>NW_022987593.1:2605671-3205671 GCF_902827165.1 Trematomus bernacchii | reverse complement strand
ACCACATTGCCCTTCACTGGATGTATAATGAGCTGCACTAAACTACATTTTAGCATTTAAAATACCTAGCCATTCTTTTGCGGTTATTTTGGTGAAAGTAACTCAAAAGTAATATAAAAGTAGTGTAACTCATTACATTTCAGAGACAGTAATATTGCAATGTAACGTATTACTTTAAAAAGACAGTAATAAGTCATATGTAATATATTACATTTTGGAAGTAACTTGCCCAACACTGTCTAGCGCCTCCTTGATCAGTTGGTTTGTTTGTGTTTTTGTGTGACTTTGAACATTTAGAAGGGTTAGTCTGTAATCACCAAAGCACCAAGTCAATTAAATCTAATATACAGTAATACAACCCCACTTCAAACCATCCCTTTAAGACATTCTTCATTGCTCAGTGCTTTTCTGGGGAAGTACAATGTATTGAAAAGATAACTGATAAATCTTAAAATGAGCAACACATTCCTCATCTCATGTCTGATATCTGATGTGTTTTCTCAGGTTGTGTCACTCATATACATTGTATCTGTCCTGTTCGTTTAGGATCCTATGCCAGGTCCCTACAGCCAGTTACCACAGGCTGCTGTTCCTGGGCAGCAACGAGCCGTCGAGCTGCAGCGCGACAGACTACCTGCAGCAGCTGCTGTTGTCTTACCAGACAGCAGAGTGAACATAGTGACCCGTCTGTGGGATACACCATCATGTTGGAGGATCGAAGGATAAACAGTTTGTTGAATTGACCGGAGCAACTTAAATCCCATTATAAAGCCCATAGCCAGTTATTAAGCAAAAGTGTTTCTGGTTCTAAGGTCAACATCTGGTTTTATGTGCATCTGGATGGAACAGAAACAGATGCAAAAATCACAAGCACATCACTGTAATATGTTATACTCTCAGCCAGAGGTTGTTCAACATTTAGAGCTGAAGAGAAGATGGTGTCATAAATGACAAGTGTTGTTTGAAAAACAAAAGTTCTATAGATTGCATGTTGAAAAGGTTTTATAGTTTGTAAAAAATGTTATGCTTTGTATTGTGATGAGCATGTTTGACTGTGTTGTACACTTTTTGTCACTTAATTGTGTTCAGTGTGTTTATGTTGAAGAGTGTTATTTTATAAGAGACTATAAATATTTGTCTTACATTTTTAATAGCCTTTTGTTGTTTTGTGTTGAAAATAATTTCAGAATCGTTATTTAAAAAAAACATTTTATTTACATGAAACATTGCATTGAAGTAATTACACACAATCACAGTTTTTAAACAAGCTGCCATGGTTCGGGCTTCACAAGTTGGAGCGCCCATTTACTAAATATCAATAGTTCTGCAAGCCATTTGAATTAGTTCCAACTTCATCTTTAATAAATTAATATCTTAAATGTGAGATTTCATATTTTTGAGCCGCTAATTGAGTCTTCAGTTTAACCTCGTCATCATTCGGCTCATCAGTTCTGTTTACTGGACATAAAGGTCATTTACTTCCAAAAAAGAATAAAATCTAACATTTACAACCCACATCCTTCATTCTCTATTCAATAAAAATCTATATAGGACTCTTACTATTCTTCTAAATCTCTAAAGTACAAAAGTAAAGTGGAGTTTCCCTTCATTACAGTGAGCAGTCTTTAAAACAATATACACATAGATGCTTACAAAAACACAACACAGACATGTTTAAGAAAAGCATGTTTTTAAAGTCCAGCTTTGTCAAAAATGCAGCGAGCACAATGCGTCTTACCGTGAGGACGGGAGAGCGAACATACATGAGCAGAAACACCTGCTCGCTTCTCAGCTGCTACACATGGGCTTTCATAAGAGAGTGGGAGATGAAGACGACCATTTTCTTTGCCAATATCAATAATGGGAGCGAGCAATCATCCTTCTAAAGAGCCAATACGTTTAAAGTTCACTGCTTAGTTATAAAACAAAAATCTGATTCAAATAAAAAGATTTTACAGTGACTGACTGACAAACACACAGTATCGAGACAACAGGTTCACATCGACAGAGCACAGATATGAACATTTAGGTCACAATTCCAGACCATCGCGCATCACAGTGACAACAATATAGTTAATACTTCAAATGACCTGATATTGAACCCTTTGAATAGCCTTCCTGATCTCACACAATAAAGTGACCCCTGACCTTTACAGCAGAATTGGTTTTACCCAAAGTAAATCGTTGTCCTCTAATGCAAAATAGAAGGCGTTATGACCGGCTATCATCTGTCAGTAGTCTGTGACGGAAACATCATTTTAAACGTGAGCATGAGAAAATAACGGAGACAAAACATATGACAGTGGCTCCAGAACAGAAACCATAAAAAGGCATCTCTCAGCAGTTATTATATAAAACAAACTTCATCTCTCGACACAAATACAGGAACATAAGTAAAGCCTCATCGGTGCCTGACTCCAGTGTTTCATAAGGAAATGCATAGGCCTACTAGTCACACTGACCTTTGGTGAAGAACTGTAAGGTCTTAACATTTATTTGACATCAAATACATTATACCAAATTAAGTTTGACTAACCAGCCAAAGTATCCAAGCCTGTATTATCAACATTATAAAATTGATACAAAAACAAGACTATTTGAACAAGTGCAAATCTTGGAATGAGTGTTCTTTTATCACTTTTCATTAGCAAGACATCTCCAGTGGCTATTCTCATAGGAAAATAAGGTGATAAGTTACGGCTTTAATTCAAAATGGCTGCGGGTGAGCAACGCAAAGTGAAACAACCACACCTATCCGTCAATGTACCTTCCATTGATAGTGGCTGTTTGGCACCGCGCGTGTGTGTGGAGGGATTTCGCATAATGAAAAGTGTCTCGTTCCAGTGACGCATCATGCGTCCCGTCAGTAGTCACATGGTTTCAGGTGAGTGTTTACAGGATTGAAATGTAATTTTATAGCCAGTGTTTAGTTTGTGTTCTCAGTGGTGTAGGGTATCGAGTGTGAGGAGAGAGGTGCTGAGTTTCAGTGCAGTCTCGTGTTTGTCTACGTGAGCGGAGACGCAGGTTCTTCACTGGCAGAATCAGAGACTTTCCCCCAGAGTAGAGACCCGTCCTAGCTTACACCGAGGACTCTGAGGTCCTGTACTTGGCATTTCTGTCGTATGTTTTGGTTAAAATAACTTAAAATGCTGATTTATAAACAAATTGAAACTAGGCCTGTGTCTGCTTATCATTGCGTCTAGAATAAGGCGATTAACGAAATACAAACAGTTTTCTTTGTTTAAGCAAAATGTATTAAACAATGTCATTCATCAGTGTTCAATAAAAAGTGGTGCCTGCAGTCTGTCTAAAGTCAAGAAATATCTGACTCAACACTTTAAACCATGGACACAAAGGGTTGGTAATGTTTTGAAAATCCTAACATTTTAGAAAAGGCTTAAAAAAAAGCATTTAGATGTTTCTGTGAGTTAATGCGTGTTAACCAACTGAATAAATTTTCCATAAAAAATGTGGTGCATAGGGGAGTCCACAAATTGGACCGTCTTTACTGATTTGATAATTTAATCTTTAACTTATCCCGAGGACTACCAGAGAGTCTAGAACCAGAGCAAAATAGTTGTTAACCTTTTGTTTACATCAATGCATACTTGCTGGAGAAACAGCAAACAAGAACTGCAGCACCACCGATCATTAGTGTCTGTTTTGTTTGTGCTTGTGTTTTCAGTAGGGTTAGAAAACCCTGACCATTGAGTGACCCAACCTTTTTTGCCCTTTCAAAGAGAAGATCAGTCTACGAGTCACAAGTTGCACCTGTCTACAGGTTGTCGAGTGATTATTCCTTCTAATACTTAGATTCATTTGGTCGTTTTGAAAGGAAGCAACAAGAAAATAAAAGCTTGAAGGAAATACACATTGTGTACTAGAAACATGCTTTCTATTTAGTGATTCACTGTTAGTTTGGAACCACTGATCAATAGCACAAGTTACTGGGTCTTCCTGATGGGCAGTTTGTTTTGTCCTTTTTCATTCTAACAATGATGTTTATCAATTTCTCTGAGGTTATCTTTATTAAATACTTGGAAATGACTTCTTACAATCTTGACCATTGAGTTCAATGTGATGGACATCAACAAAGTGATTTTTTAAATCGAGTTTATCGTTCTTTAAATGGTGCTGCTTATCAAGTTATTGCCTCCCCCCCCCTCCATTGTCCAGCCCTTATATTTACTTCAAGCTGTATTTCATCCGTTCTCCTTAAGTGAACCTTAATTGTGTTTACAGCAACAGTAGAGTAAATGTGTGCTGCTCTGCATACACATATGTATGCCAGTCTTGAGAGAGTGTGTGTGTGTAAAAATACTTGCGCCATCTTCCCTGTATGTCTGTCCTTAATGTTTAACAGTGTGTACTGTAATTGTCCCTCAGTGATGAGTCTCCAGCTCCACCACTGTCCACTCCCCCTGAGGGGAGCTCCCAGTGGCCTCTGGGGAGAAACTACTGACGGAGGTGACAGTGGCCGAGGGAGGGGTGAGGGGGGGCAGCAGGCTGGGCCACAGGCTGCTCTCAAGGGGGCTCAGCGTGCCCCCCGCCCCCCGCGGCAGCAGCAGCAGCGAGGAGCAGCCGCCTCTGTTCAGCAGCAGCGTCTGATTGATCAGCTGCTGCACGATGTCCACCTTCTTCCCCCAGTCCAGCTCCAGGGGGGGAGGTCTCTCTGGAGACTCGGGGGGACAGGGGGAGGAGCTGTCTCCGTCCTGGGAGGGGTCGCTGGATGTCTGCGGGGAGTCTCGCAGAGGAGGGGGGCTCTCTGTGGACGGAGAGGAGTCTCCACGCTCATCGCCGATCAGGTCTCCGTTTGGTGTCTCCTCTCTGGGCTCGTTCTCTTTAGTGGGGTTGAGCTCTTCCTCACCATCACTGTTCTCCAGCGCTTCGTAGATGGTGCAGAGGACGGAGGAGGCCAACAGCAGCTCCGCCTGCTCCTTGTTAGCCTGCTGCAGCTCTTGTTGCCACTGCATGATCTGATGCCGCTCCTTCAGCTCCTGCTGTTGCTGCTGCAGCTCCAGCTCTCTCCTCCGTTTCTCCTCTTCCTCCTCCTTCTTCTTCGCCACCTCCGCCTGCTCCTGCGTCTTCCTCTCCAGCTCCTCCTTATTCCTCTTTATCTCTTCTTCGGCTTCATCCTTCTTCTTCCTGGCCTCCTCCTCCTCCCTGGTCTTCCTCTCCTGCTCCGCCTCCTCCAGCGGTCTGCTCTGCTGGTCCCGGCGCAGCTGCATCTCCAGCAGCTGCCTCTGGTGCTGCTCCAGCCTGCGCAGCTGGGGGCTCAGCGCCTTCTGGCCCATGTTCCTGGGGGGGAGGTCAGCGCAGGTCAGTTTGGGCGGGGGGGCGGCCACCAGAGGTTTGACGAGGTCGCAGTAGGTCCTGGGGTAGGCCGAGTGATCGCGGCGGTGAGGCTGCGGTAGTGCAGCGAAGCCTGTGTGAGAGGAAGCGGGAAGGGAAATGACAGCAGCGTGATGTTATTAAAACAGGTGACAGGCAGCAGGACAGTGACAGCAGTGCAGTGTGAGTACAAGCAAAGAAAGGGTGTGGAGGGGAGGCCTACAGAGGCTCATTCTCACTGAAGGGATAGAGAAAGCATTGTGAAGCCGAGCCTACAGCACCAAACTGACCGGCAAATATTTGTGGTTTTATACTTTGAACATGTGACAGTGGGACATTGTTTGAAAGCCGTGCAACAGTGACAGATATAGCCGGCTGAGTATTCAGGGAGGGGGGGATTTTTGTAAAAACACCAATAAAAAGTGACCAAAGGTGACTGGGGGTGGTGCTAGATACATTTGTGCAGAGAGCAAATGTGCACATTGAAGTGATTTTCTTTTTTTTCCTTTACATGTACCCCCTTTTTTCTTTTTCTTTAAATAACACTCGGAAAAGAAATATGTTGTGCAAAAAAAAAAAAAGCAGCCAACTTCCTGTATATGCAATCGCTATTTACTATGGTGAAACGTAAACTATCCCAGAAAAGCTTTTCGCAAGCTTAAACCGTTGTCCCCCGTGAATGGATTTTATAGTTAGTCAACCAGTGATACATGCAAAAGCTTTCCATGCATTTATAGACATCCAGCATCACAACACTCAAAGAATAGCTTGGCTTTAGAGGTGATCAAGTTGAATGAATACTTCCCCCTCAAAATGATAATTTGTTTATTAAATACTCACCAGTATTACTTTGAATTCTTGAAGAAAAAGTTGTTTTTCTCATGCATCTACTCATCCAAGTTCTGATTATACAGAAGTGTGATGATCAGTAGTCAAGTTTTAGCAAATATGCATCAAAAGTAGAAAGCATATGACTGGATAAATGAGACTTGGATTATACTGCACGAGAAAACATATTTAAGACTTTACTACTTTATTTTAAACTTCATTTACCATGAAGGTAGGAAAGAATTTTTTTTTTTTTTTCAAGAATTTTAAGTAACACAGGTTACTGATATTTAAATTATAATTTTGTGGGTGAAATATTCCTCTTCGGCTAGACATTATTTCAACTTAGTACATTAAGTCTCTTTTGCTGACCCTGAACAAACCAATCCAGGGTAATGTAACAAAAGGCAAGTCATTGTGCAACAGTGACATGCATAAGTTTAACATCAATACAATGCAGGAGGAGAGCTTAAAAAAAAAGTAGTAGCAAAGATCTAAAAAAATAAAACACCCACAGTGACTGGAGGGAAATTAAAGGAGGCAGCAGAGTGAGGAGTGGGGGCTTCTTGAGGCTGGACCAACTCCTTTTGCCGCTGAGATGCAGAAGTTGATCCACAGATGAGGATCGGGGGTGTAGACGACCAACTCATGGCAGAGCAGTGAAGTCTTGGTCAGGAGGTCCAATGTTCTTCGTGTCCATTTTTGAAAGGAAATGCCATAGTATACAATGCTAGTGTCTTTGTAAATGTATTCCAAAGTGATATGCTATAGGATACAAGGCTGAGTGTTTGTATATAGCTAATGTATATAGCAACTGGTAAATAACTGGAAGTTTTAAGACCGTTTAATGAGTGCTGGTGGTGTTGGATGATTTGTACTTTCACACCAATCCACAGACCATAATAATGGCACTCCCAATCACCCATTTCAATAAAACTGTACAGTGAGAGAGCGCATCATTGTAAAAAATCTAATCTTTATTTAAAGTTTTCAATACTCAAAGATGGATGCACACAAGAAAAAGCTGGGGTACAATTTAAAGTGCAAGAAGATATGAGTGATCAGGAATGTTCATTCTGGATTTCCTTTGCTAGGTTTTATTCCTCTTGAAGAGCTGTAAACAGACAAAGATGAATCCATGCCAGTTCAAGGCAACCACATTATTCTGCGTTAGGTCACGCGGAAACCAAAACCCAGGCACGCTCACACATTAGGAGTAAATAGTAGTAGCTATTGCACATACAGGAATTTAAGCCAAATACTCATCATGGAAACACTATATCAGAGGTTAGTGCTACGGCTGTCCTCTTTTTCTGCCCTCTGTTTTTTTAAACTTTGATTACATCCACCCCCAGAGATCAGGACAAACACTGACGAGTGTAGAGCCACAACAGTGAGATATAGAGTGGTGCAGGGATGACGTATTTACCCGGAAGTAAGCTGCGCATGGGTTCCCTCAACAAAAAAGCCACGGGATATCTCCATAGGATTTTGGAAAATAGCACGAAATAAGGTCTGTGGAAAACGAACCCGTTTGATAAATGCACGTTTTGTTCAGCCGGATTATATCCACATGTCTACCCTACTTTTATCATTTTCGAATCATAAATCTAATCGTCAGAAGCAAAATGCTAACGTTATGCTATAAACGAACTATAGCCGAGTACAGCAGGGTCGCACAACTTCAACGTCACGCCAACTTAAGATCGATATTCAGCAATACAGATTCAAAATTGTGCAAGTTGAAGCGTTTGTTTTAACAGTTTGCAGGAGGCAGGTACTTGCTTTCAAGCAGAACAGGGGCAAACAAACTTAGCGGGAGTGTTTACGTGTTCGGCATAATGACGTACAACGTCCTCGACAACTTCTGTAGTCTTAGTCACTTGTTAACAACTATCGTTTTTCAGACACGTAAAAATCACCAGCGGGGTCACTCCCGATGTATTTCATGTCGTAGAACAAAACGTGATCCGTCTCTTAAATTAGTGTCAACCACAGACCTTATTTCCAGCTATTTTCCAAAATCCTATGGAGAAATCCCATTGGCTCTGAGACAAGGGAACCGGAAGGGGTAAAAATGCTAACTCACTTCCGGGTTCCCGGACTCGTCACTGCACCAATCTATTATGGGATGATGGAGCAGGGCCGGGGGGGGTTAAGGGTCATTACTTGGGCTGTTAAGGAGATGATGAACTATACATTACCTGCAAAAGAGTTCTCAGTGTTTTCACAGATTGCAGAAAAGTAGAACGGCTGGACGTCCTCTGGGTTTTCTTCGGCTTGCTGCAAAGTGCTCTGGGCAGACGAAGGGTCCGGGGCTTCCTCGGGCCCCGGCACAACCCCGCTGGTGTTCTCAGCGGGCTCAGCAGAATCTGATTCCTGCTTCCCACAATCGATGTACTGATGCTCTGCGAGGCATGGCGGCGTGTGAGGTTGCGGGATCAGACACGGCTCCTTGGCCTCCTCGGGCAGCTCCTCCAGGAAGAAGATGCCGGGGCTCCTGACGCAGCTCTCCCCTGTGGACTGGGTGTTGGAGTTGGAAGCTGTGGTCATGGTGTCTTCACCTGCACGAGCCTCCACCGTGTCCGCCTCCTCTCCCTCTTCCACGGTGGACAGGCAGCGCTGGGATGGAGATTGGCTGTCGAAGGTGATGTGGCCGACCAGCGTCGTATCCAAGGAATCATCCAACTGAGCCTCTCCCTCCGTGTCGCTGGCCTCGTCTTCTGTTACCGAGGTGGAGGAGGGGTTGGAGGTGGGGGAAGTTGCAGGGCCTCCCAGCACTTCGTCAGCGGGCAGCGTCTTGGCCTCGGCTTCCTCGTGGTCTAGCTCAGGCTGTGGGGAGAGCGCCGGTGCTTGCACATCTTGAGCCTTCCCATCTCGATTGTAGTCGCAGAGCTCCTCGGGGGTGCTGGTCTCACTGCTCAGGGTGCTTGACAGAGACATGGGGGGTGCAGAGAGAAGAGCCGGGGCCAGGGTCTGCATTGGAGCTAGATCTTGTGGCTCATCTTTGACGGAGGACTGATGGGGAGCTTCTTGGTTTTCAGGAACCAAAGGAGCAGAGCCGAGTTCCAACCAAGCTGAGGCCTGAGTCGGGGTCTCAGAGTCTGCATGCCAGGGGTCAGCTGAGGGGCTCGCTCCTGCCACTCCTGCTTCCTGTTCTGGCTGGGAGACCGCCACCAGGAGCTGCTGATGCTCAGGGTCTGCATGCCAGGGATCAACGAAGGGGTTTGGTTGTTCCCACTGAGCAGCGGGGGCGGAGGGGAGCTGAGGAGGGGGAGGCGGGGCCTCGGCCACTCTGTTCAGGTTGTCCAGCCTTTCATCTTCAGCAAAGTCATCTTCATCCGCATTCCCATAGCTTTCCAGCCCGCTCTCTGTCACGCCCTCACTTGCCATTTCCACATCTTCGTCCTCCTCCTCTTCTTCTTCTTCTTCATCATTCGCGTCGTTATCATGCCGGAGTCTCAGCGGCTCGTCGGCCCGCTCCGAGCCCACGTCCATGTCACACACCCGGTCGTCGTCAAAGTCATCGTCCTCATCGAAGTCATTAGCCGGTATGTCGGGGACCTTCTCAAAGTCAGGTGACCCCGCTGAGGCCCCTTCCATGTCGATGGCTCCCTTCAGACTGCCGTCCCCCAGGTCGTCCATGCTCTCGGTGCCCTCCAGAACCCCGGGGGCGCTCAGCTCCGACGCCCCCTGCTGGCTGCCGCTCACCTCCTCAGAGTCCAGCTCAGAAAACAGGGCGCCGCCGGCCCTCCAGGCAGACCCTCCGACGGGTCCTGCCGAGCCGGGACGAGACTCCTCTGTGGGCTGCGTGGTTCCACTCATCTCAGACACAGAAACCAGCTGGCTCCCCTCCCTCTCCTCCTCCTCATCATCATCCTCTTCCTCATTTAGATTGGTGGGAGGAACTTTCAGAGAGAGGGAATTTGCTGCTGCTGCTGCTGGGAGGGCTTTAGACATGGAGGGGGTTTGGTAACCAGGCTCCTCAGTGTAATCTGGGGGACAGGCCACTGGTGGTAATGCAGGCTCGGCTGGGGCAGGGGTCTGTTCCTGCGTTGTTGGTAATAAAGCACTACTCTCGGTCTCCATCAGAGGTGTGGATGTTTGTGGTAAGGCTGTGCGGACGGGGCTTTGTGGAGGAGAGGAAGCAGCTTCCTGTCTCACAGCAGTCTCTTGTGGCACCACATCCAGTGTGGTACTCTGGGCCAAGACAGGGGGAGTCTCCTCTGTCTCCTCCTCCGCTGGTGCAGAGGCAGTAAGGGATGAATCTTGTGGGAAAGATTCTGTAACCTCCGTTTGTGTTTCTGGAGGTACAGCCACTGCTGCTCCTGCACCACCAGCAGCCCTCTGTGCTCCGGCAGCAGCTTTGAGAATAATGGAAGCACCGGCCTTCTTTGTGGCAGTGAAAGGAAGGACAGCCTGAGTGGGTTTGGTTCGGCGTTTTGCCTGAGGAGTGCTGCTGTGTATAGGTCTGTTGGCTGGAGACGCAGGTGGGGATCGTCCAAAAGGCTGTTTGTTTTGGGCCAGGGACAGAACAGAAGCTACAGGTTTCTTGGTGAGAGTAGATTTTGTAGGAGCTTTGGTCTGTGACACCTTGGGGTCTGCTGCCTTGGTTGTTGTGGAACATTTGGAGGCAGTGTTGAGCTTTACGGGGGCTGTGGGTCGAGGGTTTTTCTTGGCATCAGCGGCTGTCGTAGCTGCTAGAGGTTTATTTGCGACTGGAGCAGAAGTTGGGCGACTGACATCTAGTGCAAAGAACAACAACAAACGTCAATTCACCAAATCTGTCAAAAATAAGCATTTGTACTTTATCCCTGAGGCTAATCACCCACATTTTAAGACGCATTAAAACCCTCAAATCCATCACAGTTATGTATGCAACCTGAATATAACACGGCTTCAGAACAAGGCGTAACTCCTGACCTTTCTTAGCAGCTACAATCCTGGGAGGCTGTGCTGCGGTGGTCCTGCCAGTAGGGGGGGCTGTTTTGACTCTAGAGGCAGCAGTTCTGGCAGCTGCAGTGGTGGTGGAGGGCTTCAGTGCAGCTGTTGTGGGCCTGGATGTGGTGGATGCAGGTTGAGATGTTGAGGGAGCTGTAGTCGGCCTGGAAGAAGACGACAAAAGATATGTTAACAAATGCTGAAGGATTAAAAAAAACGAACAACAAAAACAAGCTGAAGCAGCTTCATCTCTGCAGTCGATTCTCTTTGTTGGCATTGATCCAAACATGAAATCTGATGCCCCGCCTCTACATGCATTTACAAGCATAAATAAATGACCTGTTCTGCTGTAAACCACAAAGGCAATTTCCACAATGGGAACCCATTAACAGAGCACCATCAATCTATGACCACACTGTTATGCCTCCTTCATTATCGGCTCACTTCCAAAAGGCTAGGCTGTAATGAGAAAGAGGATTACAGGGGGGGGAAAATGAAATATGGAACACTTGAATTGGAGCAAATGACAAAGGAAATAGGTAATGCAGAGGTAGGAGATGAGAACTGGGGCAGCGAAAGTAAGAGATCAGAGAGGGGGAAAATGCTGTGTGATGAGTGATTGCATAGACAGCAGAATAACAAGGAGGAAGAGGAGGAAAAGAAGAGGGGAAGATAATAGCTAAGGACATCTAGAGCAGGAGGGAGGAGGGAAGAAAACTGCCTTAAAACCATTCCTGCTTTAAGCTCCTGGTCTCAGAAGGAGCTCTTATGTGACACTGCATTAATCCACTCAATCACTACAACCGGGGCCAAACATTCCTTTCCCCACTTTCTCGGCTTCAATTATGCTTCTCTCCTCAATTTTGAAGTGTGCCCTTCCATTGGCGCAGACACACTGTGGGCAACTTCAAAATCCTACTTAACATTTTATATGTGTCAAAAACAGGCAACTAGGTCTTGAATCAGTAACTTCAAAGTTTTCCAGGGCCTGAAAAAGAAACCAGACTTCAATTTGATCAGTGAAAGACAATCTGTGTGCCCAAAAAGTGAAGTGATATGAGGAGCTGTAACCTACATACAGGTTTGAATATTGCTTATGCCGTGCTATTCTGGGCTCTGTAAAATCTCCACACAAAACATTCGTCTCGTCAGGCTCCGAGAACTTTCTGCATTGGCTAACCTACAAACAAAGTCAGCCGGTTAAACGAGCGAGTCGTCATCTCTACACTTTAACCCTGGTGTGCAAAGAAACAATTCAAAACCTCAGTACTGTACATCATTTGTACAACATCTGTTTATTATGAAACAGATGAACTTTTACAACAATCTCTCGAAAATGTAATTGCTTTAAAAACTCTGTGACCCCACGAGCAATTACAACAATGTCTTCTGTTGGACTTGGTCTGCCGACATGAGCGCCGACTTTGAAGACTTCAAGCAGAGCAGCATAGCATGCACACAGATGCCGCTCCCACATTACAATAACCATTACAATGACCATTTGTTTCTCGAGGATCAGACGTCCACTGGACAGACAAAGACTCATTGCGGAATTGGACGCCCTTAGACAGAAGTTAGGGTGATGTGAAGTGCAGCCAAAACTCTGAGATGAAATCTGTAAATGTTGGGTAATGATAAACAGAAAGAAAATAAAAAAATAAATACATGCTGTTAAACGGCAAAAAGGCCATCTGAACGTTTGAGCAGAAAAATAAAAATCGTAGGCAAGGTCAAAAAGGTGCAGTAAATGAGGCCTTTTTTCACATCTACTCCTGGATGCAAGCAAAATATGAATTGACAGCAGAAATGGAAAGAAGAGATGATTGAATGAATGCATTTCTCCTCGGGAAGAGTGAGTGATACTGAAGGATGAAATTAGACCGAGACACAGAAATTAAGATAAGAGTTAAGGGATGGGAATAAGGAGGGTAAGGGGGGCCACGGAGACACAATAACCCCATCCATTGTTTTATGACGAGTAGTAACTCATGAAACGGTTTGATCCAGAGGAGACGGACAAACCCAGTAAAGCCTGTGCGTGGGTGGTGGTTCTGTTGTTGGTGTTTTAGTATGGATTATACTTCCTGCCAACAGAGGGTTCAAATCAATACAAATCACAGTCCAAAGGGAGGATTAGAGGCACTCCACAGCCATCTACAAGTTAATGACCAAACACACCGTGCTCTTAAGGACAAAGGTCAGCAAAGGGACGAGTCACTGATCCTCTTTTGTTTTTACAGACAAAAATCACAAATGTTTATGGCGGATGCAAAAAAAAAAAAACACACCCATACTGAGCAGCTGCAACATCGGTTTGGACAAAGAGTAAACATGAGCTAGGGGCTTTTGTTGAAGCCACACCTACCCAATCCATTCATGACTCCCTCATCCCTCTTCATTTATAAAACAAGAAAAAGCTAGGAGGACGGATTTCCTTGGCATTTTGCTCTGGTAGATAACAAATATTCAGTTTTAAATCAAGCCAAAAAGGGACCAATAAGAGGGCTTGAGCAGGAGAAACACTTGTATTCCTGCGCAGTAAGCCCATCCTACAAAAGAAAAATCCAGTCTTAGTCTTCATTTCTGTCCTTGACCCTTTCACCACTTCAAGGGCCCCCTCCAAGACAACAAATTGAAATGGAGCCGCTAACAATACCTTGTTTGGCTTGTACGCCGTCCAAAATCAGCTGCTTTACTCCTTACCGAGAGGAGCTCACATTCCCAGGGTTAGTGTGGGCCTACAGTTATCTCCTTGACAATTCAGAGTAGGGGCCTGAATCGGCTCAGTGAAAAGCTGTAATGAAAGTCTGCAGCCTAGCAAAAGTATGGCAGACACTGTTGGCTTTTATGAGGCCCTGGGCACCCGCTGTCACTGTGATGGATGCCATGAGCCTCTTCTGTTAGGACAGTAATCCAGCTCTGCACCAAGTCGGGGAGAAATGACAGTAACTCCAATGGGCTGGATAGAATTAAGGGGAGATGAGAGAGGGAGAAAACTGACAATAAAAGTGCAAAGAAAGTGTGTTGAGCAACAACGAGCCAAGGCCATAGCAATTCTTCACATTCAGTTTTCAATAACCATGGAACACTCAGTTTCTGAGAGACCACAAAGTATTTCCCATTCCTAAATCAGGAACCATTGAACATATCATTTTACAAATTGTTCATCAACACCACTTTGCTTCTCAGGATACACAACACCCTGAATTGTACATGCTCAGTGTGCAGCTAAATGATGGAGCAAGAAATATGGGGACAGCTCGATGGAAGTAGGGTTGTAAGAAGGGCTGGAGGAGATCTTGGCCACATGCCCAGCAATGTACATGCACAGACGGCAGGGAGAGAAAATGGATAAGGGAGAGGAGATAGAGAGAGGGGGTGGGGAGGACAAAGACTGATTGCTCAGTTAGTGCAAGGACATCATAACCCACCACTGGAGGAGAGGAGAGCCAAGCAGATGCCAGATTTGACAACATTTGGCTTCTACTCCAGTTATTAAGGGTTCAAATCGACCACTGAGACAGAAACATCCTCCTGACCTGAGGGTAGTTTGGCGTGGGATGGGCGTGGGATGTTATATATATCTGTGATAGGGAGGGGAAAAGGACATAGGGATTCTACTGCTAATGAAAGTGTAAAAGAAAAGAAAAAACACATCCATATGTCATTCAGATGGATTCTGGGTGAGCACCTGCATGTTAAACTCCAAAGGAACACAAATCAACCCACAGCTGAAACAGCTCTCCCACATCACTGCATACTGTAGGGATGTTCAGCACAGATCCAACATTTTACTCCCATTTCAATTTATCAAATCTTATTCCCCCCCCCCCCCCCCATACATTGGTACAAATCCTATTTCCTGGAGTTTATACATAAACACAATCACAAGATCCTATTTGCCCTTCACAAAAAACAATTATGGTTTTGTACATTCCTCCCCGTAGGCCAATGAATATTAATACTTAATGAGGAAGGCTTTATGTTGGCCACAGGCAGTGTGTGCTGCTCGAATTTCAGTGGCATGTAGTGTTTCTTTATCGTTTACCTCAATAGATTTCCATGAAAGAGTTTTAACCTGCAGATACTAGACTTCAAAAAAAATTAAGGATTGTTCCTGTGTGCCAGTTGGGGCAGCAATGACTGGCGTTTCAGCAATTTGAACTTGCAGATACTAGACTTTAAAAAAAGTTAAGGATTGTTCTTGTGTGCCAGTTGGGGCAGCAATGACTGGCGTTTCAGCAATTAGTCTGGGCTTGAATTAGAAAGAAGGCTGTAAAAGTACAATTATAGGTTGTGCAGTACCTTTGTGGAAGCTGGTCATAAAAAACACTCCTGTACTACGTCAAGGCCACAGGTCTTAAAACGTGAAGGTACTATTTTTGCCGCAGTACTGCAGGTACCTGGGGGCTCAAGACCAATGGCCTCCCATTGTGCCGGGGACCAAACAAAATATTTTTGTGGTGCAGTTTACACCATAGCCTATTTTCTCCATGATAATGCAACACACACATGTAGAGATTGGCAGGATGACAGCTGACAGGTTCAAATGTAATCTATTCAAATTGAGATATGGAGATAAAATTTAGTAATTACAGTTAAACAAATTGAGCAAAATGAAATGGATGAAAAGGAATTATAACATTTAAATTCCTTACAAACACATGCAAACTGGAATTTTAAAAAGGAGTGCACGTTGTAGTAGTGGGTTTATGTCTGGTTTGTTTTTTCAATGTAGTATTGAATTGTGGATCATGGAATATCACTGGTATTGGCGACTTGATATCTAGTATAGCAACATCCCTGGTTGCAGCTCAATAATCTCTTACGGTAGTTTGGTAAATCCTTTAACTCCATTCCATTCTGTTGCATGCGTTTCTCTAGATGGTTAGTGCTACCGCTGTCCGTGTCATGACTAATGCAAGTCGCTGCTTGAGCTGACATAAGGTCCGTTGGTGTTACTTCCAGTGAGCCAGCACGAACACCAACACCGACTGCAAAGCACACCACTACTACTGTTGCTACACAAGGGATTGGACACGCCACTGACTTCACATGCAGGTGGCACGAAATGCAACGGGCCTCATCGGTCACAAGGGCAGACACTGCTGCTGTTCCCCTGTAGTCCTCTCTGTGTCTCAAGCTGAGAGGCGAGTGCCATGTCACGTTGATGGAAACAAGCCAGGAAACGGTCTCACCGGGATGTTGTGCTACTGTAATCAGACTCCAGCACATGAAATGGCGCTACTGAGTATTCAGAGGCTGCCTTACGTCTGCCATCATTGTTTTAAGGCCTGGCTCAGGTTGAACTCTTTGTAAAACTTGAAAAAATACATAAAGGGAATGATTGCCATTGACATTCTTCATTGACAATGGCTTCTACTAATTTTGTTCATCTGTGTGTATGAATTATACTTTTTTGGATGAATTTGAATAAAAAATTAAAACATTATCCAGTCTGATTGTAGCCAACGAGGGAGGCATTTAGCTTTTTTCTCATCTCTGTTGAGAATTGTATATGCGTGGTGCTGCTCGGGCAGGATGTATTGATTGGGTATTGAGAGAGACGTGTTGTTAATGCGTACCGTAAATGAGCTCAGAAAGGATATGATAACATGATATGCGATCAGTGCATAGATTTGTATACTTGCCGATTCCCTATCCAGCATTTAAGGTTTAAGTATTACTTGAATATTGGAAGGATGGATCAGCATTTAATATTATAAAATAGAAGTGGGAAAAAAGGATAAAGATAAAAAGCATTGTCCTGTACAAGATAGGAAATTGGGAATAATGTCTTCAATATAAAAAATTGGTGCCATGTTACATAAAAAAAAGGCAGATATTTAATTTCTAACAGCAAAAGAGCCTCATGAACCAGTGCTTCTTCAGAAAACTGAATGGCGCAGCACGTTGATTCTTTATTTGATTAGAGATCATTAAGAGGGAAGACAAGAGGAGCGATAATCTAATCAAGCCTCTCAGTGCGGAACACAACATCCTGCGGAAAGACGTTAAGTACATCTGATGCTCTATCCACAGAGACAGATCACTTCATTTACTCAAATGCCTATCACAATAATCTAATTCAAAACTTGTAATCACAATTTTAAAAAACATTTGAAGAAACCACCAGCTGATAATAGGCCTGTCGCGATAATCAATAAATTGACTTATCGTACGATAAATAAAAATGGACTCGATAACTTTTCTGAGCTCGATAAATACAAATTATTAATAAATTGCCGTTTACATGCGTGTTTGTTTACATAAGGATGTGACCAGCATTTTAGCCAGGCGCACTGTCTGCCGGCCCGGCGCGCTGTGAGAGGCGGGGCTCACACACAGCCCATGACACAGCCAGGTCAGGACACTCTGCGTGCAACAGTGTAGCAGCCAAATGAATAATATAGAGACAAGCAGGAGATAACGTGTGAATTACTCGAGGGGAATTTGAAGTTAAATGGAAGTGGTTGCAAAACCTAATACCACATCTCCGGTGTGGGAATATTGTGGATTTAAGCCAAATCAACGAGGCGAACCTACGGACTTGAATGAGCCGGGCGGTGTCGCATTTGTTTTAAAAAAGGTAGCAACAAAAGCTAGCAATACGACCAACCTTAAACTGCACCTGAAACACACCCACCCCCCCAGCTGGGAACAAACACGGCAGCTGGAGAGCCCCCACCTTCCCTACAGTTTGCAATCAAAGATGCATTTGCCCGACAATGCAAACATTTTGGTGTTCCTTGCTCGAAATCTTTGAAATACAGATCTGGGTCTATATATATCTATATATATATATATATATATATATATATATATATATATATATAGAGATATATATATAGAGATATATATATATAGAGATATATATATATATAGAGATATAGATATAGATATAGATATAGATATATATATCTATATATATATCTATATATCTATATATCTATCTTATATATATATAGAGAGAGAGAGAGCTCTGTTTTCCAGCCTGAGTCTATTTAAAGGTGGGGTAGGTCATTTTGGAGAAACCAGCTCGAGTGCGCGAGAATTTGAAAGTACACAACCGGAAAAAATCTGCCACTTCCTTACAGAGCCCCTCCTCCAACACACGAACATGACCAATGAGGGCACGAGATAAGTTTGTGCACAGATGGAAGGCTGACAGGCAGGTAGGCCATCCAGTTATTTTAGCCGGGCCGGCTAAAATGATTGGTCATGCTTTTTACAGTATTACGGCTTCCACAGATGAAATTTCTTTATGGATTTTTTGTCAAAGCACTTAAGATATTCATTGCTATCGGGATGTTAAGAGCATTCCATGGAATATAACAAGTATATCTCGAGTCGGTTTCTCAAACTTACCTACCCCACCTTTAATTATTGTTTTGGTTGTGTGTGATTTTAATTAAGTTCATTTATTATATATAATTTATATATTTGAATATTATTTCACATTTCATTTGCAATGTTGAATGTTCAATACAAAGTTCTGTTTTAAAGGATGTACTTGAATTATTATTATTATTATTATATATTATCATTATGTCAGTGGTCTAAAACGGTATAAAAACGGTGCCGACAATATTATCTTTTATCGCAATAATTTCCGGGAAAATGTATCGTCCCAACAAAATTAATTATCGTAACAGGCCTAGGCTGATAATATCTTACATTTTATCAAGTTGAAAGTCTTTACTAACAAGAGCTTTATTGTCCAAATTGCGCTTAATGAACCGGGCCAACAATGAAAACTATGACAGCGAGAAATGGTCATTTGATAGGAGCACTTAGAGAAAGTTTAGTCTAACTACAGCCCTCTCTTTCCACACCAGCAGCTCAGTATGAGGGATTATGAGTCCAGTCAATAGGACCCTGCCCTGGGGAGGTGGGGCTGCTTTCTGCCAGGGGGTCTGTTTGGGACAAAGCGGTAGTTCTTCAGTATCGCTGCCTCTCTTAAGGCCCTCTGTCTCAGGTTATTTCTGCTAACATGACTCACACTCATGAAGCGTAATCTGACTCAATAACGGCCCAAAGACCACAATGGACATGGTTCTGCGCTGCTCTCTTTCAGGGCATCACCATAGACAAAGTCGCCCTGTCATCCAGTTTGTAGGGGATTAAAAAGTGTAGATCTCACAGGAGGGGGAAGATAATTGTGAATGACTGAAACATTGCAGAGTGAAGAAAGAGGGGAAGTGTTATTGTAAGTAAATGTAAGTTCCAAACCGCATAACTTTATTCTAATGTCCGTGTTTGAGTGCTCTTAGGAGGCTGCACCATTGGCCGTAATTACACTTCATCACACCTGCTGCCTGTTTGTAATAAAAACTGCATACCTTGTTGTCTTTGAAACTGCCGAGGTGACTGGTTTTGTTGTTGCACCAACAGCTTTTGACGTGGTTGAAGTGCTGGGTTTTGAGGCAGTGGAGGCTGCTGCTCTGCTGGCAAGAGCTACAAAAAACATGGAAGAACATAAAATGAGTTTGCAGAGAAAGCCAAAAAAGCTGTAGAAAATATTTGTAAAGAATACTACACCCCCAGGAATGATCTTTTGTATATCAATAAATCACCTAGTGTTACCTTGACTTCTTGAAAAGAAACTCAATAATCTGACCAAATGATTGAGGAACTGTAGTAAAAGAGTCTCACGCTTGCCAGTAAAGTTAATTGCGAAGTATTATAATGTTAAAAAGTTTTTTTTAAATGAGTTTTGTGAAAGTTAATAACCGCAACCATCAAGCCTTTAATTCATTTTTGGATTCTTCATTCGCCGTGGAGGCATGCAAGACAAGTATTACTCATTTGATTTCAGTTGTCCGTATGTCAGACTAACCTGTGGTCTTGGGTCTCGCTACAGTCTCAGCTACTGGTTTCTTCTTAGGAATGCCATTCACGGTGGTTGGTTTGGTGCCATTTGTTGCTGTGGACGCAGCAGCAGAGGTAGTCCTAGCTGGTCCTACAGGCTTCTTGTCTGGGGCTTTAGATAGGGTCTTGACCATGGAGGAAGCTGCTGCCCCCACAGGTCGTTTCGGTACGCCCCCCGCTGCTGATGCTGCTTTTGTTGTAGTTGCCGTTTTCTTGGCTGCAGCTGCAGAGACATTCGCAGAGGACTTGACGTCGTTCACAGTGCGGTGCGAGGAAGTACCCGGCCTTGATCCAGAGGGTCCTGCAGATTTGGCTGCGGGCTGTGTTTTAGTTGAAACACTTTTTGGTTTGACTTTGGAGTCTGCTGCCACTGGCTTGCCATTGCCCTTGGGAATGGTCTCAGGGGCTACATCAATGGCCGCTTCCTCTGGTTGCGATGGGGCTGCCGCTTCCTCTGGTTGCGATGGGGCTTCCTCGGTTGTGTTGTCCTGCAATGAGGAGGGCTCTGCTACTGCTGCATCTTCAGTGGGCTCCGTGGTCTCCATGGTATCCCCATCCGGTTTCATTCCCCCCCCCTCCAAAAAAAAAAAAAAAAAAAAAGAAATTGTGGACGCTGACGTTGCTGCTTACAAAGTCCAGGGGCCCACACACTTCTTGATTGGTCACTTTCTCTCACACTGGGATAACCTGTTGAAGAAAAACAAGACATAACATCACAACCATGTTCACTCATAAATTCAAATAAAACATATTACTGTCAGCCAAAGGAAGTGCCATTTATGGCTAAGGGCGTCCAAGGAGTTGGGAGAGTTTAAAAAACAGGAAGTGAGCAGCAAGACATGCCAAAAAAACCACTCTCCTTAACAGTGACTATGCTGCACATCTAAGAGAACTACCACCGTCATAATGCATCAATAAATAAAATGAGGAATCGGTATCAACAATCCAGTTCCTTGTATTGTGGTATTTTAAGCTGAACATTTATGGGGCAGAAAAAGAAACTGATGACTGCTCCTAATGGCTTCCAGCATCTTGAATTAAAAAGAAAAAAAAAAACTGTGGTTTGGACCACTGAAAGCCAAGAGGGGGCTCTTGACATGACACACAGCCCACAGAGGGTGAGGGGAGGGAGGAGGCAGAGCACATGGCTCACTGGTCAGCCATTGTTTTTCTCCCTGTTAAGCAGATGCAGTTAGTAACCGTCACATCGGGCTTTGCTCGCTTCACCAAGTTGTATGTGCTTGGAGATTCCTTAATTGACAGTACTAAAGAAAAATTGTTAGAGTAGAGAGAACTGTGATGGCAAGACTTAGAGCGAGTAGATACATATATAAGACCTGAACTCATTAAATTCAGTCAACCTTTGTCTTGCTCTGGCCGGACGGAGCTCTTCCCAGATTCATTTTGGGTTTATTTCCCCCCTCAATCATGACCTCATCCACTACTCTCTATTCCTTAACCTCTGACCACAGAAGCTTCTCCCCCACCCCCTCCTGATTACCTCTCTTCTTCCCTATAGCCACTTGTTCCTCCCCTCCTCCCCCCACTGCCAAAAGATCTGCTTCCAGGAAATTGCTACACATATGGTCTACTCTAGCCAGTAAAAGCTCTGAATGGCAAAGAAACAGAGGCGTAAGAGATGGATTGAGGAGGAAATCAAAACAGAGTGAGTGGGATAGTTAAAGAGAAAATAAATAATAGAACATGACAGAGTAATGGACCAGAACAAAAGGAAGTGAGAGTAAAAGAGAATAGGTTTTTCCTACCATGCAAGAATGGCAAGAGTCATTAGGATACTGAAAAAAACATGACTGCAATTCAGAGAGAAAGCTGACTCAGCCCTAACAGAGCAAACGAATAAGAAGGTCATGGCCGTAGACGATATATATTTTCAAGCCATTAGGCAGATAACTAAAAACATCTTGGAAAAAGTTCCAATGAGTGATACTGAGTGCATTGATACAGCCTCAGTGAGTCTATACACAAATTGCCTTAAGGAAAAAGGATCCGTTTTATTTATCTCCAACAAAGCATTTCCCAAAGACATTTTAGAATGCAGTCTTTTAAAGAAGTCCAAAGGTCAGAACGTTTTTGTTTCACCGCTAGTTACACATTAACATAGGCAAGTAACGCAATACTGTGGCCCCTTTCCCAGATCCAAAAAATCTTGATACTCTTTCACTTATGTTTGAGAGGTAAAGAGGTCTCTGTAAGTTTAACTCTTAGGTACAGTGGGTAACTATAAGGGTACGTCCACACGGCAGCGTTAAAAAAAAAATCTTCCAACGCTTCTGCCCATTCACTTTGAATGGGGTGACTTCACTTTGCCTCACTTTTCGCCGAACTGCATTGTGGGAAGCAGAGCGGAGCTTTGCTGGCGTTTCAGGCTGCAAAAGTTGAGCAATGTTCAACTTTTGAAGCTTCGGTGGAAGCGTCAGCCAATCAAATCCCGTGTATGCTGGGAGAGACACACCGCAGGTCATTTCCTCATATTCCAAAAAATGGAGCAAGCTTCAACGCACGCCGCTGTGTGGACGGGCCGTAATGACTCATCAATCAAAAGAGAAGTGCATGTATTGACCACTTGTGGCCAATAGAGAAAGAATTATTGCTGATAAGCACTGAATGCACCTCCTGACTCCACACACACACCCCCACCAGTGCAAACAGTAACTGAAATCCCCCTAAACTCAAACTTTCCTTCCCTTTCGTACAGCCATGGAAAAGTTACAACTTGGTGCAAGTCTAGAATTGTTTCCTGCTGCTCTCTTCTGTTGTACTCCGGTCTCGGTATACGAATCTCACACAGAAAAGAAGCCGAGTCAAGCACAGTAACCTCTCTACCAACACAAAATGTGAAGCTTTGAGTCAATTAGATAATGTTCAGAGCTTTTGGGACAGTGTTGCACATATTCAATCCCATGTCATCACTCCATTCATATTAACGGGAAGGTTGGGAAGCAATTAGCAAATTGGGAACATCGAAAAGGTTAGGGATGTGGCTCCTCACTTGTCCTGCTAGATTTCAATCTTGATGGGTTGGTACATTCGTGTAAAATGTTTTTACATCAAGTCAGATTTTCTTTTTCAGAAACTCGAAGGGACACCTTGTCAATAAAAGCCAGTTTATTATTTAAGAAGGATATGATCCAAACGGAATTTTACCGACACTGAAGAGTCTGGCATGGTTTGCCAGTCCAGCTACTAATACCAGGGGCTTAGCAGATAGCATCACATCCCTCATGTGATGACCCCCTTCTGGGCAAGTAAAGGCATCATGTCTAACCAGCTGACACCGTGTGATGCAGCACAGAGGGCAAGTAAATGGATCATTAAAATCCCATCCACAGATAAGGGATGTTTTACTAAATTAGAGTCAGACTGCTCTGCAGAGCTGGTGCTTGTGTTCTATCCCCCAGACCACACTTACTGTTTAATGAATAATATCCAGCATTTTGGGATGCCACAAGTGTTTCACACCTAGCTGAGAACATGTTAAATCAGAGCACTCTTGTTCAATGTTAAAAAAAACTTAACATAAACACATTATTGGTCAAGATGAAGAGCCTCGTGCATTTTGATTAAAAATAAAGAAAATCTCTATTGTTTGCCATTCTCTCCGTTCTAATTTGCATAATAAATCCTAGTTCAATGAAGATTTAAACCATATTCAGGCCACAGCAAGCCCTCTTTCTATCTAGTGCCACATGGATAAGATGGCAATTAGCCTAATACCCCTTGTGACAATAACAATGTGTTGCAAGTATTGTGTTGATGCAGACAAAGAACCAAAGGGTGAAAAGACTGCAGCAGTTGAGTCCAGGCGGGAGAAGAGTGTATAAACGCAGCTATCACTTTGTAAGCTTGTTAGAGGGGGTCTGTCTAGACACAGAAAATACATAGATGCTATTTACATTCCACTTGTTGTAATAAAGATGTATGGTCTTTGTCATCATTAAATCCAACTCCTGACCTCTGTCTTGAGGCGGTTTAATTACATCTGTCCTTCCCCATCTCTCAGTCTCTGGTTGTACTCGTCCAGACATTACAAATGGTGCCTGACAAAATGGGTCATTTTTAATACCATGTCTAATACAAGCAGAGGGGGATTTAGCTGTGAGAGGATGGCAGGGGCTTGGAATGCATTGAGCAGACTGCTGGAGGTGGTGGTGGGTGGGGGGGGGGGGCTGTGGATACTGATGCTGGGGCTTAATGTCATCTGTAGATTTACCACTGACTGCAGTCATAGTGTTGTAAAACAGCAGAGATATTACACATTAGAACTGTAAAAGATTGATTGCGTGTCAAAACGCAAGTAGTGAGGGAAATCTAGGAACAAACATCAGCCATCTTAAGTTATCATTTGCCTTATTGTGCCCTCCAGTGTTACAGCTGAATCAGAATCACTTTAGATTACCACCAAAAGTTTGAACACAAATGTATTGGTAATTTAAAAAACATATTCCCATGTAAAATAAAAAAGGCATTTAAGTTGCGCAACCCATAGATTGTGCCTTAGATTTTTTTTATAAATATGACTTGCAATTCATTTTTAAACCATATTCGACCCATGCAATGGAATATAATAATCTACAACTATAACAGTAAATATTGTAATCATGATACTTTGAGGATCTATTAATCAAAACAATTAATCGTCCATCAAGGAATTATTTTCTGATTATCTGATGACAAAACATTCTTTTAGATGCAGCCATCCAACTTAGCCTCTTCAGTTGCCTGATGTTGAGTTTCTACTTTAAGATCCGAGTCATGCAGCATCTGCTCCAAGATGATAAATGGCAGAAAGTGAATGCCTGAAAGCAGCAGCGGTATCAAGAGCACATCTGACCCATCCACATTCCAGCTCTGCTGACTTCCTCAAGACTCCTCAGGGCTACAGTGACAGCTGGACGTGTGTGTGTAAGAGTAGGGAGTGAAAGGGTCATAGGGTCTAATGAATGCGTGTGCATTGTGTGTAAATAAGATGGGGCAGTGTTTAAGAAGTGTGAGCAAAGCATGTGTAGGATGAAAGTGTGCATCATGTGAAAAGGCAATTTGCACAAATTTACATGCAGACAAAAAAAAAAAAAAAAAAAAAAAAAAAAAACTTGGAATCCAGCAGCCCGCCACTTCCTGCCTTCTTTCAATACCACAGACACACTTTATTCATCATCTCAACATTCCTTAAGAGCCCCACCTTTAGACATTTTAAACAAACAAGGCTGATCTGGTGAACCTGACCATGGTGACATGTTTGGGAGTGTTTGGCAGATATTGTATGCAAGGGGGAATATGACAAATGACTACAAAGGAGATATGAAGCCCATCTGCATTTGCTTAGTATGTGTGTTTTCTGGACATGTACGCAAGAGAAATGCAGGCAGTTTTTAGTCTGAGGGGAAACAAATGTATGTGAATGAAAAAAATGTAAAGTAAGGAGAAGCTGTGTTTATGAAGTGTTATAAAGAGAGAAAAAATATGTGTGACAGTGTTTTGGAAAGGAAGGGACTTTCCTTACTCAGGGCTCAAGCTTCAGTCTTGGAACAGTTGATCAGATGCAGGGAAACTAAACTCTGATCCCAGTCTACCACCACCACTCCAAAAACCATTAAACTTTACAAGTCTCCTAAAACCAATTTAAGTTAAAAGTGGGATGGTGAATCAGGCAGCAGTCCTTTACACACACACGCACACGCAGCCTCCCATTCCTCTAACCATACAAGGCAGCTGCGCTGTGTAACCAAGTGTTTAGTTCACACGCACTGAGTGACAAAAGAGAAAATCTGCTTTTGGAACACGCACACATGTGTCTCAAAGCATGCCGACAGGAAAGGCAGAATGCACAAGAGCCAAGAATGTGTGATTATGCAGCCCAACAGTGCAGTGCTGAAGAGTTTCCTCCATCTCTGCACACCACGAGTCTTTGCAGCGCTCCCTCGCTCTGACAGACAAACATCCATCATGTGCCCTTGGATGGTACTTCAAAAACAAGGCCATGTTTTCAATGTTTTTACCTTGTTCCTCTCTTGAATAAGGGTGACTATGTGCACTCGCTCATAGCAATAATACAAAACGTGTGACTCATCCAGGTTTAATGAAGTCAGTTAAAAGCAGGTTAAGGACAGGAATGCATAATTCAAAGCAGGCAGTGCAAAACAAGAATGGACTACGTGCTCCACGGCCAAAGAACTATGATAATGCAGTTTATGAATCTATGATAACTAATAAAAAGGAAAAAATGTCATGTTTTATCTTAATCACAAGAAACAGCTGGGCCATTGTATTCAGTAAGTATCTTCACCAGACATACAGTTATCCGATTGCACTCATTTAGCTCAAAAGGGATTCAAATCTGCTTAAGTCGCTAAAAGGTTAGGTATAGTCATTGTTATCATAAATGAAATTACTGTAGTTTGCTTAAAAATGATTAAGACCTTCAAATATAATAAACAGCTCAATGCCTATTTTCAAGAAAACAATATAATACAGGATTGAATTAAATACAATATGTTTTCATTCCCAACTCAGTTAGGGAATGATGCAGAGCTTCTGTAACAGATAGGCTGAGGTTTAGACCTTGTTTGGATTTGGATTAACGCATTAAATAGTGATGCAGCTTGCCATCATGGCACGGAAAGTGAGCGATGGAAGTAACTTCGTGCTTAAAGCTCAGGGTGTCTTATATACACACCTGTCTTCTCTTAAGCACAGTACTCCAACATGATCGGAAAATGATGCTGAGAGTTGCTCCAAGTTAGACAACCAATAAACATAAAGCCAATGAAGGATGTCAGCTACTATCTGTGTATGTGCAACACAGCCAGTGGATTATTGACTTCTGGCACAGATCCTGATGGCACTGAAGAGCACAGATGTGCGTAAATGGAAATTCCTTGCATCTATGAAGTTCATCTGTCGAACAGTTCATAAGTTATCTGGAAGTCATGACAGACAAACTGAATCTGCTGTTTGGTATCAAAGACGTTTTACTCATCAGAGCACATTCTTTTTAGGGTTTGAGTACTGCTTCTGCTAGGGTTAACTTATGTGGTCCCCATCTCAGACATGTGCATTGTTATGAACGGTGGGAAAAAGTCCTTGACAATAAGCCATAAAAGTATCAGCTGTCCAGAACATTAAACCTGACATCACTCCACCTGTTGTACTAGTGACAACACATGGCTGAAAAGAGAGACTGGAGATGACTGTCAACATTACAACCGCCATTAATCACGAGATACATTCCTCAGCAGACCGCCCGACAGACGAGAAAACACAGAGAGCAAAACAAAACTCATTACTTGTGGGGCACTGAAGGGATCATATCCAAAGAAGAGGCTGGAATTCATTCTTACAGTCTCTTAATGTGTCATCAAATCCATCTTGTGTAGGAACAATATTATACGGCAGACAAGGAGGAGGAGGGAGAATGAGCTTTTAACTAATGTCACAGCTGTACAAAGAACTGTCCATCTCAAGAAATCAATATTTAAACAAAGTACCATTTTTAAGAATAACTACGGGCCAAAACAATAGACAAGATACATTTAATAATTCATGCCATCTGATTCATTACACAGTATAACAAGCTTTGCAATATTGTTTGGTGGATCATTGGCTTTTGTTCTGATACAATAGGGGTGATGCGTTTAGGACGCATCGCTCTAAAGGAAGCACAACATTAATTATCCATTTCTGACACAGGATGCTTTCATGCTACCTTAAAAAAGCATCACCAAAGCACTTTAACAATAAACTGATTTGATCAGTAGTGGGTGGTGAAACCAAAAAAAAAAAAAAAACTCTATCAAGAAGAAAGTCACTCCATGAACCTCGTTATCGAAAGAAAGAAAAACATTAAACCCTGATTTTACAAACTCCCTTTTTTGTCCAAATAAAAAGACAGTGTGGAGGTGTTGACAAGCCCTACTTCACCATGTGTTCATGCCAAGACTGCAGCTGACCGATGACTGCTTGCTCAGAGTAATCTCACGTGTTGTCCAAAGTGGCTGTCATTCCCTTACTGAGCAGTTACTTATCCAAAGTATAGGGCGTAGGACAATCACCACAATGTTTCACATCCCTACAAGCATGGGACATATTAGAAAAAAAGGCAAGAGATATGCATCTTTGAGCACTTGAAAAAGCGCTATATTAATATAATGTTTTATTATAGTCTTTAACTGTACCTTCAATTAGATAAGACGAAATTAAAGTGCCATAAAAAAAAATGTTTCACTGCACACTGAAAAAAAATAAAACTGCCAAAATTCTGACATCAGCTTTGAAAAAAAGCCAATGCCTTGTGAAGAAGAAAAAACACTTTCATCAAAAGAGGGGGGAGGGGGTGGGTTGGGCCTGACGTTAAGCACGCGGCTTATTCTAATCAATTCCATACGGGACGCTAACATGTGCTAAGTGACTGTAAACTACTCAATACGGCCATTAGGAGCAGGTGGTTAAATGTGGCTACAAGTTAAATGGACTAAGCCAGCTAGCCTCTAAGGCAGTGGGCGAGAGGCTACTGGCAGCGAGGGCTCTGAAGGCTGCTGCAGGGAAATAGGTTACAATCTGTTAGACGGTGGCAGGGGTTTCAAAACGCACTGGGCCAGACCCTGCTGCCAGCATGATAGGCTGACAGTGAGGGGGTACAGTAAAATAAAAGCATCATCTACTGGGGAGGGAAGAGACTGCGTGATCAAATCTGTTAAAAAAACAACAACAACCATGATCATAAGTATTTCCGTGCATAACATTAGGGTACTATGAGGGGGAAGGGTGTGCAGCCGAGTCCTATTGTCTGCAATACTGTGCACCATGTAACCCCCTGTCAGGCATGGTGCCTACAAGGGTGGGGGCAGGTTTTGAGTGGATTATCTGCTGCAACGGGACAGGGGAGCAGCTGGCCCGGGCAACTTCACCCAAAACAACCCCGGGTATCAAAGCAGAGGGAAAGAGGTTAGGGTGGATGATACATTCAAGTTCTAAGGATTAGTCAACTTTCTTGGTCCACAATGAATATAAACTCTTTAATAATCACTTCATGGTTAAGGCAATTTTCAAAATGTAAGAAAATGATGTGTTCCGAGTTACTGCTAATCTCTGTATCAACTTTTATATCTTTGGGTTTTGATCTGTCAAACTAGACATTTAAAGGTGGGGTAGGTAATTTTGGAGAAACCAGCTCGAGTGTGCTAGAATTTGAAAATACACAACCGGAAGAAATCTGCCACTTCCTTACAGAGCCCCTCCTCCAACACACACGAACGCGCACATGACCAATGAGGGTACGAGATAAGTTTGTGCACAGATGGAAGGCTGACAGGCAGGTAGGCCATCCAGTTATTTTAGCCGGGCCGGCTAAAATGATTGGTCGTGCTTTTTACAGTACTACGGCTTCCACAGATGACATTGTTTTATGGATTTTTTGTCAAAGCACTTAAGATATTCATTGCTATCGGGATGTTAAGAGCATTCCATGGAATATAACAAAAAGTGTATCTCGAGCCGGTTTCTCAAACTTACCTACCCCACCTTTAAGGACCTTAATTCACAAGTAGTTGACAGTATGACTGCAAGTTGCATCTAAAGATTATTTTCTAAAACAGTTCAGTCAATAATATCTAAGAAAATAGTTTTAAAAAATGTTAATTGTTCCTCAAAGTCCACGGTGATGTCTTTAAATAATTTATTTTAAAAAGGAGAATATTTCCACATTTTCTGCCACTTTCTCAACTAAACAGTTATTGTATGTTGATTGACTCACTGCAGCTCAAGTTAAAAGACTGCAGAAGCATTTCTAGAAATAGATGGAGAATAAAAAAAAGGTAAGGCACGAAGCCATGGCTATAAAATGGATGGAAACCAGACATATCAGTACAATACTCATGCCAGCTGTTCTTGAAGAGGACCTTTGTCCCATGTTGGTATTTCTTTCTCTTTTTCCATTTCCTGTTGCGGTACCATGTCAACTAACTAATTAAAGTAAAAGAGAGCACTGCCTCTTATTCACCTCATTTCATTTTGAAAGTATGACATTTTCAGTATCTTGAATCAGCATAAAAATAAAGAGCTAGACAGAGAGATGCAGTACAGGATGGCTGGTATAATAGAATCCAATGCACTCATCAGTTTTGCCGTATCAAAGCCCGCCAGCCGCTCCTCTCTTGTGCATCAGCCAACTGTATATAGACAGGCAGGCATTCAGGCATTCAGGCAGGTAGTCAATATAATGCCGAGAGCCCGGGGGCCGGATCAGTTACTCTGACGGGCGGGGTGAGCTGAGGTCAGATGGACAGTGATCCCACACCTCGCCTGCCTCTGACAGCCAAACCCCTGAACTGCCCAAACCACACACACAGTATACACGCACACACAAGCCCATTACTGAAACAGACGATTGTGTCTCTCTCTCTTGCATATCAAGAGGCAGAGCAAAGAGGAGAACAGGATATGCCGAGCCCGTTAACATAAACAAACACGCCTTTATAGTTGCTGTGCACGCTGATTCACCTCAGACAGACATGGATCAATAACTAACTTGATCAAAATATACTGCTCTGAGTCATTGGAGATAGCGGCTACACAAAGCAAATGGGGAAAAGTTACTACTACGTATGCCCCTTCTGCTTTTATACAGGAACTCACACGTTTCCCCATCATCTACAGTTTGCTGCGAATATAACCTAAAACAATGCTGCAAAATGTAGCAGAGAACATTAATGCAAATGCACGCAGTGAATCATTGATTAAAGAAAAGCTTTATGTTGGCACAGCACAAAGTTTTGGGATGGCATTCATGGCTACCAAAGTGAGCTATCAAACAGATTCGGAAAGTGCTGAATAACTCTTTCAATAATTACAGTGCACTGAGCCTACCTTCAGCCCCAGACAGACAGCCTAAAATTGCAGCGCCAGCGTCCACCGCTTTATCCTAATGGGCAGGAGAGTGCCAGCCTCTCCAAACCACAGAGACAAGAGTAAAAACACCACCCTGTCTCACCATCCCACAGCTGAACAGCCAGAAGCAACACAGGAGAGGAACACAAACTAAGGGTGCATGATGAAATACAGTTGAAGTCAGAATGTCATCCTAAACAGATGCAGTAAAGCAGGCAGGAATTGGATTGAATTTCCCTGGGTGTGGGCCGGGGACTGACACAGGCTGTAAAAGCAGCTGACTTCCAAGCAGATGCAAATTCCCTGTACAAGAGCTGTGCTTCCCAACCAGCTGCCCTCATGTTGGGGTGAGTTCTAAGACAAGGCTAAAAAAAAAAGCACAATATCCCTTGGTAAAGATTAAATAGCTAACCTTTTCTGGTTCCAGCTTTCCAAAATGTGAATATTGTCATGTTGTCTTAGTCCTATAATAATATTGCATTGGAATGATCTGGGGCTTTTTGTGGTTGGTCATACACCACAAAACTTCTGATTTGGAGATTATTATTATTAATTTTTTTTTTTTTTTTTAAATGGGGCATTATTTGTAGAAAAAAAAAATACCAAACATTGGATGGCTCCAGGTTCTTAAATGTGAAGATACACTGCTATTCCTCATGTTACGTTATATTACATTGATTATCCTTTGGATTTGGGCTAAGTGTCAGACTAAACAAGACATTTGATTATCATCTTGGCAAGTTACACATTTTATGCTGAAAATAATAAAAGCATTAGTTTTGCGAGGCTTCCATCCATAACCACTATAACATCTCACAGCTGCAAAGATGCACATGAACCCATGCTAAACTGAGTTAAAAGCCCAAATCATCAGCCCCTAGATGTAATAATCCAACAGCATATCACAACCTGCAACAGGGTGAAGCTGACACTACAGACAGCGAGGCTAGTTGTTGTTCACAGGGCTGTCATCTCAGATACAAATCAACATGTTGGCAAGAAGGCTAAGGTTGTTGTCTTCTCAAGCTTTACAAGCTTGAGAAGAACTCATGTAGTTTAGAATAAAGCATGTATGGGGTTAGCTTTGATTCCCAATCTGTTGCGTTTTAAAACACTACAACAAATGTCCCCAAGTCAACCACTTGCTTTTCTCTCATGCCTGAAATAAACAACTGCAGCCCCCCATTGGGAATGACAGGCCCGCCTCAGTCATAAAAGCAGGCACTTTCAAGTTGGCTAAAGCAGAAGAGACAATATACAACGAACTAAAGCCACCCAGTGCACAATCAGATCATACAAATAATAAACCTTTGTGATTGGGCAAATACAATCTCATCACTATTTAACTATGAAACCTAATTCCTTGTCACACATCCTGCTAAATGTTGTAAATCATTAAGCTTTTGTACTACTGGTCATAAAACCCTGTACAGGCAATCCAGGATTTTGAAGCGAGACATGTCTTTGCATAATGCTTGTGGTTTCTTTTTTAACCCCCATATCCGATCCATTGAAACAGGTTCAAGGTTACAGGATACAGTGAAATGACATAACTATTTTGAGGCCCTCTTATTGTTGCCTTGGCCTTTATGAATAGGAAAAGGAAGCGGGGGTGTTGACAACAGCAGTGTGCAGACACTGGCTGTGTTCCACTACAAAGGCCAGATCTGGCAAGTGTGTTGGGTATTTTCACCAAACCTGAAGGGCAGGCCAAATCGGTTTTTGTTCAATAATTCTGCCCCTAGACAATCTCTGTGTGGGGTCTCGAAGATAACAGCTGATTAAGTTGTTAATCACAACAGATGCTAATATACTTGATATGTTATAATAGTTCAGCCCTTCTACTGCACTTCCTCTCCTGAATCCCAAAACAAATCTAACAGGAAGTTGGACCTCTCTGGGGCCTATGTGACCTAAAAAACAGTCACGGTGCAGAACAACACGCACTATAAATTACTTATGGGCAAACAAAAGGAACATACACTTGTTTATCCATAGCCCATACACACCATAACACAACATTTATTTTGTTTAACTATTATTTTTGCACATCTTGTCTGTTAGGGCTCCAAATATGTAAGGAAGTTTGTCCAGTCTCAACAAAACACACAGGTTAGAAAGGCAAAATGATTCAAGATGTGAAAAGATTAAGCACATGATGGCTGACTGGAACCAGTTACTGATGATAATCTAAGTGCAAATACCTGATGGCAATAACATGTGTGGGATAATGGGGACAACCAACAACACAACAATTGAGTCCTTCAAACACAGCATCAGTGACCCTTAAATAAGCTATTGGAGTTGAGCCAGTGGGTGCAAAAAGGTGTGAGGGAAAGACCATTATTCATACTTGGTTTCACACCCAGCCAGGTGAGAAACTCCTCAGCAACACACACCCTGACAGTAGTAACCTGATGGTGTTCAAGATACTACAATCTGCCTAAGTGGCTGCATGTCAAACTGCCAGAGAGTCACTGCTCCCCTACCCAAACTCTGCCCACAACACACTGCTTATTTAATGCAGACCCTGCCTCTGGATTTCCTTCCTTTTCTCGTGTTATGCTGCCAAATCGTGAAAGCCATCACTCCACGTGCAGGGATGCAAATGAAAACAGAGATGATGCTTATCTTGGAACACAAAATGGGATTTAGGTGTGCAGACAGGAAGCCCTGGGTGCAATCTACTTCAATATTACATTTTCATATCCATAAAAAAATTAATCAGTGGTGTATGACATGCGGCTGATACATTTGAGCATTTATTTTTACACAAGACATAACCTTCTTGATGTCAAACAAACTGAATGCCAACATGACAACCTTTTGACAATTCAGTGCATTTACATAAGTTTTAACACCAGTTCAAGACACATGGGATACTTCAAACCCCCATGTGTCCAACACTATCAAACCTCGTGTTGTTTGGTTCCCCGTCAAGGAGCCCTATAGGTGGTCCCTGGACCCCACTTTTTGAACCATTGTCATGAGAGCTTCTGGTTGTTGTTTTTTTCCAAGCATCAAGTGGAGCTTTAATAATACCAATTGTCTCTGTGACCAAACACGCTGAATTCTCCCAGGTTTAGCCAAAGGCCCCGTTTAGCCACACAGAACAATAGCGGTGCACGGTGGTTGCAGCTTGCTGAGGGGCACAGTCAATAAATTAAACCCGATACAACTAACAACCGTGCCAGCCGAGTCTTGTCACCACTGTACACTTCAATACATAGCGTTTTGAGAGCAAGAAACCACCGCCTAACCGACGCGAGCCAAGCTAACGTTACACATCCATCATCACAAACAGGGCGTTTGGCTTCAAAACAAATAATGTGTGGTTAATTAAAAATTCATGCCATAAAAAGAGCACGAGTTTCGCTTAACATAACAGTCATTCTGGAAGTAGTTTAGGGATTAAAATAGCACAAAGAAACGAGAAGGGGTTTCTGCGTAACTTGAATAAACGTTACAACGTGATGAATTCAACGTACCTTCCAACCGCCGGCTCTGTCGTTGAAGAAGAAACACACAGTCCCACCCTTTCGGATAGCTCTGAGGTTGAAATACACTAAATATGTCGACAGAGCCGTAAATTTCGCGACTAACAATAACCCCGCGCAGTCAGGAGCCGAGCGTCCCTCTCCGTGTCCTTCCCTCCACGTTTGAGCAGCGGCAGGATGACTCGGGGCGGGGAGATGCAGATTAAATCCCGCCGGCGGTCCAATCAACAACGCGAGATTGGTGATTATGCAAAACAGGAATGACGTCAACGTTGTGACGTCAAAACCTTATTTTGCACATTTTCACTTTTATTAAAAATATTACAAATTAGAAAGCAATCAAAACGAAATCTGCATTTTATAAATATTTTACTTGAAATGTTACATTTGGTTTTTATCACTATTTTCTTTATATCTCTGTCTTTCCTTTTTTCCTTATAATTAAAAAAATATGTATGTCAATGTTTTGTGTGTAAATAATGTTTGATGTACACATATATTTTCTTTAAAAAAATAATGAAAAAGTGTGGTCGGGCTCCCGCATTCACAAGAAGACATTTACTGACTCAATACATACACAGAATTACAAAAAATAGGTTGTCCGTAGGTGTTCGGATCAGGGGGTCACAGGTTCAAACCCCACTGCAGTCAGCATGTCGTTGTGTCCCTGGGCAAGACACTTCACCCCAAATTGCTCCTGTGGGGATTGCCCACAGTATTGAGTATGTAAGTCGCTTTGGATAAAAGCGTCTAACAAGTAACATGTAATGTAAAAAATAAGAAGGCAAGCAAAACCAAATGAGTATTTGATAAATATTTGTACTTTAAATGTTACCTTTTGGTCATCACTATCTCTTTCTTTATATTTTTGTATTCCATTTTTCACCCATTTTATGTATCCCGGAAGTCAATGTTTTGTGTGTATATAATGTTCGATGTACATATATATTTTTTCTTGAATAAAGGAGGAAAAAATAGGGGAACACAGTGTGGTACGGGGCCACCTAGGGGTCCTTTGGGAGAAACTTAAATCTAGATAGTTGGAAGTATGCCTGAATAAAACTGATTCTTTCAGATTGATAAAAGTTTCTGCTTTTGTAGTTTAACACAGTGTCCACTTCCCTATGGTACAAGCCCACAAAAGCTGCAAGCTGAATGCTGTTTTGAGCTGCAGCTGCAGGCACCACCATAGAAATCAATGAAAAGGAGGAAGACATACAAAGACTATTGGAACTCACAGAGAGAAGAAAGAGTGAATGGGATAAAGACATCTGACATAAACTGTTGTTTTCTCCAACAAAGCTCAGATGGGGAGAAAGAATGGAGATATTTAGAATAAAAAGCTTTTGGTAAAAGAGAAATCTAATACTCTCCGAGAGAAGGAAGGAATGAAGGCTAACCAGAAAGCATCAACATAGGATTCGTCAGTGAACACATTCTCAATGAAGAGTGAGTCACGTCTCCATCCCTGCTCTGTACAGGATCGTGGCAGATATTTCATCAGCAGCAACCTTTCCAATCCACGAGGGACACCCAAAACTCTTCCCAAAGTTTCACTGTTTATTCAACTAAAACCTACATTTAGTAAGCTGTTTTTATATTTAAAGATGTTTTGCAGCTGAATTGTTTAAAACAATGCATAGCTGAAACAATGGTGCACCACAACCACAATGTCAGTAAACAGGTTTCGGCTCCTTCTTTGAACTCGGCACTAATGGCACCAATCATCATATCAAAAAGCTGAAAAAGCTGCAATATTCACCTCACATCCTGCCCATCCATTTCAGATTGCTCCATAATGTTGTTACACCATGGGTGTGGCTCAGAACTGGGCTCTAGTAGAAATCCATAATAAAGTTAGGATAGACTGATAATATACAGTGCTTTTATTTGTAGGCTTAGTTCTTTAAATGTTTTTCTTTGGTGTGGTGGTCTGGCCACACATCTGCCAAAACACCTCCGCGTAGACAGATGCACACACTGCCTGTGGCACTAAGCACACTCTGCAAGCCCAGTGACTCAGTATTATAAGATACAGGACAGAAGAAGGAAACTGCTGCTGCTGCAGGCTTGCAGTTTCGATCTGCGGTGCATAGTTAATATAAAATAACCTGAATGTCTAACAGCAAGCTGACTGGATTTCAAGCTGAGATCAAACCAGCATCAACAAAGCACCACGCCCGACATCAGCAAACTGAAACTACAAATGATAGACCATTAGAAGATTCTGGAGCAAGACTTTACCTCAGGGCATTATTGTGCATCAAAGGCATGTAGTTAAAGCAGTTCTGCATATGTACACATCATGTCCTCTTAAAATGAAATGAAGTGCATTCAACTATGAATCCTACATCTCTTTCCCCCTCACACAGTCTGGCATGAACCACCAAGGCGTGGTTAGAGCAGTACATAATGTATGATGATATTAGGGTTAAGTGGATGGAAGGCAGAGATGTGCTACATCAACTGCCAAGCCTCACTTGGGAAGTTCAATAACCAGGAAATGAGCTCATCATATCGGACTGCTCAGAAAAAAACGTGTATTTTCCCCTCTCTGCAAGCTCTGTGCTGCAGCCTGAAACTGAAACAGCTGTGTTTGTGTGCTGGATTGAAGAATCATAGTTTATTCTTTAAATTATTAAAAAACGTAAACACCTTTTGTTGTTGTTGTGATCTTATCTGTTAACATGTTCATAACTTTCATTTAACCCTGTCTCACTTATAAAATAGGTTTTCAATCTCAATGTTACTTCCAAGTAAAAATAAAGCTTAAATACAAAACCTTCACATGCCTTTTTTCACCTGCCAACAAAGCAGATAATACAAATGTATTACTTTAGTACAATGTTAAACAGATCCGTATCCAGCTACTCCCTCTTCTGACAACCCATAGGAACTGCACCTAAGTCAAGTTCCTGCAGATGAAATAAAATCATGATATGAAGTGAAACACAACAATGTTTTAATATCAAAGACGATCCAGTAGATAGTTTCCAGACATCTAGAGTCTCTAATGTTGTACAGTTAAAGTCCTGATTTTATGTAGAAAAACATCAAACTGTAGGAAAGGTACATCTACATCATTTTGGATAATGCATGCCTGACATATCATTTAAAGTGAAGGCCATTGATACATTTAGGACACTTCTCCATCTAGAACCATCAGCATATTCAGCTTAAATAGGACATTGCTTGTTTATTATGCGGAATAAGATTACTGAAAAAACACTGTTGTTTAACCTGTTACTGCTTGAACCAGAGATAATCTCTCTTAGAAACTATACCTGAACTATTTTCCTGACAAGGAACCTTCTAGACTCGAGAGTTTGAGACTCTTTGTGTGCGCTTTATGAGGTATAAAAAAAAAGCCTCTACTCTCTACTAGAGATGAAGTCACTGGAAAACTGTTTTCGACAAGACATCATTATGAAGACAACAACATGACAGTAAAAGATGATTCAGTGTGACAGGGCATTATTACAGAAGTACAATTATGTTTCTGCAATCATTCAGTTGCCTTCTTGTTAGCCTAAACCCAGCTCCACTTTGTCGGATGATTCAAGTCATTTTTCTCTTAAAACACGCCAGATACAACTACAATCAGTATAGAATTGAAGGTAAGGGCTAATATGTTTAACCTTATAATGAATGAAGTAAGGCATCATTAAAGGAACATGCCCATGGGTCGGAAAGAAGAGCTTTCCTTGTTGTAGATAACCACAGGCAATGTTGAGTGCTTCATTATAAACATAATAGTGATGAATGCTCAGATGAGTGCAATACATCACACAAGCTGTACAACAATAGTAGTATCCACATTTGAAGGCAGCGTGACACTTGTGCAGTAGAACTTAACATCAAAGTGTTTGAAACTCTATACAGAAGGTGCAGTTCACGGGACAGAAACCAAATCAATCCCACATCTGCTTGTGGTCCTTTCTTACCACATTGTTCTGGCTTTGGATTTGGGGTTTTTACCAAATGAACCCTGCCACGTTGGTACCCATTTTGATTTGTTTGTCTCAGGGTTAAAACAAATAAATAAAAACTACTGGCCCAATGTTAATAAACTTGGTGAAATAGATACACATGGGCTAAGTAAGAACCCATTTTATTTGTGGAATGGATCCAATTCATTGGGGCATACACATGCATTATCTTTCACTTATGGAAACAGCCTTGGCAGAGGTCAGTGCTCTCCAAGGGCCCTTCTATCTTTTGTATGAATTGACTTGTCCCATTGTATCTTCTGCCAAGTAGTTTCTAGAGCAAAGAGTTTGTATAGAATGTAAAGGATATTATGGTATTGGAGTAATTGAGTGTAGGAAATAAGATAAGATGTTGGCTGTATTTTGTGATATGTATAAGAAACTCTTTAAGAGGTAACATTTTTTTAAATACTGTAAAAACAAAAACACTAAAAACAAAAACATCACCATGTATGCACTACTTCAGTCTTCATCATGGCACCTGTACCCACTCAGTAAATTGTGCCTCATTAAATACATTATAATAGATACGGTACTCTTTTTAAAACCAACAAGGAACAGATCATTGTCTGTGCTTTAGTCATCCGTGATGCCTGTCCGTACAGAAGCAAGGTCCAGTCCTGCATCAGCCCTGTGTTTCTTCTTCATGGACATAAAAGACAGGAGTAAGAAGTTTTGACTCATTCCTTCTACAGAACGTTGGTCCAGCTCATGCTTCAGATGAGTGATGAGGTTTGACCCAGATACACAGCATGTTGGTACAGAGACATTCAGCATCAGGAGTGTGCAGTGTCTCCCTGTGGTCAGCAGGGGGGGGTAGTGATGCTTCTGAGGTCACTGAGGTCAATTTCAGTTCACAAGCAGGACATCCTCATATGACGTTGTTCTGGAGGAAATAATAAAACAAATTAAACAATCTTTCTTAAACATTATATTTAACATAATTAACATTTGTATTATTTTGAGTTCAATAATGGTAGTGTTTACCTAAAAATATGTAATATTGGGATCCTTTGAACATTTAAATAAATAGACAATCAATCTAAGTGGGAATAAGGCTGAAAGATATTTTTGGTATTTTTTTTAATGAATCCTTGCTTTGAGAATGTATCATATGTTTTTTTTCCCCATGATTGCCTTTTTATCCGTTTGTATTGTTTGTGCACGTAATAAAGATGCATTAAAAAAGATAATTATGTTGGAAAAAGATAAATTCCCGCCAAACATTTTACTGTTTTTTCTAAATCTGATATTTTCCCACTCTACTTTAACCTACTTTCAAACCTATGTCGTCATTTTTGAAAAAGGATCTTTAAAGAATTACTTCCTTTTTTGTTTTGAAAGTCAAAGTAGGGATACAGAGGGGAGTGAGGGATTCGGCCATAGACTGATAAAGATAAAATATATATATTTTAATATTATTATGATTTGTATACAGTCTATATGTGTGACGTGCAATAAATATCTGCACAGAATCAACCTGTTGTGTTGTGTGTGTCATAACCACTAGTTTACCTGACAGCTCCTAATTCCTTTTCCTAATTTCATTTGAAAGTTTATTGTTTAAATGTTTCAATTCCCAATACTGTCTGATATTATTAACCCTGCTTAGGTTTTGTTTGGTTGCACTTGATTTATTTAATTGTTCCTAAATAATGATTGAATCTCCATAGATCGTGTGCCTCCCCTGCTCACCTGTCACAGCAGCAGAAGAAAGAGCACGGCGAGGTCTCCAGACCTCTGAACTTCCCTGAGTTTGGTGCGTCCGTGCACTCTGCTATGAAGGCATGCAGGTCTGTGATGTGGATGGGTCCTTGGGTTTGGTGCTGTGAAAACCAACAAGAATAAATTTCTGTTATTTTCTATTATATTGTTGCAGTGTGTCCTCTCCATTCTGGTAGTTAGGAAAACAGAAATGATGACCTGGTTTGAAGTTACTTCCTACCTTGATGGTCTCGTAGGCTCCTGTGATGAGAGCGATAAACAGCGACAGCACCATGTAGATGAAGAGGGAGATGAAGGTGTACAGGTACACTTGGCTGAACAGCCACACCAGGGTGCTGCTCTCCTGCATCTCCGAGAAGGTCACGAACATGTCGTCCCCGTTGATCAGGGAGAAGAGGCACTCTGACACCATGGATAGAGAGCGGAACTAAGGGACAGGAAGCAGAAGAGCTCAATTAAACATCTAAAACATTATTTCCTTATATGGTTAGCAAAGCCTTCAGTAACAGTTGTTAAAGCTCCACAAGTGACAGTAGGAGATAACTTTCTGGATGCTGTGTGATCTGATGAATCCGACTTCAACAATAATGTGCAAAATTAACTCAGGACGTATACTGGTGGGAGAGAGTGCCAACAGCTACGAGTTTTAACCCGTACGTGCAGAAGTAATGGACAGCGGGATACAACTCAGTTATTCAGAATGAGGACGCTTTTATCCACTGAAATCTATTTGTTGGTGAAATGGATCGGTATATTTTGTTACATTTAAATGTATAAAGTAAAAAAAGGTTGTTGTTCATAAAATGTATTATGCTTGTTTAAAAGGTAAGGACTGATAAAAAACAACACATTTGTATTTCAGATATAAGGAGAGGTTGTCACTTTGTACGTTTAAAAAATGTTGTCATTAATAAATATATATATATTCTTTTAATTGATGACAGAAATGACATGCTATGGTAGGAACAGAATAAAAATATTGTCTATATTGTATTGTAAAAAGGGTTAGCTATAAGCTGTAGCTTCAGCCTGAGCTTTGCTGTATGGTTTTTTACTGTGTTTTTTTTTTAAGGATTTGTAGCACATTTTTGCTGTTTGTTTTTTCAATGAAGTTCCAATTTCTTAGCATCATTTATTACAGAGACAACATTATATAAATGTCACTACAAACAAGTGTATAAGAGTTTCAGTGGTGTTCACCTTGACGTGGTACGGTCCCAGGACGATCCAGCCACAGAAGCAGTATCCCAGATAGATGACGGCCACGCAGCTGCAGAACCGGATCACATTGGGGAACGCTGCTCTAAGTGTCACGATCAGGATCTAAGGGAGGCACCGAGACATGAGACATATGAGAGGAAAACATTAGAGAAAAAAAAAGGGAGAGGGAGCGGAGACTTTATTAACAGGATACACTAAATTAAATCAACCTATCAAAAGGAGCATTTTCTCAGCTTTGTACAAATAACATAATTTGTCTTGTTGTGTCTGTGACTTACATTGTACTTCTGGAAGAATGTGAGGTAGCGAATGACTCCGACCCACACCATGAGTGTGGAGATTCCCAACAGGATGCCACACAAGTCGTATGAGGACATAGACTGTCAGGAGATAAGAAAAGATACTTTAAAGACGGCTCACCGCACCTTTTTGAACTATGTGCCACTAACATAAAATAAATAAATAGTGGTCACCTAAAGGAATAGCAAATACATAAAAAAGTATTCCTCCTGGAATAACTCGATAGCTACTGATCAACTGCTGCATGGATTGGTTAGTAGTTATTGTGTGATTTGGTGTAAGAACATAATACAACCCAATATAAAAAATCAGAAAAGGCGTACTGGTAAGTAGGACACACCTTAGACTCAATGCCGATTTTGATGATGCTGCCAGTGATGGTGAGGATGTCGCTGATGATAAGGAGGATATACCATCCGTTAATGAACTCCAGCCGATCTGCACAGCACACTTTACGATCCAGAGTCTCCCTGAAGAAATTCACATACTCCTGTAAACACACAAAGATGGTAAGAGAGGAATTAACATGAAGCATTAGATGGATGTAAGGAAACGTTTATTAACTGGGCCTTCGTAAATAAATTGGATAAATAAACACGCAAAAATACAAAGTTGTTAATATCCTCAGTCTGCTGACTCACGTTTTCCCCTCTTGCACCATGATTCTGCATGCGCTGGTGACTGTAAAGCTGTAATTCAAAGCTAAATCTGTTTTATTTTGGGTGCAACAGACTTTACGTACCTGCTGCAGTATGATGCCTCGCAGTATGGAGCGTCCACACAGCAGCAGGGACAGCGTACACACCAGAGCCACAGCGACATCAAACGCTACACGTGTGTAGTTCTCAGCTGGAGGATCATAGGGAGGAAGCAGAGCCGTTAGCTGGGTTTCAGTCAGATGAAGTAACCTTAACTCTAACTTCACGCATGACATTTCCTGCCGTTTGACTGATAGTAACTCAAACGTACATTTCCTTAAACTTGCTAATGGTTCATGATAATCTCCAACCTGCTTACAACTGCTGCAGCATTTCAATACGAGTCATATGTTACTTTCTGAGTCTTATCCATGCTCTCCCTCATCTCACCGTGTCCAGAGACGCTCGGGTCTTTACACTCCTTTATAGAAGCGTGGTTTTCTAACCGGATCTTCACCTTGCCGCTGTGTGCCTTGTTGTCCAGGAGTATCTGAAGAAGAAAAAGGGAGCAGCAGAACATTCATATCCTTTGAAACTGTAGTAGAACATTTGCATTTCTCTCTAACAGGGCCGCAACTACCATTGAGAATTCAGAGAAAGCTTTATTTTGCACTAACATCATTATTTTATATGATAAACCTAATGTGTAGAGTTAGCTAATGTGTAGAGTTAGCTAATCCTTGCATTTTTACTACTGTTGTAATACTGTGCTACTGTACTTACTTGCCTCTACCAATTTCATATTTGGACATTGTTTTCCATATATGTGTTTTAAAAAAAAAAAGATAAGTAGTCTGTGCTTTGCCAAGAATGGCTTTGTTAATAAAAAAAGTGTACACATAAAGGAGACAGATTCACGTAGAATATATAACTCTCAGTATAAGAAGTCTCACTAGAACTGGAAACTGAACCATCAGCTTAATATCTTTGTTTTTGACATCTTTACTTACTTTTATGTAAAAGGTGTAGCAGTCTGGGATCTCGTTGTATATAATGGTCTGTAAATTGATGGCCTTCAACTGGAACTCTATAGTGACGTTAATGAGCCTTGAAAAATAAAACACAAATCAGACTGGAAACAGACATTTCATGATGGCAACAATCGACCGGGAACAAACCAGAAGCAGGACGAGAAAATGTTGCATTTATCTGTGTGTGTTATTGTACCAAAACATGTGTGTGTCCTGTATACATGCTTGCGTGTGTGTGTGCAGCAGAGTTGGCTTGTTGTCTGTCATCATCAGATATTCAAGAGATAAATATCATCAACGGAGGCCAAACAAGGAGAAAGTTGAAGCCATGTGAAAAATGAAGCCTTACTTGTGGAACTTGAGTGTAAAGTTCCTGTAGCTGGTGGAGAGCAGACTTGTGGGTGTGGACAGCGGGTCTACACCTACACAATCTGAAATGAGTGGAGAACAGAGGAAGGTCATGTTGAGGGAAAACTGGCGTGTCCCGAAGAGAGACAAACACTGCATTTCTCAGAATTGTGAAAAGGGGCAGATCAAAAGCAATCATTGAAATACATGTGATCAGGTGAAGAAAGATTTGAACGTGAAGTTTTTTTCCACAGTTTTTACTTCCTCTAAATCTGGTCACGTTGTACTAACAACATGATGATATGAGGAAGTAAGAAACTGAGTGTGTGCAACATATGTTAATACAGTAAACGGGATTACAAAATAAAGCCATTTAGCAAATGACAGTAAAAATGTTCCTGAATCTGAATATTTGAAACTGAAAATGTTTGGTTTGACGAAAAACAAGAAATTGAAAGGCATCATCTTGGGCTTTGAGAGATTATGGACAATGATAATATCTGTAAGTGGGAGCCCTTCAATGGTCATCTGCAAGGGGCAATCAATTAAAGCATATTCAACTCACCAAAGAATGAAAAAAGTTCTCTTTATCCCATAACTCAGATCAGCCAGAATGATGAGATAAGGTGTTCCACCACAGATCAGATTCTGTGATCGGTTTAAATGCAGTGGCAAGCTGCTTTACTGCTGCTACAAACATTTCTAATCACACTGCATTGCATGTTTTATCACCACTATGCTCAGAGATACATTTCTGGTGCATGAGGCTGTAGCATCCCATACGGTTTATATTGCTCCAGAAGGAACACACAGCACCTTCAGGCGGGTCAGAGTGCTTTCCACCCAACGGATGTATTAACGCTATTAATAATTTTATGAAATTATGAGTCTTGATCATAAGATATGGCCGATGATTTGTATTTTTCCTTTTATTATCTATATGATGAAGAAGTTGTGTTTTGCAGACAATTGGTTTTGTTAACATGTACTAAAAAGGCCAAGAATAGACTAGTGTTGCACTGTAACAACCTAAAATGGACCTGACTGTTTATTTTCACCTCATAACATTATTACGCAATATTTATTATTTATCTATGAAGACTTTGTAGCTTTTAGTTTGAGTCTATAAACTCTTGTAGCTACTTGTGTAAGTGATAGAGAGCATGCTCACACATTCATCCTCACTTTTCTTGGGAGTGAGGTTGAGGTTGCCCGTGTTTGACCCTCAGGCAAAAACTGTCCCCCTGGATCTAATACTCTGCTTGATTTTTGACTATTTACAACCAATATATATACACATTATGCATGAAGTACCCTTTTTTAGGAAAAAATACTGCTTCTACAGCACTTTCTCCACACTCTCATTTGTTTGTTCACAAAAGGGAAGCGTTCACTTGTGTTTTTTCAGAGACCGAGGTATCAGCTGATCTGTTAAAGCACTAGCACAAATGCACGTCATGTGATGTGACGATTAAACTCCATTAAACCCAATTAAAATGGTGTAACTAAACTACCATGGTACATATCTCTTTGGATGTGCTGTTCATACTTATTACAGCCCCCACCCTCTGTTTTCAAAGAGGCAACAATTTAAAAGTCACACAGAGAGTTGATCACAGCCTCCAGACACTGTTAGCACTGTTAGCATAGGTCAGCAGTGAAGTTGATGTACCTGTTTTGATGTGAGGGTCTATAATGAACGTGTCATTGGCTGGGTCGATGCTTCCCTTCTTGTAGTACTGCTGGCAGAGGGAGAGCGCACTGCCGTTGAAACCAACATTGTACACGTATGCATAGCGTCCCACTGTGGTCTCTGGTAAGGCCAGGTACTGTGGAGAGGATGAGAGGCGGAGCTTTAACTGAGCAGGCAGCCACGCACTGAAGATAAGATAAGATAAGATGGACCTTTATTAATCCCCGTGGGGAAATTCAGTAGTTTAAAAAGCAACCGGGTAAGGATGAAAAATAGGACAGCACAGATTCACACAGATTAATAAAATCAAAGATAAAATCAAAGATAAAAATGATGATAAACTATGAACTAAGAAATTAATGAAAATGAAAATGAACATATATACATATTGGGTCATATATATATATTACATATTAGATATATTTACATGAATGTGTGGAAACAGTGTGTATTTAAGTCCAGTAATTGTGTCACATTGTTGACCCCTTGTTGTGCAGCCTGATGGCTAGAAGAGCAGGGTACCCAGTAGTGCTCTCTAACACCACCATCCATCCAAATCATATTTTGATTTGTAACTTAAGTTTTATTTTCCTTCATTTTAAATCTATATTTGAGCATCTAGAATCTCAACAAGTGATGAAAACATTTGGTCGGACCAGAAGCTTACTCTAGTCTGAAATATCTTTAAAATGTTGCACAAACATTCATTGTCCCTAGACGATGTATACCAAAGTATCTTTGAAAAACCTTGACTTTCTTACTGGCACCACCCCCACTGTAACCCTTTGGTTCAATAGCAAACTGTGATTCAAAAAGATTCAGAGCAAGTCACATTATTGCATTGATGTAAAGGACTAAACAATGACCTGATCCACAGTGTAGAAGATCTGGTCGTAGACGTCGCTCTGCTTGTAAACAGCGTAGGAATCGTCTGATGACTCGTCATAGTCTTTGAGAAAGAGGTGCTTGAAGGTCATAGTGTTCTCCTCCTTAAAGGTCACCACCACCTGGTTACTGAGGCCAAACAGCACCAACTGCAGCAAAGACAGGGAAGAGAAAGCATGTCAGGGAAAGGAGAAGTGAGGAGTCTAAAAAACCCTGAAGCTGTGCTTGAATAATGCGAAACTTGAGTTGGGATTAAATCACTTTACATGAAAATAGACAGTTTTATTCTATTCTTTCTTACACATAAGTAGTAAAACTATAATATGATAATATATGGAGAACTTCTGGCGTACCTGCGCTGTGACAATAATGATCTTTAGCAGCTGCAGGATCAGCTTGTAAGGCTTGCGGCCCTTGGCGTGGTATTTGTCACAAGGGCTCATGAAGAAGTATTTTAACTTCCTGCGAATGGCCTCCTCTTCCTGATCAGCCCCGACCCAATGACCCGCCTCGGCCGTGGGAAACAGATGGTTGCTATGGTTGTTGCCATGTCTGTGACTCTGATGGTCCTGCTCTCCGCTGCCGTCTGTGGAGCCCGATAGGCCTTCCTGCTCTGAAACAAAAACAAAAACAATGTTTATTTTCTCATGCAGAATGTGATCCGATAACATGATAAAAAAACAGTTAATAATCTTTGATGGGGGCATCTTCTTAAAGATAACCGATGCACAAGCTGAACGGACTGGGGAACTCAAAATAATGCCTCATGATACAATTGAGCTGTATAAATATATAATAAACACTTTAGACCATAAGGTATTTCTTATACCATCATATATTTGGGTATTTTCTTTAGAAATGCGTTGTCCACACAAGCTGCATCCCCCAATCTTTACTTTCTGTATTCACAAAACACATTGTGCAGTATTTCAAACACTATCCACAGAAAGATTTCTAAATCAGCGTTACTGTCTTCCCTGACATTTAACTGTTTTACTGATGTTTAATTATATTGGAAGACTCGTGTCTCAATTGCTCAAAAGACCTTTTAAGCCAAGGTAGTTAGCCACCTTCAGTTTGTGGATGTTAACCTAAACTTGGAACATCTGTACAAATGCTGGGTTTGTGAAATAGCTCGTCTGCAAATTGTGTTTGCTTATTTGCACATTTTAGCATGCTAATACACTTAACTTTGACCTACAATAACAAAATAAATGACTTACGGCAAACTAAGAGACAAACACCAGAAATGCACTATTGTGCAGTACAACAGTTGTGACTATAACTGGCTGAGAGGGAAATCACATGCATTTAGTGAGTAAGCCGGAGTCTTGCCATTTCATGCAAAACGTGACTCCACGTTCTTCTCGGTGTCACTCAGTGTGCCGGAACAGTGTGTCTTCAGCTTTCACCTCCGTCTGACACGTTCTCTTTTGTCTCTGAATCTGTGCCCTCTGGCGCTTTGAAACATGTGCTCAGTGCGGCTGCACATGTGATTAACCCTTTTTTTTACTCGAAGCCACAAGGACTAATTGTGCTCATTAGTAAAGGGTACAAAAATAGCCAAAACCCTTAGGATTTTTGATCACTTTTGAAAACAATGCTAGACTTCTTCAATTGAGATAGGAGTCTCTGTTTCTGTGATGTTAGAATAATCAAGAAAATGTGTCCCCGACTGAGAGGCTGCAACAACCAAAAGAGAAAAACAACTCCTCAGACAACTACATTATTAAGCAATGAAAATGTTATGATAAACTTACCTCTAGATTTGTTAATACCTTTTAAAGCTAAGGTAGGAGACACAGGGCGTCACAGGGCAAACACTCTACAATGACATCTCAGCATTATTGCCCAATAATTCCAAAATTAAACGTCCGCCTCTCGCTATAAAAGCTATCTTTTATTTGTATTTGTTTTAAAGCTTATGAATGCAACTCATAATTCTTCGTCAATTGTTGTCGTCTTGCCTTGTCTGTGTTGTTTTTGTATGACATTCGTGCGGTTGTCTGACTGTGATTGCTTCTTATTCTTATGTCTTTCTTGAATAAGAGATCTCAATACCAAGAAATTACCAAAATGATTTAAGTTCAAATTCATTTAAAAACATCGGACACGGCTACACAGAGCAGTCAATTTATGGTCGGAGATAAAGCTGGTCAATGTGTCACGTATTAGCAGGAACTGACCTCATGTTAGGAAAGTAGGTTAATCATGCTTAATATATGTCACATGCTTTGAGCTTGCTGGAGACTGCAATAAAGGAACATGAAGAATGGGGTAACTCAGTTTTTTCCCTCAGGAAATGACTTGTTGGGCAGTCAACGTCAGCATGGGCATGATCAGATGAACTGCAGAGTCAGGATGAATGCAGGTTCAACAGACAAAGTATGTCAGCAGAGCAAAGCCTTAGCTTAGAAGAGTTGTCTAATGGGAAAGTGAAGTGAAACAGGAGAAATACATTCCTGGTGTTCAATATTAGTCAGCACTAACTGTAAACTAGATGAAAGTTCAACAACACTAAACAAAAACGTTACAGACTGGCAAAACTCTTGTCACGTGATATTCTGTGGCACCGCAATCTAATAATTCAAAGTAAAGACTTAACATTTAGTTAAAGACTTGAGTATTTTCTTAGGTCTACTCATATTATGTTTTCTGCCTAAAGTTAGTAAGCTCGACAGAAATGTTTACTGTGATTGAAATAAAATGTAACCATAACCACATGTGGTTTCCTGCATGGTTTCCTACGTTCATAGGGATCATTTCCTACATCATACGACACCTGTTGCTAACCTGTGAGAACTTTAAGTCATTAAATTGAGATGAACAACATCCAGCTGAACACCGTGAGGGACATTTTAATAAACTACAAACATCCTGGCTTTCACAGTGGTTGCATGTCTCCGTAAAATAATCCAAACACCTCACATTTCGTGCGGACAACAGGCGTGAGTGCGCACATATCTTTGATCAGAGGACTGTGTTGATCGTCACGGTGGATAGCAATAGGAGAAACAAAAGTGGGCCATTGACCCTGCCACCAAATATGACACATGCTGAATAAAGCTGTGGAAATATCTGGCTCTCCCGGTTCACAGTTATCTTTGGAGTACTAGCCAAAACACTAAAGTAAATACAAGTTTGTCAGACTAAGTCCTCACCGTCACTGAGAATATGTCAACACATTTGTATCTGCACTTATCTACTGTAGGCTGGCAGGCTGCAGCAAGAGGCCACCCACAGGTGCAGAGTCCAAAACTTCCTCTTATGCTTCAGTTAAAAGGAAATACTTTGAACCAAAAAAGATGATGCATTGATATTCTTGGTATCTGCAGGTTGGAGGTTATTCTTTGTATCAACTGAAATGCTATTCATTTTGCAGCAAACTGTGAAATGTATTATCAGGAGAGAAAAATACCTGATAATCTGGCTGTAAAAGGCCAGTCTACCTTGATTACAAATGGTGGTTTAGTGGACATAGATTTGGCTTTGTGCTAAAGTTTTAAGATATGCAACTCTGTAAAATCTGCTGCCACCACAACACCATGGGGGTGAGCAAGGCGGTAAATCAATAAAAAATGTAAAAACTCAACATTGAATTTTATTTCCAGATACAATATTACTTAGAAAGATTACCACACAACCAATATTCTTAGTAGCGATGTTCATTATTGTTCAATAATAGTTCCAGTGTTGCGGTTAACTTTGTGGTTTCTCCTGAAGTGGTGGGTGGGAAAATGATTTTTGCAATTTCGGGGGCACTGATGTAAAACCATCACAGACACATAAACCCTTACTGAACACATACTGTGCGAGATGCTACATGAAGCAGGCCTTAATATGTCTGTGTCTACATGAACTACTGTAAGACCTGTCTTGGCCCTAAAAACAACAGTTTTAAGGTCACGAACAAACTTCCACACTCAATTCAAAAATCCTTCACAGTACAGAGGAACTCCATAATCTGTGAAGCCATACTTCGCCCAACCCAGAACAACAATCTAAAAAAGACTGCAGACTTAACCATGCGTGAGACAAGATTATGAAACGGTGTCGAAACTGTTATTATGCATGAAGGAGCTGGGCCGTTTACAGTTGCTGAAAGGGGGGGCTGATGGTGATGTAGCATCTGGGTCTTAATAGACGGGAGACCAAGAACAAACCCACCAACAACATCTGAAACTGGGGCAAGTTTTTAACACCATTTGTCTCATTTTACATCAGTAATGTTAAAATAGCTCATTCAAATTAAAGGTGCATGCTATAACTTGTGGTCTATAATGCATGTAGTTGAAGCTTGAAACTCAAACACTAACAAACTAGTCATTTATTACATGGAGCTGCTGTGATGCAAGTCAAATTTCAGACCTGATCTGACCATTCAAGTATTATCGTATTAATCAAAAAGGATCAGAAAATTGGTAATAATGACAATCACATGTTCAAAGAACACAATGTCCCGTGGTTGAATATCTTATTTAGTTTAACCCCAAAGTAGAATAAATACCTGTATTTGAGTTGATTTTGTAAAATGACAAACTCTTTGCATTACAAGGACTTTTCTTGAAAGAAAAATTGTTTAATAACTTTCTCTGACTGGTATTTAAACATGATGACAGTTACTGCTATACAATTATCAAAATGAGGGTATGTCTAACAACCTTTTCTTGTATTGTTGTCTAGTTACATCTCTCACTAAATGATGCTTTCCTTATTTAGACACAACCTCTGGATGGAAAATCCCACGTTGTCAACAAGGATTACAGTAAGGAGTCATCGCAGCAAAAACCTGATGTTGACAGAGCTGTTTTGGGAAAACACACTTGATATATAAAAGGAGTACTGTAGCAGAAGATGACAGAGCAGATTTACCGTCTGAGGTGGGAGAAGTACTCAGATCTTGAACTTAAGTTAACTTTGATGCATTGTGTTAATTAAAGCTGGTAAAGGTGAAGCTACTTTGAATGACTTTGTATACTAGTGGAGTATAAATTAGTATACAATAAAAATACTAGTAAAGAAGAAGTAAAGAAGTATCCCAAAATCGTTCTTAATTACAATACTTGAGTAAATGTACTTCACGACATTACACCACTGTTTACAGTAACCTACATGTTGTGTTGTTGCAGCTCTGAAACTAGCAGGTGACCAGCAGGGAAACAACACCATTTAATACAGTTTAATAGTAGACAGAACCATGTCTACTTGTAGAAAGACACATTAGTCGTGTCTAACTGTGGAGTAAAGGAGAGTTACATTACCTAAGGAGTCCCGGTGAACTGCGTCAGCCATGTAGTTATCCGTTTAAGAAAACAATAAATAGGTAGGCTAACTCATATGGCTAACACTGCGAGCAGGGTGTATTTCCTTGAAAAATAACTGTTTACAGGTCTCAGAAATCACACAGCTGTCTGAAAGCAGTAGCCGGGCCGAGCTGCTGTTGTCTCCAACTCTCTTCCTCTCGTGTGTCATGTGACCCACACCACGTGACCACATTACTCACAGATCATTGCTGCTCAAGAGCAGCCTGGAGGCAAGGCACATTTTTGGTTATGGTTTTTTTTATTTTATGATTTTCTTTTTATTTATGATGATTTTTAGATTTGTTTACTTTGACAATTAAGTAAATGCAATGTACAGTATTTAATTGTACATTCAGTTTATAGCTCATCTCATTCTATTTGCACTACAAAATCACATTGTATATTCTTTGTATAATGACAATAAAGGCTTTCTTTTTTTATCAATATTTTTTATTTTATTTTCAGGTGAGGCAATACCAAAAACATTAAGGACAACACAACAATGCATAATAAAACCCATAAAACAATGACAACAAACAACGACTAAAACAAACAAACAAACAGCAACAATAGCAAGCTATACTCATGTGTGAGTACTTATCATGTTATATTTACGCCCATAGTTATAACACTTGACCGTTCTTCCTTCATGTACGGTGCAATTGGGGACCAGACCATAACAATAATATATAAAATAAAAGCTTTCTATTATAGTCTCTTCTATTACTTGCACATTAGTCTTGCACACAATCTCCTGGACTGATTTATTTCTATTTTGTTACTTCTTGCACTATTTTCATTGTTTTTTTATTTATTGTATTGTTTATGTCTTATATATAGTAGGCTACAGTATATTTATGTTGCATTGTTCGAGGAGCCTGGGACAAGACAAGATTTGCATTGCCATAATTACACTGTAGCTGCTGTGCAGAGGACAATAAAACCTTTGAATCTAGAATCTTAAAAAACAAGACATTAAATATTCATAATATCCCCTCTGTATGGAATAAAACATTCTGAAGTGTTTTGAATCTAAATGCAAAAATAGGCCATCCCTTGCAAATAACTTCAACACTTTACCATAAATGTATAATACCTTATATCATCACACAGTTGTGGTTCTCAGAAAGAGCAGCAGAGTGCGATGGTGACTTAATTTCCTCTCTTGGAAAAATGACTCACCTCCCTTCCCTTTCTTTCCCAACATTTCCAGTTGCAGCGTCCAGTAATGTAAAACATCTGATTTCAATGTAAATACTGTTATTCCCATAGTACAAAACATATATATCAAAAAGCTTTTTTCATTTAAATGTAATCAGAGCAAAACACATGTATTAACATTATTATCATAAATACATAATGCTTTGATTGCAGGCTTGACATTTGACACAAGTACAGCTGCGCCACCTCTGTGGGAAATCGCTTTGGTATGGTGATTCCACATGTGGTGATGAGGGTGCGCAAATATGATCATATCACCCCCATCCTGAAATCACTACACTGGCTCCCCGTGGAACTGAGGATCGAATACAAGGTCTCCCTCCTCACCTACCAGTGTATCCATGGAACTGCCCCTCCCTACCTCAAGGAACTCCTCACCCCTCATACTTCCTTGCAAACCTCCCGCTCCAGCAAAGCCAACCTCCTCAAACCCCCCAGGACCAAGCTCCGTACTATGGGAGACCGGGCTTTCTGCTCGGCTGCTCCCAGTCTGTGGAACGCTCTCCCCGACCACATGAGAGCACCACAGACCGTGGATGCTTTTAAAAAAGGCCTCAAAACCCATCTGTTCAATAGAGCCTTTTCCTAGACCTTTTATTTTATTTATTACTATCCTTTTATTTATTTATTTTGTATTGTTTGTTTTTACTGCTTTTTATTCAATTATACCGTGTTGTGTGCTGTTTTATATTGTTCCATGCTCACTGCTTGTAGCACTTCTGGATTTGAACTCAAATATGAAGTGCGTTATAAATGAAACCCATTATTATTATTATTATTATAGAAACAAATATGCACTGTTTGCTACAGCTATTGTCCCATCAGGCCTGCCAAAGACGTGGGGAAATGGTAGATTTTCCATCCGCCTATTGGCTGGGAAATTGTGGGTGTCAGCTAATGCACTGCAAAAAAACAAGAACCTCATCACCCCTCCTGACCCAGAAAGCCACGCAACTTCTGGTCCAGGCTCTCGTCATCTCACGACTAGACTACTGCAACTCCCTCCTGGCTGGTCTACCTGCATGTGCCATCCGACCTCTGCAGCTCATCCAGAATGCAGCGGCTCGTCTGGTCTTCAACCTTCCCATCAGCTAAAACACGTCGGTTTGCTATCCTGGCTCCAAAATGGTGGAATGAGCTCCCCATTGACATCAGGACAGCAGAAAGCTTACACATCTTCTGGCGCAGACTAAAAACTCATCTCTTTCGACTCCACTTCGAGCAATACAATTACTAACAAAGCACTTATATACTGGCTTATCTAAAGCTAGTTGAGTAGCACTTGAAATGTTTTGGCTCTATGAAACCTGATGTACTTATATGATTCTGTTTATTTCAAGTTTGTATCTTCTTGGTTGAATGCACTTATTGTAAGTCGCTTTGGATAAAAGCGTCAGCTAAATGCAATGTAATGTAATGTAACAAGATTAACACACTGCTTCTTAAGATAGACAATTGTATGTAATGTTAACATCTACATTTGCCATTGCAAAGGAGTACAATCAATGATCAATAAATATGTCTGAGTAATAACAGATCCTTTCAATACTGTATACAGTATGTTCGTCTTTAGAGCAGAAAATATTAGGATGTTCATTGATAAGATGAGTAATGAAGTCAAGGACCACAATTCAAATCACCATTCCTCAAGCTCAAAGTTTACAATTATTTTCAGATGAAAGTAGCATACAGCACTTTCAATCCTTATATTTACTTAGTGGCAGAAAAAGGCTTCCATACATTTGTGTTGTGCACCGTATTAAAATGTTTTACTTGGTTTATTGTTGTGGGTTTATATTAAACAAAAAATCACATTTAACGTTTTATTTAAATTGTGAAATGACTTTACATTTTTAAATGTAACAATCTTAATTTGACCAGAACCGACATACTACATGAAGGCAGTCTTATATTGTTGTTTCCATCATTTCCCTGCATTTAAAGATCATGTGACCTGATATGATCTCCTGTGACTCAAATGTTCCCAACACTGATGAGTACACAGGGAGATGGTAAACATTAACCATTCATCTGCTTTTTTCTACTTCAGTTTGTTGATTGAGTTACATAATGTATACAAAGGAAGCTGAACAAGAGTGCATGGCACATAGGGAAAGAGTGGCACAACACAATATCATTTTAAAAATAACTTTTTTGTAAACTGTGTGATACAATTCACTGCAGAGCCAATACTTTGCTTTGCTCATGACTTAGCTAACTGTAGGCTAAATCAATATTTGGAAGCATCAGTGTACAAAGTGTACTCTTCAACGCTGCCGTCCTGCACGTACGAAAATACTCTCAGAAGTTGTGAGGAACAAAACAGTTTAGGTCTTCAACCTGTTCATTAAACTTGCAGAAAGCCTACTTCTATTTAATTTCTGTAACAGAACATTGCAGGCAAGCAGGTTATACAACATGACTTTATTTGGGCTGTCGTTTTTTGTTCTGGCTTCATCCTTCTTCTTTACTGTCTATAGCGGGCCTACAGGTAAGTTCAGTTATTCAAAATATGTCTTAGTGTTATCTTAAAAATAATGGAAAACTGTTTCTTGTCATGTTGTGGTTCAGTTTCATTAGTGTTTCTGCAATCTGTATTTTTATTTCGAGAATGTACAAGTTTTACTATTGCTTAGCCATTTTCATTTTGAAAAAATATGTTTTTGAAAAAGAAAATCGACAAAGGAAAGAGAAAGTATCAAAGACTGAATCTACTTTCAGTACAACAACACCGGTTTAGGGATTGTGTGAAAATGATTGGGAGGAATGGGGTTTGTTGTTCAGACTGACTGACTGTCCTCTAAAGAAAAACAACCAGGTTATTTTTGTTTTTGTGTTTCAATAAACAACGTTAGCCACATGTTCACAAATGTGACATCAAGTTAATACGCTCAAAGCATAACTGATGACGGGGTTTAGTTTTATGGGAACATTATTTTTGAAATTTGAAGGTGAGATCAAAGGAGGTATCATGACATTGTGATTGAAGAACTAAGTCCACTGAATTCTAATTAATAATATTAAGTTTAAATAAAAAAATATTAGGTTCATATTGATATCATTGCTTTCAACAATTATGTGTAATCTGTTGACATAATACATTTAATTAAAGTAAAAATGTCCCTTCTTTCCTGTGTAGGTCAGGCTGTAAAACACTGATAATATATTTACTGTTTGCTTTCTGTCAATCAATTTTGGTTTCTTTTGACTATGTACACAAACACTCCCATCATAACAATAACCACTTATGTATTATTCTCCCCATGATAATGGTTATTTTAAGTCATAATCTTTCCCTAAAGCCGACTAAGTTGGTTTTGTGTCCAAAGCTGACCAGCTTGGATACACAGCTTGGATTGTGTAAAAAGCCTCCAGTTATTTGTATTGCGCAATGTTTCGATCTCACAAAGATCAACTTTAGGCTTTGTCTAGATGGAAACGCAGCTAAATGTAATCGGTTTTTTAATACAGTTTACAGAGCTTTTGTTCAGATGTTTGCCTGAGATGATACTTTGATGTATTGTAGCATCCATTAATTTGAGGAAGGTGTGTACCCTTTTTGATGCATTCTCTCTTTTAGTTATTCATCGTGAAACAAATTGAACCAATGCAATTCTGTTTAATGTTGAGATATTGGTCAAAGGTAGAGAATAAACAATACACACCTACTATTTCCACTGCACCTAGCTGTGATCTGAATAAGACCTTCAGCAAATGGCCAATGGACTTCATTTATATAGTGCTCTACAGAAACCACTCAAAGAGCTTTACAATACAAGCAAGCGTTCACCTAGCATTCATACACTAGTGGCGGCGGAGGTTACTTTACAAAGTACCACCTGCTCACCAGGAGCCATAAACACATTGACAGCATTTTTTGGGGTTAAGTATCTTGCGAATGGACACTTTCACATGTAGACAGCATGAGCCAGGGATCAAAATACAGACCTTCAGATGACTTAAGTTTTTCATTGCCATATCTACACTGTAGCTGTGCACATGACAATAAAGCCTTGGATCTTGACTAAACAACGTGTACTTCCTGAGCCACAGCCTCCCCTGGATATTACTGTTTCACAGACAATTGGTCTCACACTTTTTTATTTTTGTCAGGTGTTCACTTGCGCAACATGGAGAGCTTCATCCAAGCCGTGCAGCAGGTGGAAGACTCCAACCCCGGTCTGTGCCCCCTGGCTCTGGTCCGGGCCCTGCGGAAGATTGCCGGCCATGACGATGAGATGACCATTCACTTCCTGGGTGCCTCGTATAGCATTGCTTACGCTGAGGTCCTAGAAAAAGCCATTCTTAATGCCTCATCCTTTAGCTTCTTTGACAAGGCCATCCACCATATTGTGACAGATTACGGAGAGGAACGAGGGGTGGTCCTCGCTCCTGATGGCACCACGGTAGCCCTTGCACCTTTACTGCTAGGAATCGAAACAGGTCTGAAAGCAAAGGTGGAGGGGACACCACCAGTTGGGATGTTCCCTCTCACTTTAGGTCGAAGGCTGGGCTTGTCCTTCCTCAGCCTCCAGGACTTCCCTCCGTCTAATCGTCTGGGGCCCAACGGGTGTTGGGACAGTGTGGAGCGCCCTAAGTTGTTCAAGCTGTCTCGGCCTGCCACACTGGCCACTGATGCCGTCATTAATGGGGGCATGGATGGTGCTATACTGGGCATGGACTACAGCAACCTCCCTGCATCTGAACAGCCGCAGGCCCTCAGCGAGTTTCTGAAAGGATACTACAGTTATGTCCTGCATGAGGGGCAGGGTCTTGATGATATCACTAGCCATGTCAGCCCGAGGCGAAGGGAGATCTCTAGATCCATTCTGGAGCCACTCAATCTTTACAGCCAGGTGATGGAGACACTAGCATTAGTCTGGAAGTTGGAGAAGACAGAGTGGATTGCTCTAGACACTGGAGTGGGGAAAGCAGTGAAGGATGGATTACAGGAATTTGTGAACAAATTCTGGGGTGAGTTATGAAACGCCATAAACCCCTCTGTTTCAGCCCTGTTTCAAAAGTGCTGATTCTGTGTCTGTAGCTTTAAATTCAAATGCACTGCCACTCCCCATGCTCCTCTGAGAAGTGTTTGGTTTGAAAAAACACAAAAGGTGCTCTACCAGGAGATTCAGGTGATAAGGTGGGTGTTACCTTGGCTGGTTATAGCCAAAAAACATTGTGTCATCTCAACGTGGCCAACATTTGTCAAACTAATCTTCAGACAGGTTTTCATATAAAGGGATGAGGACAAAAATAGAGAAAACATTTTTTCCTGAAACTATCCAAATCTCAAAAGAGAGGGGACACATAGGCTATTTATGTATAAAATACATGAAAAAGTGGATATTGCGTAATAGGTGACCTTTAATCAATTGATCATGTGGTCCGTAAAAGGTTATAGAAACTTTGAAAAATCTTTATTATACGTTCCACAAACCCCAATAAAATGTATTTTATCTGCACAATAGTCCAACATTCAGTTTACTGTCAAAGAAGTGTATGGACTCAAATTTATATTTATGAATTATAACTGAAATATATTGACATAAGGGAGGAAGGAAGCTTTGAATTATTGTTGATTAAAATGGCTTAATTATATTAGATTATCAAATGTTTGAGTCTTTGAATTAAGATTTGTTGCAGAAATGCTGGTCATGGGCATGGTTAAAGAACCCTGTTTACAATAGTCTTTTTCATTTTATAATACTGATGTTTTCTGATGAACAGACTTAAAATATATGTTTGACTTTCAGTTCTGTAATGTTTTGTTATTTAAACAGCAGACATACACAATTAGCTAACATCGTTCAGGCTATAGTCTTGAGTCTTGGACCTCTAGTTTTGACAAAGATAAGCTTGTGGTTTTAGTTTCTTAACACTTATCCTCTTTCTCCTCAGTCTGCCCTCAAATCATCCCACGTTGTCAGTGGGGGGCAAAAGCCTACCAGAGTACACCTATCCCACTGTCTCTGCCCGTTCAATTTCTCTATGTTCACCACACCTATGAGCCATCCTCACCCTGTCTATCCTTCCCAAACTGCTCTCGCAACATGAGAGCCATGCAGCGTTTCCACCAGGAGGATCGTGGTTGGAGCGACATAGGATACAGGTAACCAACCCTTTAACTGATTGTTGTCAATCTGACACTTGAGAAATGGTAACCCTTGATTAGCTACTGTGGGATGGTTAAGGATAGTTTGTTAAGAAGCTGGTCACACAAGGGTTTTCGCATCTTTGTGCCTTCAGCTTTGTGGTTGGCTCCGACGGCTACGTCTATGAAGGCCGAGGTTGGAACTACCTCGGCACACACACCAGGGGACACAACTCCATCGGGTACGGCGTGTCGATCATCGGTAACTACACTGCCGCCCTGCCGTCCCACCATGCCATGGACCTGCTGCGCCACCGACTGGTCCAATGTGCAGTAGATGGAGGAGGACTGGCTGCCAACTTTACCATCCAGGGCCACAGACAGGTGGTGAACTACACCTCCTGCCCTGGAGACGCCTTCTTTTCAGAAATAAGAAGCTGGGAACACTTCAGGGAATGACAGTCTGATATTCTTAAACGTCTTTTATGGCTCTTCATGATATGATTACTACAACTGCCTGCTGCTTATCTTTCCTAATTTTGAAATAGTTCCACTGTATGAGTTAATGCTCCAGACTCTGGATTGTTCATCATTTCAACTTAATAACATGTGAAATTAAAAGCACTCAAATCTTCTCACCTAATGTCAAGTGTCTTACTCCCGAAGGTGACCTCTGACCCCAGTTCTGAACATCCCAGTACTGCCATTTTAACAGCGACCTCTAGAGAGCAAGTTCTAAATAATGTGATAACCAAGACTGTTCTCACCTAAATGTTGCTTTAAATTGAGGCCTACTAGAGCTGTGTGGTTATCCTTATCCGGGGCTTGCATTGGTTCAATACTAAGAATCCTAAAAACTCTTTCAGTAAAAATGTCTGATGATCTGATTTTCTTTATCGTTATACATAGGGTTTTGTAGCCATAACAAACATTTCAATGTATCAGTTTCAACTCAGTGGGACAAAGCTAATTTAAATTAAAAAAAATTGCTCTAAAGAATATATTTTATGTAAGCAAATAATTGAAACCTGTTTATGTAAGAAGGGTGAGCATTACTTTATTCTGCAAGAATGTAACAGGGCTTGGTGGGTGGATGTGGTCCGGAAGGAAATGTGTTTCCTTTAATTCAGATTACGAGGGACTGCAAAGTTTGCTTGTTCGTCAGTGGTGAGAGGAGAGAGCTACCAGCAGCAGTGTTTCCTCTGGGTGAGAGCAGAGATGGCTCCAAAGACCGTTACACAAGCTTTAAAAAACATGCTGGATAACCTCTATAAAGAGCAGCTGGAGGAGTTCAGCTCTGCGCTCCTGGACCGCAAGGAAGAGCCGAGGGTCAAGCGCAAAGATCTGGAGGACAAATCCCGTGTGGCAGTGGCAGAGGTCCTGGTTGCTACTTACACGGAGTCCCGGGCAATACAAGTGGCTCTGGACATCCTGAAGGAAATTAAATGCAACGAGCAAAGAGAGATACTGGGTGAGTTCAACAGGCAGTCAGATCTGTGTACATCAAGGGTGTGAGTTTGGCTTCAGAAAGGATTTCCATTAGTAGTTTTCTTTTCACAAGAGAGAAGAATTGAAGGGTGAAGACTGAGTTTTGCAAATGTTTTTTTTATATAGAATAGATATACAACATTATGCAGCACTTTGGGGGAAGGAGCCTTCAGTGCCTGTGCCCCAGCTGTAGAAAGTGTCTAAATGTATCTGAACAAAAAACAACAACTTATTTTCACTTTCATATTGGCACAGTAAAGCCTACTTTTATTCCTGCATGGAACAATTCTTGGAAATTAGAAATCAGAAACTCATCGTAACTTATCTTTATTTTTTTGAGTCAACAATATTTCAACACTTTTGAAAAACGTTAAAACATGGTAAACAGACTGTATTTCAAGATGCAACATTCCTTGTCAGCATCTTTCATTAGACCTTTTTAAGCCCATTGTTAACTCTGTATCAAAGGGTTTCTGTTACAAATCAGGTCTTAAAGTCCTAAGTCTTACTTAGAAGACATTTCACAAAGGTTTTTAAGTAAGTGGGCCAAAACTGGAATGAAAACATAATGATTTCATCTAAGGTACTTTCTTATTTTCACCTTTTCTGATGACCAATTATTTTCCTTTCTATTTTGAGCTTTAACTTGATTATTTTCACCTGCCTGCAAACACACCCTTGTTGCCTAATGGAAATCAAATAAAGCTCTTGAATATATCTGTTATGGAGTTTTTTCATTGCTATTCAACATTGATTATTTTCTATATTTTCAGCAAAGGAGGCATCTGAAGTATCAAGCAGTAAGTGAGATGTTTTTGATGAAGAATAACCTTCAGGTCTTTAAGCTCATGGATGGATTATAATGGGCCTCGTCTATAATGCCTGATACCCCTCTTTTTAATGGTCATTTTGAGTCTTTTTAATGGTCTTTTCTTTTCGTTTTTTAAAGGTTTTTTTCTCCTTAATAGTTTTAAAATCTTAGTTGTTCTTTTGCATATTCTTTCACGGTTGTTTTGAGTCTTTTTATGTTTTAAAAAAAAAGATCTTTTAGTCTTTTAAAAATATACCTGTGCACGTTTTATGTCTTGTATTTGTTGCCATTGTGTCTCTCATTGCAACATTTTCACCTTTTTTACACTAGTTGTTTCATTGACTTCTGTACTTCTGTTTACAAATATTTGTAGCCAAAGAGACACAAGAAGGATCACTGCCATTGGTTTACAGTAAGTGAGATGTTTTGGATGATGAATAACCTCCATTCTATAACCCATCCATTCTTATCATCATTGCTGATGTGTTTTGTGCTGTTGAAAATAATAACTTGATACACAACAGGTCATTTCAACATAATGCTTGTGGAAACTACTGGTGCATCCATGGCAACAGCTCAACAGGACAAGCTGAAATACCAAGGTAAAAACTAATTTATATTTACAGTATATACAGTATCTACCAATCTATAGTGTTAGTCAATCAATAGATTGAAATGACTGATGCCATATTCCCGTTCTGTCCTTTTTTACTTTATAAAGGTATTAATGCCTCAAACGCCATGGCAGAGATTGACCTGGAGGATATGGAAAAATACAAATCCATCATCAAAGAGGTGGCTTGTGAGAAAAAAGTTGATCCAGCGCTCATTGCTGCCATCATCTCTCGACAATCCAGGGCTGGAAAGACCCTGAATAAAGGATGGGGCTGCCCTAACACCTTTGGGCTGATGCAGGTAATAACAAAACTGCTTTAATCTCTCCCTAGAAGTCTCTAATGTTAACGTTACAATCGCAGTTCAGTGTTTATTTCAACTTCCTTAACAAATATTTTGGTAGATTCTCATGACTTCAGATCGATGCGGGCACATCGGAACAGATTTATGGGCCAGTAAGGAGCACATCTGCGAAGGAACCAAAATCCTGATTCAATTCCTGTTACGAATCAAGCATACATTTCCTGACTGGAGCAAGGAGCAGCAGCTGAAAGGTCAAACAGGACTTTCTTATTTATTTATTTATTGTTTATTTTAGTTTTGTCCTGTTAGTCTGTACAACACTCTCTGACATTTAGGCTACATGGTCTGTTTTGGTTATATTTGTGGTTTAAAGTGAAGATCAACTATGTATGGCTTGTCAATTGATGTACAATAGTAGAGACTAAGCTGAACACTAGTAGCTTTGAACTGCTGAACATTTGTAACTGTGGTTCCTATCAATGTAACACATGTCTTTTCTATGTGTCTTCAATCAAAATATTAAAAAAACAGGACTTTCTGACAAACTACCATCCCTCTTTATATTTTCCTCTGTTCTCATTTGTATTTTGTCTCTGCAGGAGGGATAGCGGCCTACAATGCAGGAGATGGGAACATCCACTCCCATGAAACGGTCGACTCCAAAACCTCGAATGGCGACTTCTCCAATGATGTCATTGCCAGAGCTCAGTGGTACAGGACCGATGGTGGCTTTTAATCCCTGAAGCTCCTTAAAATCATATCAATGAAACACTGTTTCTTATTCATACCCTTAGCCAAATGAACACAATGAATAGCAAAACCATGTTTTTAATGATTGCATTATAAAATAAAACATAAAAAACAGGGTGATTCCTCTTTTAAATCCATATTGAGGTATTTTCCAAAGTATAACTGTTGAATAAAAAGTGAATGATTGAGAACAAAGATTAGCCTACCAGTTAGTCTCAAAAAGATTGTTTCAAACTTGGCTGTGAATGATCTGTACAAGTGTATAAACCGGGGTATGAACCGTTAATAAAAGAATTCACATTTAACTTTTGTCTTTTACTCATGTAACCTTCTATTTTTTAGTTTAGTCAATATACAACTGCAAAATACTGTCCTACTGTTTATTACTTGATGGAAATGTTGCTTCTCAAGTGTTGTCGGGTGAGATTAATGGAGGATATCCGTTTACATATCGGAATGGAAAAAAGGAAACTTGCAGCAATTTCCTGTTGTACTCAGTGCTGAACTTTTGTGCATCATCACAACGATAAAAGAAAGGATTTTTATTTTGTACAAGCTGAGAAATTAGTGAAATGTACTTGAAGTGTCCTGAAATAGAGTGCCTTTAAAAGATTTATCATGGAGCTTATTACTTTTTTTTTATCAAGGACTAAATATGAAACTTATGTGCAAACATCAGCATTCGTTCAATTGAAAAAGGAGATAGTGGAATTTGCACAAATCATGCAACATGCTCTCTGAAAGATACATTTACTGTTCTATCTGTCTACATGCGAGTGCTCTGCCCTGCTGCAGTCAGTGGGGGCAGTTTCTTGTAAATCAGCTGGTTTCATTTTTCTCCACCTTTTTCACTTGCAAACCCACCCAGGCCTATTCTCCCCATCTGCTGGAGAGAAATGAAGAGAGCAGTCCACACGAAAATGAAAGTAAACATACCGGGCTTTAAAACAAAAGGGACGAGGTGTACATCTCCCACTTTAAAGTTGTATAGCTTTTACTTGGAATAACAGGCCTCAGATGTTGTTTATGCAAATGCCTAGTAACTTGATAAACAAGTTTTGTTAGGAATATTTGACACCAGAGTCAAACCTTTAAAACATATAGCTCATAAGATTAAACTTTGGCACAGGACCCCTTTAAAAGTCATGGCCACAATATGTAAATGCTTATAAAATGATTTTTTTAAAAAGCTGTTGATATGTGAAGGGTGAGAATTTCTTTGATTCACAGGATTGTATATTTTCAGACTACACAGACTGTGTATGTAATAGTGGCTCATGTTTGTAAAAATGATTTGGTTATGTAACTGTAGAGTTCCTTCAAGTCCTCTAGCAATGTCCTTATGTTGATCAAAACTGATTGTAGCGGCCAAAACCATATCAACTCAAAATGAAACTGCCCCTGAGGCACCTGTTGGAGAGTTTTACGCAGGGGTAAATGATCGAAGTCCAAGGATCAAGTTGCGATAGTATCCTTTTCGTACATTTATTTTCATGATCCAATATCATCAAAGGCACATTGAACAGGTTTCCTATACTTGTCATTCAACTTTTCCTATAGCTTTTACCTGAATCACCTTGGTAATAAAAAACATGTGCCTATACTGGTGCTCTAATCCCAGCAGCACCTATCACCTGCTCCTAATATGTAGCAATATAAAGCTCCTACACTGATCTAATCATCTTATCATTAGAAGGTTATGCTTGTTGAAACTACTGGTGCCTTGTTGGAAACAGCTCAGCAGGACAAGCTGGGATACTCAGGGAATCACAGAGAGAAACACAGGAGCTGATTTGATGAGAAAAAGTCATTAGTAGCCTTGATCTAAACCTATTTTTGTGTATCTACAGTTGTTCTTTATCTATGGATTTAGAGGGAAATACATGTAGTTGTTGATCTGGGGCCATGTTCCTGTTCTCTGTTTTTATTTATTTATAAAAGGTGGGAGGGCTTCTCACACCTTGGCACAGACTGATGCAGGCAGGATGGAAAAGTAAAGGTAAAAAATCAACAAAGTTGGAGGTAATTATGGATTCCATCCTGCTCTCATCGATACCATCATCTCCAGAGATTCCAGGGCGGGAAATGAATTGCAGGAAGGCTGGGGAGACTATGACCCAGGCAGAGGCCACATACACTGCCGAACATTACTTTGACCTGTTACATCAGAGAGGGCTGAAAGTGAAAGTAAGCATACCTTATATAGCTATATCCTGCAACCCTGCAACAGATTCTCTTGATGAGAAGGAAACCACCAGAAGACAAAACAGGTGGGTGCCTGTGTTCATTTAACTTTGATACCATTTAAAGGTGGGCTAGGTAATTCACTTCAGAAACACTTTTTGTTATATTCCATGGAATGCTCTTAACATCCCGATAGCAATGAATATATGAAATGCTTTGACAATAAATACATAAAAAAATGTCATCTGTGGAAGCCGTGGCGCTTTAAAAAGCACGACCAATCATTTTAGCCGGCCCGGCTAAAATAACTGGATGGCCTACCTGCCTGTCAGCCTTCCATCTGTGCACAAACTTATCTCGTGCCCTCATTGGTCATGTGCGCGTTCGTGTGTGTTGGAGGAGGGGCTCTGTAAGGAAGTCTGAAGGAAGGGGCAGATTTTTTTCGGCTGCGTACTTTCAAATTCTAGCGCACTCAAGCTGGTTTCTCCATTCTACCTTTAACTTTCAGCTTTCTATTGTTATAATTACTCAACGTGTTACACAAGACCAGATTATCTGTCTACTTATTATTCTTTTAAAATAAATATTGTTTGCAGCTCATTTAAACGTATACCATGTAAGATTATGTATGTGTATATGTAAAAAGCATGTAATGTGTTGTGGAGGCATGTGGCGCAGTGGACTAGTGAGTTGGTGTTCGGGTTAGGGGAGCACAGGTTCAAACCCCACTGCAGTCATCATGTCGTTGTGTTCCTGAGCAAGACACTTCACCCCAAATTGCTCCTGTGGGGATTGCCCACAGTATTGTGGGCCAAAGTCGCTTTGGATAAAAGCGTATAACAAGTAACATGTAATGTAATGTAATTTGTACTTACAATCATACCAAATTTTTTCAACAAATGTTTAACTTAATTTCAATTAAGTCCTTTTTGCGCAGGTGTCAGTGTCTTGATTGACTGCCTGTCATGAATTCACTTTTAATTCCAGTTTTAGGAGACATTTTTATGATACGCCTATAGCATCTTGGCCAGTTTTAACTAAATATTTTGACATGATGATTTTAGTAATTGGATGTCTGTTTTTTAATAGAAAAGAAGCAGAGCAAATGGCCGAACACCATAGGAGAAACACTGTTTTTAAACTTAAAACTTCTGTACTCAATGTTTATACCGCCATAAACCACTGGGTGCGTTTGATTGGGAGAGAAGACCTCTGCAGATAATTCGGCTCAGAGTAAAAATATCATAAAATATAAGTTATCATAGAAAAAAGCTGAGCTAATGTTTGCTCGCAGCCCCTCCAGTAAATGTCAGCCAAACCAGAGACACACTGATTTCTAACTATACTGATTTATTTAGGTTTACTCACCGGATCCATTTGTTTTGGACAGCAGGAGACATCTGCAGATAAATACTTTGACTCCCAGTAAAACAAAACCCTTGAATGATGAACATTGAAGGAAGCTGTCGATAATAGACTGTGTATAAGTTTTGATTTAGAGACCCCTAATGGCAGACAATGACGGTGTGTCCCCTCAGGATCCCACACTTTGCAGCCTTCTACAGATGAGTTATAATTAGCTGAAAAGGAAAACAAGTAGTATACACTGTAGTCTTGTGTAAATAAGGCCTACTTAAATGCACTGCTATTATATTCGATTGTATTCAGAGCCATTACTTACATTTTAAGCAAACTGCTTTCAAAGTGAGAGCGATGTCACGTCATTAGAACATTTATCTTGTAAACTGAATTTATTGGCCATTATTGTTCGATATTGGCACTTATTTTCAATTTTCTAGTCATTTGTTTTCCCTTTATTCCTTCCCAAGTATCCAGGCTTTATAAAGCAAAGCCTATACAGAATAACCTCTTAATAATAACCAAGTGGACGAATAAAGGAGAAACATGGGAAATGGTAAGAGCTTGTGTTCTTTTACTCTTCTGCTGATGAGATAAATAACAGTCTACATACATTATATATTTTGCTGTGCTACGTGTAGGCTGAGATTCACATTTAAAACATACCTTTACTCAAGATCCTTTTTGATTCCATGTTGTCTGCTTTCTATCAGTACATTTTCCTGAGCTCCTCATGCTTTCTAGGTGTGTTAATGAAAACTAATCTGCTGTAAAATGCTTAATATTAGCAGATTATGGCGACATCATGAGAGTTGAAATAGATGGTGCCTCAAGGGAAACAGCTCGGGCGGATTATGGGAACAACAGCACAGGTACACTCTGCAGTGTAGAAACACAGGAGCAGATTTGATATCTACAGTACAATTTCTTCAATATTTTGACAATGATATATGAAAGTTTGTTGCAAAAAGGCCAAAGTCCTGTTCTTGGTTTGATATCTATTAGGTGGAAGGATGGTATCAGGTTTCATGGCACAGACTGATGCAGACAGAATGGAAAAGTACAGGTCTAAAATCAACAGTGTGGCAAAACAACATAACATTGATCCAGCTCTCATCGCTGCCATCATCTCCAGAGAGTCCAGGGCTGGAGCAGCACTGACAGATGGCTGGGGAGACTGGGACACAGAAAGAGGAGCCTATAATGCCTGGGGACTGATGCAGGTTGTTTTAAATGATATTGTTTTACTCATATCCTCTTTGTGGAGGAGCCTCATTTCCATTTCTATAGGTTGGTGTTAATCCAGATGGAGGTGCACACGATCCAGAGGGTGATTGGGACAGTGAGGAACACCTCAGCCAGGCCACCGAAATATTGGTTGATTTTATTAAAATAATCCAGAACAAATTTCCTAACTGGAGCAGGGAGCAGCAGCTGAAAGGTTTGTTTTACTGAATCAGTAGACCGTAGTGCACCAACTCTGTTCAAACTTTTAATTATGTTTGTTCTTATTTGTGTTTATTTCTCCGTAGGAGGGATAGCAGCCTACAATAGGGATGGTAAAGTCAAGAGCTATGAAGATGTGGATTTATACACAACACATGGAGACTACTCTAATGATGTTGTTGCCAGAGCTCATTGGTACAAAGAAAAAAGGGACTATTAAAGCCTTTTAAAAGCTGTTCATAACAAGAACAAATTCTGTAAATGATGAATGAAAACCCTGCTGTGTTATTTGTCAAAACCTAAACTAAATAAACATAATTCAAAAGTAAACGTTTTCTGTCCTGAATGTGATGCCGCTGGTTTCGTTAAAAAAAAAAGGCTGAGGATGGGTCAGGGTCAGCGGTAGTTGCAGTGGTGCTCCTGGTGCTGCCGGAGGTCCACTTTGTGCTGGAAGCCGTAGAGGCAGCGAGGACAGCGGTAGGGCCGCTCGTCCCTGTGTTTACGGCTGTGGGTGATGAGGTTGGAGCTCTGGCTGAAGGCCTTCCCACATATCTGACACACGTGGGGCTTCTCACCTGGCACACAAACAGAGCAAGTCATTTCAATACATAGGAAGTTTAAATATTCATACATGAGACACTGCTCAGAGCTTTTGTCAAGCATATAGCATTTACACATATACATGTATAGTAGTGGTGTTCCCATTTTCCTTTTTGCAGTAATACATTTCCTTTTTTTAAATGACTATTTATTTACTAACTTAGTTTGTCCAAACATGTAATTTCTCACACATACAAAACTCCATTCTTAATATAATATAAGTCAAACAAAACAATGATACATGCCATTTGGAAGGCCTTAAATCCTAAAGCAGTTTTTTTACGTGAATGAAGAACTGAGTACGAAAATAAAAAAACAAAAAAACATCAAGACTTCATAAATAAATACAAATAATTATAAAAAACAGCCTAAATAATTATTAAATTGATAAGTTTAAACTAAATTACAATTTGTATACACATCTATGGGGATTATATCATAAAAAATGGTTAAATAAAGCAATAGTGCTATGCTTGCTTTTTGGTCAACAGCATTAATAGGGATGATGTGTTGGCAATATATTGTTAACATAGAAGAAAAAAAATGCTATGTCGACACCTGGTGGTTCTCGGGCTAATTTAAGTCTTAGAAATTAATATAAGTGATGTATGGAACATGAAATATTAATAATAATGATTCAATATTAGTTATCTCAGTATATTAAACACATAAAGACGTGACACAAACCCACCGGTGTGTATGAAGGTGTGTTTCTTCATGTCGGACTTCTGGTGGAACCTTTTGCCGCAGTACTGGCAGGGGTACGGCCGGATGTCTGAATGTATGAGGAGGTGAGTGGAGAGGGTGGAGGAGCGCTTGAACACTTTCCCACACACTGTACAGCCAAACGACCTCTCCTGAAACAACAGGCACTGTGTTTAAGGATTCAGGAGTGATAGGCCCATAGCGGTATCCCATATGTGCATGAATTTGATTCTTTTAGTGGAAGATAGTACGATTATTTACTGACCTTGCCCCTGCATGGTGACCGCTCACTATCTGTCCTGCTGGACTTGATGTGTGCTGGTGAGCTGCTGCCATGACTCTTGCATATGTGAGTCTTCAAACTTGACAGACATGAAAATATCTGCAAAGAGAAAATGAATATAATTAAACGAAAGTGAGACTTCAGGAGAGTAGGTGGGAAACCAGTTCAAATGTGAAAAAGTTGTTATGACCTTTGACCTTGTGCTGTCTTTTTTTCTTGTGCATTTGTATAGAAAGACTTGGTCCTACTTACTACCGTTAAGTAAAAAACATATCAAATTAACTTAAATGTATTTTCTTGCACTGCCAGTATAACTTCATCACTTTCAACCACGTCCTGTTCAAAATCAATCGATCAGTTAACACAAGCTAGGTCTACTTTAAATGTCTCAAATGAAACAGAGGGATGTCCTACTTTGCTACAGATTGGACACTCTTGTCTCCCGGCACTGATCTTCAAGCACCCGCTGCTCCTGGTCTCCCGCAGGATGTGAGGGTGCTGGGTCAAACATCCCAGTCCCACAGACAGTTTGTCTGGATATCCTGAGTGTACATGAGGCCTGGACCAGACCGCTGGTGTGTGAGGGCAAGACTCGACTTTCTCCACAGGACTAAAAGGACTGCAGGACTGAGCAGATCTACGGTCTGAGAACAAAGACAGACAGGGTAAGTGGACTGACCTTCTTATTCTGATATTCTGAAACTTTGAATTGATGCACTTTTGACAAATTGAAAAGAATAAGTTAAACTCAGTTAATTTAATAACGGCTTACGCAATAGTCCGACAATATGTAAATACAAAAATATTTATTCTGGATCCCAGACAGGCTGCTTACCACAAAGTATTGTGCTTTTTAAGTAACATTTCACCCACCATAAGTTATGGGGCTGAATGGCTGAAGGTCACTTCCTTTAGAGTGGCTGTCTGCAGGCTGCTGCAGTAAAGTGATGGGCACTGTGCTACCATCGGGACTTCCTGGTGTGGAGAACTTCAGGGGTTTGTCCCAGGCCCCCGTCTTTTTTACAAGGTAGTGAAGCCCTCCTCGCTTTACCAAGAAAGAACGAGGCATCACACAATAAGGAGGACGAACCGCTCAACACCTAAAATCAGTCTTCTAGAGAGGGTAAGAAATACAATGCCAATGTTAGTTACGACATTCAAGTGTAAAGATTGAATGTATTATTGATTTAATATAATGGTACACCCTACATTTTCACACAGACCAGAAACTTCTTCGCATCTAAATCTGACCTAATACATATTTGTATTTTATGAAGACTAAACCAGAAGAAATGTGTAACACTGTGCAGCATTAGTTCCTATGTATGTACCACTCGATATATACTTTTGGTATTGCCCAAAAGAGGGCACCAGAACTGTATACAATGGTTTGTTTCCTGCATCGGTGTAAACTCTGCATTAACATACAGTATACCGTTTAACAAAAAAGAATCAAACGTCAAAACGATTTGTTAGTAGGTTAAAATGTTGATGTTACAAATTATATCAAATTTAATTTTTGTGTTTAAATGGCAGGACAATACAAGGCCCTATATTAAAGGTGGGGTAGGTAATTTTGGAGAAACCAGCTTGAATGCGCTAGAATTTGAAAATACACAACCGTAAAAATGTGCCACTTCCTTACAGAGCCCCTCCTCCAACACACACGAACGCGCACATGACCAATGAGGGCACGAGATAAGTTTGTGCACAGATGGAAGGCTGACAGGCAGGTAGGCCATCCAGTTATTTTAGCCGGGCCGGCTAAAATGATTGGTCGTGCTTTTTACATCGCTACGGCTTCCACAGATGACATTTTTTTATGGATTTTTTGTCAAAGCATTTCATGTATTCATTGCTATCGGGATGTTAAGAGCATTCCATGGAATATAACAAAAAGTGTATCTCGAGCCGGTTTCTCAAACTTACCTACCCCACCTTTAAGTGTAATGAGAAATGTGTTCTCATTACAGATGTTGTCAAGGTGCCGGATGTTGTTTTGCACAGAGATGCTCTAGACCAGGTGATGTTTTTGGTCTAATGATTGTTCCCTCTAGCCCAGTTTACCAGGAGCCCCTAAGGATGATTTGTCATATCTACCAATATAATTAGTTTTCTTATTTTTTGGTCTTTTAATTTCTGCTTGACAAACTCCAGTTAGCCTGTCATATGTTTTTGATCAGAAGTAGATTACTTGACATTAAAGGCCACTGCAGAGATGTTTCTCACATGTGTTAAGCTACATTACTTTAACACTGCAGGTGAAAGCGAGCCAAATCTAAATGAAACTGACACTTAGACCTACATTTATCAGGTTGCAAATATATCTCTTAACTGCAACACATTTCATGACACAGTGCTAGCACTCAAAGGTGAAGCTGTTAGGGAAAGCGAGGTGTTAAAAAAGAAAAAACTGTTACCTAAAAGTATTTTGAAATAGTTAAATGATAAATGAGAGGACTTGAATAAAAAAAAAAACCCTGCTGTAAATGATTTGTATTTTCACATGGATAACAGTAAAGCATCACTAAACGAGGACAGATCTCTCGCTTTCACAAAATAATGGTCACAGTTTCTACAGTAGCTATTCTCTGAAAATAAATGGCTGGCACGATCATAAATGTTAAGATTACTAAAGAGGATTGGCGAGACAGAGGGATCTGTTGAAATGCTCCAACAAATTAATAAGACTTGTTTCAAATGACCCATACTGTAACATGAATGGATTATAAAGTTTGTATCATAATACAAGCCATGTTGAATCGATTTCATTTAATTATCTACGGGACGGTTCATTTCGTATGTTACACCTCTAAGGTTGTCTGCAACGGTACTCAGATATTACACTTTAGTAAAAGTACCTACACAACAATGTAAAAATACTTCCATACAAGGAAAAGTCCTGCATAGAGTTGAAGTGAAAGCATCATCAGCTAAATATAATTTAAAAAACTGTACCATTAGTTGACTTTTTATCACATAATACATTTTATATGATGATATTTAGATCATTAGAACTGATGCAATAACGTATAAGAAGCATTTTACTTTTGCAGCTGCTCAAGTAGGAGCTAGCTTTAACACATTTATTTATATATATAGTTCAAGAGACTCCTAAAATAAAATAATAGGGTAGGATCCATGTTGATGTTTTGGGTTTTTCACTCATAGCTTTCTTGTGAAATGATAGCCGTTGTGATGGAGCTTTTACAATTGTTTATATTAAACCATCTGAATTTTAGATGCAAAATGCTTACAACCAATGGACTTGTGAATCAAGATGAGGGGCAACAAAGGGCACACTGCTTTTTGTAAGGGGATTTAAGCAAAACACTTTATTCTGTAGAAGCATTTTCACGAGCATTTATCTCATGACTTTCTTTTTACTTTGAAGTGTTTTGTATGCAAAGTAAAGAATTGTTTGTTTGCAGTGCGTGTTCTTACGTACACCTTACTTGTTTGTTTAAATAAAAAATACATTTTAAAACATCAACCATTTTCTGTTGAAAATATATGTCCTAAATAAAAGCTGATGAGATGGCATTAATTCAATAACAAGCTCAAATACATTTTATACGATACATTCGGCTATAAAGAACTTTACCGTTCAGTTCAGAAGGATAAGAGTTAAACTGGTGTTGATTATCGAACAAACATTATGAAGTGTACAGTCAAACTAAACGAGTTATATGTCCTTTCCTTGACAGCTTTCTCGTGCCTTATATTTCTTTGAACTGTGTTAGCGATAGCTCATTAACAATTGTGTTTATAACTGTAATTTTAACAGATAACTCATCTTCTGACTGACATCACATTTAAAAATGATGTGATCTTGTTTTAGGCGTTTTCTCCTCTATATAATTACTGAGACAATTAAGAGAAAGATCCGAATGACATTACATAACAAGGTGATTATCACCTGAACTCATAAAAAGTAGATTTGCGGAATAAAGATCATTACTTCTGAAATAATTTAACACTATTAGTTTGAGCCTTGAGGGAAAATATTGACACATTTGAACCTAAGTAGCTTTTAATCAGCTTAAAATATAGTTTTCAGAAATAAAATGGAAATACTCACCAGACTTTTAAATTCCAACAGTTCTTCTTAATGTCACACATACACTTGGTCAACTACTTTAATAGTGATAAAAGACAATGTGAGGTCAGTCTTGTTTGTGAGCCGTTGATTTTCTCTGCAGGTCCGTGATGAGAATAAAAAAGGACGAGGAAGTGTCTCAGCTCTAACATCTCTGATGCGACAACCACACTGCTTCCTCACACACAAACCCACACACTGCACACTAACTGCACACTCACTGCAGCATTAAATCGGTCCAACTACTTAAAAACAAAAACAATCTACTTTCTGATGCAAGTTGTTAATATATGTTGCAGTGGTTCAACAAACTAAACCCAACCACAGATTATTCTAGGGAAGACAGATAAAGCAGATGTGAGGGGAAGAGCTTGGTGGACAACTTCTTCAGAAAGTGTTGACATACTATGTTGACACACACACAGTTACAAAATAACCATCGGGGTCAAGTTTGAAAAGAAGCTGGTTGGTGTAACAGCACATTCCCTTGAATAGAATTAATTGAAAACAATGTTAAATGAATCGCAGAAAGAGACACAGCAAGAGGAAATGTGAATAATAAAGGTGTTAAATGTGAAACACTATTAAACACACACCAATACTAAACGGATCTATGTGTTTCCCTAACAAATGCACTTTTTACTCATGGTTGAGTATCAGTTGTCAGATTCAATGTTTAAGTGTCAAATTTCATTATGACCATGTGTTGACCTTATTTTTTGTTTTATACATTTCTGTGCGTGTTAATGTCGTTAAAGGCTAAAATCCCAAAGTTTCTCTCCCACGCTCTCAACCCCCGCCTCAACTTCTGTAACATAGTGACATCACTATGTAACACTTAAAAACAGACAAATTGTATGTGATGGGCTAAGGGGTGGGACATCTCTAAGTGGTTGACTAATCACAACAGAGCCGGCCAGCTAACCAATCAGACGGACTGAGCTCTGGTTTCAGACAGAGGGGGAGAAGAGGTGCTGCAGCACAGGCAGTATGAGAAAAATAAAGACCTTTGCGAACATTAAAGCAGGTAAACATGTCACAGTAGAGGCAAAAAATACAAATATGAACCCTGACAATTAGCATATTAAGGCCCCTTTAATGTTAGCTTCATCTTTTAGTTTAGTTAGCCGTGCAACCCTTATCAACACCTGGCAGTTACAGGGTCTGTTTACATATTCAAAACAATTCATCTCTAAAATAAAACGTATTTTATTGTAGTAAATCACAAACAACACCTTAATATGAAGTTGGTTAATAATTTAGCGTTGCTGAGATACGGTTGACATTTAAGTTAACATAATCCCCCAGTAAAAAGACACAATCAACACATTTGGGCCATTGCAAAGGCGCAATGTCAAAGTTTATTTTGTATCATTCATAGGATACACAACACTGAAATGATTCTTTTCCCCCATCATACTGGAATTCATATAATCTTTACTGTCATTATATATATTCGATAACATCTGTTGAATTGCAAGACAGAAAGAGAGAGGGTGGGCTAGTTCCTGGGTATGATGCTGTGGAAATCAAACGGCTGTCACATACAGCACAAAGTACATCGGAGAAATCCTACTCCAGACTAATCAACACTTTTTGTGAGGAGGAACTCACATGAGACACACAATTTTGCTCTGCATTGTCTTTTCCCCCACTTTAGATCAGGGCAATTGTTGGATGATCCAGTTTCAAGATGATACATCTGGAGCAACACAGTGTGAGCGTATTTCAGTCCACACATCACTTTATATTACATGGCTGTTTAATGAAGGGCTGTAGTGGCTGACTGTCAATTAAACACTTGGTAAACTAACATGAAGTCGCTAAGCAAGGGTGTAAAACGACCTACCTGTATGGCACATTAGGATGTTTAATCAATATCGTCTTGTGTAATGCTGTTAGCAGGAGAAACCAAAATAGGCTGGTAATTATAAAAATAATACTAAGGATGAGAGCTTGTACCATATTAAAAGTAATTTACAAACATATCAAAAGGTTTTTGTCACAGTAGGTAGAGTTGTATTCAGACAGTGGTGAGCACAGAGCACCATCACTGAGCTGCAATGTGTTTAAGACACTGAGCACTGATCTTACTACAGATTAGGGTTCCTTTTGAAAAGGAAACTGATACTCGGCACTGAATAAAAGCTTCTTAAATTTTCGGACTTAAATCTAAATTAAAATAATTTATTTAAAATCCTGAAGATTTGAGTTAGTGATTCATCTGACTTAGTTAGTGATGGGGATGCTTTATTGAAAAAGCTCCCAGCGATCAGATAGGAATGCTCCAAGTGGTTACTTTGTCAGAAATGCAAAACACATTTTCCATTTGTTCACACCAGAACCAAACTAATAATTGGCCCACAGGACTGATCGCTTCACAATGTTTAAAAAAAAAAAAAAAAAGAGTAAGGGGTCACGTTATACAATGAAAATAAGTGGGACCATGTGTCAAGCATTTCTGAAAGAGTTTACTGGAACATGAGAGAATGAAAGTCGCCTATGTTTTCAGACCCATGTTGCCTTGTGCATTACATGAATAGCATGCAGGCAACTGCATCAGGTCCAATGCGAAAATCCATCTTTTCCAGTTAATCCTTTCATTCATCAGTAAAATAAATATGTGATAATATGATAAGAGCCATACATGTGTGTTGTAATAAAATATGTTTAATAGAATGATCTTAAGGATTATAACTCTACTAAGTGAGGAATTCAGCCTAAGTCTCATCAATCAAAGAGCTGCTGCCAGTTGGACAAATAACTTAACACTCATTTGGTGTGACAGCACCCAAACACTTATTCTAGTGTATAGATTTCAGTTGCTACACCCCTCAATGACCAATAAAAGCTGTTATTTGCAACAGTATGGTGGGCAAACCAACATCCTCTTTCCTTATTTCGTAGAAGACTGCAGACATCCTCTCCTTTGACATTCCTTCATTTGGTTCACAGAAACGTTAGTAATGAAAGTCGGTCTTTTGAGAGTTTACAGAAAATCTGAAAAAGAAACTGAAGTGCAATGCAAAGTCAGAATGGATGATTTTGAATCACAATACTTAGATAACGTCAAGCCTGCAGAGCTGAATACAATAAGAAATTAATTGATCATCCACACCATTTCGCACTGCTTAATTTCATAAGCAGACTTCCTCTTTCTCTGTAGTGCAAAGAGCGATCACTGCTCTACATTTGTCACCCTGTTTGATATATCTATACACACTCAACATCTTCAGTAAAACTTGACAGACAGTGACACAGCTTTAAATTGTTTCCTTATACTTTGTCCCTGTTACACTGTATATTTTATATGTCTCCATACATTTTACAATCCTCTTTCTCTACACAGAATATATTAACGTTTGATATGTAAAATATTTTTCACCCAGACCCTCTCTGTTATCCCTTTCGATATTTAAACTACTCTCTCCACTTTCATCGGCCCACATGCTGCAGTTTTAGCTGTCAAAAAGTGATATGAGCATTTGAACTGGAGAGTACAGATCAGCACTGTTACCTGAATTTCTTTGGGCTTGTATGGGACACTGACAATTGAAGGAATTGTTTGACATTCTGGGTGAGAAGACTGAGAATACTGTCATGCCTGTCTGTTAGATATGAAGCTACAGGGGTTGGTTGTCTTATATTAGCATAAAGACTGCAAACAGGGGAAAACAGCCAGCCTGGCTCTGATGCTAACTAATTAAAAGTTGTGACTTTGAAAAGGGAAATACCAAATCTTCCTTTTACAAGTTCAATGTAAACATACTAAGCCATATTGCACGTTTGCTCAAGGGATTAAGCTAGCTGCATCACCCTTATTTGTAGTTAATAAGCTAACATTAGCAAACACCAGGTAGCTCTTGCATTGTCGTTGTAATTTTAATTGACATTTCTGAGTCAGTTCACTGACTTTATGATGTAACATATTCTTCTTTGTTACTGTTACTTTTAAAATGTCAGTTAATGTCAAAAAACGTTTTTAAATGATGGATGAATATGCAATGGCTAAGCTAGGCTAACTATCTGCTGGCTGTAGCTTCTTCTTTTTTTTTACAGACTTTTAAGGAAGTGGTGTCAACCTTTTCATCTTACTTTCAGCAGGAAAGCAACTTAATGTTCCTAAATGTCAAACAATTCCTTTTGAATTGCACATAAACAATGATTATGCGTTTGAAGAAAAAGCACAATAGCTCTAGGGAATAATCAAGTTATTCAATGTTCAGTCTTTTAAGGATTTGATCAGTCTGCACCAGTAGCCGTCACAGAATCTATGGTAAACAGGAGGTTACATGTTGACCTCTAAAATATTACACAAAAAAGAACAGAAAAACAAAAATAAATTCAAAATCATAGCAGCACATTTTAGTCTCTGAAACACTCACAGTAAGTAAACCTGTAACAGACGACTCGTTGGCACAAAGGACGGTGTAGAAAGTTTGGCCTCTGTCGGTATCTACACTCCTATAGTTACATGTATATAAAAAAAAATAAGAATATCAAAATAAATTACAACATATATAAATAATTAAAAATGACAAAAACAAAAGATTTGGCAACATTAAGTTTCTTCCTTTCTTTTCTTGGGTCATGATGAATATGTTTTGATATGAGGTGTTGTATTAACTCGCCTGGCTTCTTGTCATCTGCAAGCCACAGACACAGACAGCACACACAGTATGTTAAAGAGTTCATGATTCATTACTGAATGCAATCTTGTGATATCCCTTCAGTTTGATGGGTTTATATTCCTGCACTGCACCTCTTCCTCTCACACTCACCAACTTTTCATTTCTGATACTTCTCTACTACCGAGAGGTAAATCGATCACTAATAGTTTTCTTTTGTGTGTTTCTGCCAATTTAGAGCATAAAAAGGGAAAAGAGAGGATAAATAACTCGGAACCAATCAGGAAGAAGAGTCACATAGGGTAGACCGAGCATACAGTGTCACCTTAGCTTAGGGAGTTATTTTCTGTCTACCCATGTTTCAGTCCTCCTCAAAGTCCCAGGTCCAGGTCTGCTGTGCGATCTCGAGCAGCGAGAGGCAACAGCAGTCTCATTGGCCCAGATTCAGTCCATATTATTGGGTGTTACATGTTTATGTTTGGATGGTGTCTGGAGCTGTTTGTCTTTGTCAGGGAACAGAGGAATGGACAGCGTGGGGAACACGATGGTGGAGATGAATGGGGAGTAATGATCAGGAGAGGTCCAATCAATGCCACAATGTCTGCATCGATGTAAACACTGGAGAAGCGAGTAGGATTATACAGCCCGTGTTTACAGAAGTAAAGTCTTGTCCTGTAGAGCTCTGGCATCTCTTCAGCTCAAAGAAAGCAAAAGAAACCTTCACCCCCTCTCCAGGTCTCAGTTATCCAGCGCCTCGGCGCACACCATGCTGCCATACAGCTGCTGAGGGTCCGGATGTGTCAGAACCCGCTCCTCTGCCTCGCTGTCTGTGCTGCCCTCACTATCGAGGCGGGCAGACGGGTGACACTGGCTGGACAGGCTTGGGTACAGGGCGTTGGGAGGCAGCGGGCTGGGCAGGAGGTCCTCGTCGGAGCTTAGGTAGTCCCCCTCTGCGGAGGTGGGGCTGGTCAGACAGAGATCCTGGTAGTTGGCACTTCCTCCTCCACTACTCACCCTGGAGCTGGGGGCGGCCTTCTGCCCTCGCATCTGCCTGATCTGAATTCAGAAAAAATATTTTACTTTAGACGACCCTACAGGAAGGTTTAAACTATATTTCAGTGCATTTCAAAAAAGGCATTATCGTACTTTGCTTGACAAAAAATCCCAAGACAAGACAAACAACACTTTCCTTGGTAGAGTTTTTGGACATAATTGAAGAAATGTAAGAAATGAATAAAAACATATATGCTTTAAAATTACGTTAAATATGTCTGATTAGCCTTTGCAAAAGCATTAAACGTCAGATAATGTGCTGGATATGTTTGTACGGGTTGCAGTGTGTGAGAAACACCACCTGTAAAACCCACTGACCTGATTCCTGCCCACCATTTGAGGTTGTGAAAGTAGGGCAGAGGGTCTTTACAGCTAAATCTGAGCAATAGAAATCTCCCACCTGTCAGGTGGAAGAACTTGATACAAAAAAAAGAAAAAAAATGATGTGTTTGCATGTTCTCAATATCTGCTGTCCAGCTCTCAGTTTACGGTGGTAGTTCTCGTGTGATAGAAGGGCTTCCACCGCAGTTTATCTTCACATGCGTGTTTTTAGCGTGTTAACCTTGCATGCACCGCAGTGACTCATGACAAATCTCAGAGGTTTATCTTTCCCCCTATCACACACTCAGGCTAGCAGTAGGGCGGGGGGAGGGGAAACCAGTGGTTAACCAATGGAAATGTTTTGACTGCATCTCACTTCAAGCTACAGCACAACAAGAACACAAGGGATTTTTCTATCAGTTTTTGCAATAAGAACAGGTTAATGAATATATTAAAAGTGCTTACTTCATGCAAAGCTAAACACACAAAGAATAATCAAGTAGAATCTGTCATCATAATTTATCACTGTAAATATGATTCAATAAAATGATCGGCAGGGCTATACTGAGATTTTTGTAGATGGTTCACTGCTTCCTCAGCTTTACTCACGAAAGTTTCGGTCTCATTTATAAAACCACTTGCTTTGATGAAAAATGGTGGGGAGAGTAGAAGAAAAGAGAGGAGCGGTAAAGGGCAGGGCAGTCTCATCACACCCCCTTACTTTAAAGTCTGAACGCTTCCCTCCATGTCACGCACTGCGACTCTCTGAATGAACAACCTCAAAGTGAATGTTGTGGGAAAACTTTGAGTCTACGAAGCAGGGTGGGAAAGATCATCAAAAACCAGACATAAAATAAAATGCAAAGTTTGTTATCAGCTCAACTTGAGATAAATGTTTTAACCAGACGGAGACCAAGTGAGCTAGCAGCTGTAAAACAATACAACAAATCTTAAATGTCAATGACTGATTCTCATCTTTCAGATCTAAATTAAACGTAAAACAAATTGTGAGAAAATAGTAGGTTGTTGGGGGGAAAAGCAGGGGTCCCTTATGACAAGGACTACATCGACAGCTCAGTGAGGGTGTCTGGGTGGATGTGGTGTCTGTAGTGAGGCTGTAGATGACAGGATTCTTCTGTGGTGGTTAGCACTCTGCAGGGTATCTATCTGCATCTATGGTATACACGCAGTGTGTGTTATATGTGCAGGCCATTTTAAAGCATTCTCACCAGTAAAAATAAATCATTAAGTTTAGATTTTTGTAAACCATGCATTTGTCAGATGTAAACTTGATACATTATAACAGAGATGATAAAATATCAACCAGGAGGGCACTTTGAGAGCGCAAATCTCGCAATGTTTAGGAAAGTGAACAATTATTTGTGGATCCGCCCTGTGATTGAATCCGCTCCAAAATGTAATAAGTTCTTCTTCTGCCAATGCTAAACTCTTAGACCAAGGTTAATTCAAATCACAGCAGTAGTTTTTCTTTATTCCTGCTGACTAATAGTCAACCAAAACCAAAACATATCCTCTTTGGCCTGGGTTACAATTGCTGCAACTACACAAGAAACCTTTGCAGACTCTAACTACATGTTGAATCATCTGTCACTTGGTCAGATTTGTGTGTCCAACCTCATTCTTAAGCTCAGCGATCTGATCCCGCAGCGCGTTGATGTACTGTCTGGAGTCTGAGTGGTTCAGCTGGCCCTGGATCAGCCCTTCCTCCTTCTGTAGAACACATTTTACATATTTGGTGTTAAATTCTTTGTTACAATATTGTTGAAAACATATACTTCAACATCTACATATAGAGATTGATAAGCCAACGATAGATCGGTCTCAAATATCCAATTTTCATGTAGCAGACTGTAACCCTGTGTAACCGTTGAGTTAACAAACTCAGTTGTTCACATCAGATAAGACTGGAAACATAATCACTTAAAAGATAGTTGAGTAGCCTAGTTGCTTTCATCATACTCTTCAAACAGAAAAACACATATTCTGATATTTACTGAAAATGATCGTATATAGCCAACCCTTTACACACCTGTATCTCAAGATCAGAGACCTTCTGCCTGAGTTCAGCCATGGCAGCCATACTGTCTGCTTCCCTCAGTCGCACCGCCATCACCTCCTCTTTACTCTGCATGTATGAGGGAAGAGAGGCTATAAATAACCTGCTTAACAGCTCAGCCGTTTGGATGACAACTACGTATATACTGGATTTCAGGGAAGGATATTGCATCATAAACTGTCTACATCTTCCATATCTTATTCCTTTATTGCATCTGTCCTACTTTTCTGAAAGGGAATCCCAGAATATAGCCAGAATAATTTCCAGTCGATTGTTCCTGAAACATTTTCTATTTTCTGTTCTACAAAATCAGTATCTTTCAATTATTCTGTCGTTCCCTTTGTTTTTATATGTTTCATCACCCTTCGCTTGATTTTCCTGTTCAGTTTTTAGTGTCTCCTTACGAATGCAAATATATTTTACTTTTCATAAAGCTTGAACAAGAAATCATCCTTTCTACTTGTGCCTTCCCTCGCCTCCTGCTATTTTTTGTTTTGTTTTTCCTCTCTCATACAATCAGACCTTGCAGTCGTGCTCGGACTGCTTCCTTTTCATCTCGTTGAGCTGGGCCTGGAGAGCTTTGTTCTGATTGGCCAGCGTCTGGATCCGGTCCTGCAGTGTGGAGCGTTCCTGATCGTTGCGACCAATCAGCTTGCTGTGGATCTGGTTCTGAAGTGAAGGAAGTCAAATGGGAGAAAGGTTGGTGATATGGTTGAGAATGTGATTTAAATCAAATATACTTTTTTTTATTCCGCAAATATCTCTAGATGAAAATAATAACAAACAAAGATCTGGTGTTCATACAGAGCCATGTATCTGCAAATGAGAAACAAACACATGGTCTGCAGCAGCAGGGGTCGAGAAAGAACATTAATGTATAAAGAGATAAGCAGTGGGAGGGAAAGGGATGGTAAATCTGGAAGGAAGTCCTTATTTCGGTGTTGGGTCAATGACACTATAAATAAAGGCTATTGCGATGTGAATGTCCACCAATCTCATAATCTACATTTTGGGGCAAACTATCTTTCTTTTTTTTGTATTTGCTGATGGCACAAATGTATCACAATCTCACAAATACTGAAATGATTCCCAAAGATAGTCTTAATTGTGTTAATAGACCCACAGTGGACATGTTATCCAACTTGTACATTCTCTTATTGATTATTTTTTTTATCATTTTTGCAATAAAAAGACAAATTAACACCGCAGGGATGGTCTACTTTTATTGTTTTATCATCACTAACCCTATGTGTATTTATCTGTGTAGGCAAGAAAAGGACTGGCAAAGATTGTATACCCTCTATGACTGACTGACTGACTGACTGACTGACTGTGTGTGTGTACAGTATGTCTGACCTGGCTCTCCAGCTGCAGGGCTTTGAGTTTGACCTCTCTGAGCTCAGCTTGAGCCTGGGCCTCTCTCAGTCTGACCGTCATCAGTTTGTCCTGCAGCTCGTTCATGGCGTTCTTCTTCGGGGACTCCTTCCAGTGTCCGCCCCCTGTGCTGCTGCCGCGGGACATATGATGCTGCGGAAACACAGAGTAGCACACTTTTAACTCTCCTGCCACTACCAGGGCACATGGACATGCACACATAGGTAGTTGTAGACATGTAGAGGAACAGCAGCAGTGTGTGTGTGTGTGTGTGTGTGTGTGTTACCTGCCAGCGCTGATTGAGATCAGTGACGGTGTCCTGCATCTCTCTGAATGAGCGCAGCGTCTCCATCTCCCTCAACTTTATCTGCTTCAACTCCTCCTGCAGAGCCGCCACGTTGTTCTCATCAGGCAGGCAAGAGCTTCGCTGGATAAAAAAAACATGTCATGTTTACAGTTTAAAAGTATTACTTGAAATCAACTTTCAACCAAAGGGATAACAATAGATGAAATAATAAGGGGTCTATAAAGTTTTATCCTGTGGTCCATGAAGGCCGGAACCAAATTTCATGCCATTCCATCCAATTATTGTGGAGGCATGTAACTGAAAACCTGTGAGTGTGTAAGTCAACATATCAAGTGGTCACTTTCACAATTTGCATGATGATCATTTTCATTAACAGAGCCAAGGATGGCACAGAGAAAGGTTCAGGGGATCACTAAAGCCAGAAGGCTTCGTCCTTGGGGGACAGTGAAGGTCTGCAAAACATTTCATCCATCTAATAGTTATTTCAAAAATGTCAGTCTGGACCAAAGTAGTGGAACAAATAACTTATCAACAGTTCAGACATTGACATGGATTAGAGATACTAGACTGCTAGCATTAATAAACATGTTTTAAATACTAGTAAATATATAATAGTAAGAGAGTAAGAGTTGTCTCAACACCTTTCAATAAGACACATTGAAATGTCAAGTACACCTTTGTTTGGTGTTTCACAGCTTTAACAACTTGGTTTGCATGAGATGATCTTTAACACATTCACAGTTACATTCACAGGCCTGCAAGTGTCTCTAAACGTTCACACTCCCTTCCCCTCTCTCTCCTCTGTCAGCTCACCTTCTCCAGATCGAGGACCTTGTCTTGCATTTCTTTCAGCGCCCCCAACAGTTCGGCCTCATGCATTCTGGACTGCTCCAGCTGCATCTGCAGGTCGGTCACAAACGGCTCTGTGTACTGAACAAACATCACTGGTGTTACATACAGCAGGTATATCATGTAACAGCGCAACTTTGACCATTTGTTGTTCAGCTTCCTGAGAGATCGTTAAGTATAGATATTTATTTCCTAATGGGTATACGGAGAAGACGATTGACCTTGTTTGGGCCTCAACAAGTTGTTGTTCCTTAAACAGTTTTTGAGTCATGCAGACTGATTGCTTGTCATGGCTATGAGCTCAGTTATTTTACCACAGTGTGTCAAGAAGTGTGAATTCCTCCACATACTGCTGCTTGTTTCTGTTTCTGTTGTCTCAAGTTGAGTATTAATAATACACCGTCATGCATGCCCTTTGCCATTTGTTTTTGAGTGACAACTTTTAAAAATAATGTTTTTACATAATGGGAAGGCAGAACCAATTTGAAAGCAGTTCATTTCCAGCCACACACCAAGAGTTATTACACTGTTATTCTTTCACAAATAAATCATGAGCATCTTTTATAACATGCCACTTTTACTATTCTTTGTTAATATCTGCAGCTAGCCGCATGCAGCAACAGAAGGAAACACATTTTTTTACACTTTTTCCTGTTCTGTGGCTGGTTTTCCCAGTACTAAGTAAAAGTGTGGAATGAAACTTCAAAATAGCTGGTGAACAAATGAAGTGTAAAGCAGCACATGTTCCCTGCTGACTCAGGGGATGACAGACATATAGAGCTACTGTACATTCTCATGTCACCACATCAAAAGGTAAACTTAAAAAAAGGTAAGGCTGTGAGAGCATTAGAAACACAGAGAGTGGAAAATACTTTCCTACGAGGCAAATTACAATAGTTTGAAATTAGACAAGTACATAGCGTGCGTAAAACAGTATCGGTTAGTCATTTTGGGCTTTTCAGTCTTGGTTATCAAAGAGGACTGTGAGTGCCTGGGGGTGTGTGAGCTCTGGAGGGTGATGGGTGCACGCAATCTTGAGATGGAATAAAATCACTCAGCATCTTGAGCACAATAAATGATGTTTAAAACCCTAAATAATAATTTAAAACTTGTATCTTTTTAAAAGGTGGGTTTAAACGTCATCTCTTTCTTCTGGCTGAATGTGATTAGCATTTAAAAGAGAGAAGGTATATTCATATTCTTACAGAGGGGTGTACTTTGCTGACATGCCATGTTATTTTAGCTGTAATTCATTTGTAAAGAGGTTGCACCAGATCAGAGGGGTTGTTTGTGTCTAGCTTAGCCATTTTGAAACACTTATTACTTAAATATTCATTACAAACTGTTTTTAGGATGGATAGAAAAATAACTGAACTTGTTGTGTCTTTTTCACAGCCTGATATCACATGAATTAGGAACTTACGATTTTGTAATCATTCAACCAGTTGACCTCATGAACCATTACCTAATGTACAATTCAAGAGAAATACAGATTAACTACTTCTGCCTTGTGAGAAAATCTTACAACACCAATAACTTGTGCAACATATGTGGGAGCCTCAGGTTGAACAATGGTTTATGTTGCCTCCACAGTGTGATAGCACAGATTGTGGGCCGGTGGTCACCTTCTGTTCTTGCAGCTCTCTGATGGTGTCCTGTGCTTTCTCCAGGTTCTCGCTGGCTGTGTTGCACTGCTGCCTCACCACCGCCAGCTCCCGCTTGATCACGTAATTCTCCTCGGCTTCCTGTGCCCTCGTCACCTGACCCTGGAATAGCAGGCCAGAGGGTCAAGATCAGATGTGGAGTTTAAACTTTAAAATGCATACTACATACCAAAGTAGGGAAAAATAAAAAAAGATATTCTGGGCATCAAGGCAACATATTACATTTGTTTTTTACTTTAAGGAATAGTTTGACATTTGGGGAAATAAGTGTATTGGCTTGCTTGTTAGTTTAGTTCAGCATAAAGACTGGAAATTAGGGGAAACAGTTAGTCAGTCTCTTTTCAAAAGGTTAAAATAATCCACCAACCAGCATCCTTTAAAGCTTGCTTAATAACATGTGACCTCTCGTTTGTATACGTTCCCTTAAAGCCACAATGTCTCACTTTCGTTTCCTAATATATATATATATATTTAAAAAAAGATATATATATATATATATAAGATTTTAATTTAAAAAAGGTGCTAGCCGTTTCCTCTTGTTTTAAATCTTTAAGCTAAGCTTACCAGCTGTTGGCAGATGCTTTATATTTAGCACACAGACATGTGTATTTTTCATGTTAAAAACAAACAAAGTAAGCAACCGCAGGCCCAAAAATGTCTAACAATGTAGGATATGTTATTCCCAGTTTGGTAAGCAGTTTTACTATAGAAGATGTTTAACAGTAGTGATACACTTTTACATGCCACATGCAGGGATTTTATAATCCTATTAGACCTTATTAGAGTTTCAATCATAGTTAAACAGCACATGCATCCAGGCTTCACAGGACAGTCTCGTGGACTGAACAGATATTTAACAATATTCTTTCATGCACTTTTGGTAGGGGTTTGTTAAGAAAGAGGGAGAGAAGCAGAAGAAGTAGGAATAAAGAGGTGTGAGTAGGACAGCGAGGTCAGTGGGAAACTGGTTGGCAGTACTCTACCTGTATCAGTCTGTCTGCCAGAGCGGCACTCTCCTACAGCGCAGCGCAGAGAAACAAGAGGGTGAAAAGAAGAAGAGAAGAGAAAGTGAAAGACAGTAAACCACAACACAACCCCAGAGGAAATTCAAGGAAAGAAAGGGTTCACAGGTCAATCGTAGAGAAGTGTGTGGAAAAAAAGGGCCGGCAGTGACATCACAGAGTGTTTCAGAGAGCAGCAAAAGATTAAATTCTGCTGAGTGCAGGAGCAGAAGGAAAGAAATTCTAAGCCACAAACGCACACACACACCAACGAGATGGCAAAACGACAAAAAATCTCACGAATTTCAACCCACAGTGTTATCTGTCAGTGTTTAACTAGGTCATTTCTGATCAATGAGTCCTGCGCTGAGCAATCTGATTTATTTGAGCATTTAGAAAAGCTGGAATCAAAACCCGTCCCTTACCTTCTCTAGTGTCTCGATCCTCTGCTTCAGCAGCCTGTTTTCTGTGCGTAACCTCTGAACAGAGAGAGAGAGGCACATGCCATTTATATTGCCTATTTTTTTTTTTAATCTCACAAATAGTATATATGTCCACATCATGCACAAATACATAAAATACACAAATAGCTGAGCATACACACCTTGATCTCAATTTGTTCCTCCATTTCTTTGTTCTTGATTGTGGTATATTCTTTTTCAAGTCTAATAAAAAATAAACAAAACGGGATAATGCTAAGTTAGAACAACACTTCTGTTTGTTGCTGTGCTTCGAACATAGAACAGGGATCTTGCTCTCTCAACACAACAAGCACACATCAAACACAGAAGAGAGTGTGCTGCAAAACAAGACAGGAGAACAAATGCTCCTGGGCTACATGAGCCTGTCAGGCCTGAGTCTTACTGGTCGTTAGTTGAATAATGTGCGCTCTTACTTCTTCATCCTCTTGGGGTTGTATTTGACCTGGTAGGCCCTGAGGATCAGCTTATCTGTGCAGCTGTCAAACTGGTGGGGGATCACCTTCTGGAAATGCTGCAGACCCCGAGGAAATAACAAGATTAGAGAGATTAAGACAGACAGAGATGCTCATTTATATTTTATACAGAAGCAGGCAACACATGAGTTGTGAAGACGAGCACATTGGCCCGATTGATGATTCTAATTAGCTGACTTTCACTGTTAATAAAAAGGTATATATATTGGTATATCAATTAGTTGCAGAGATTAGGTTTACATACACATTTATTTTTGATGAGACTTTAGATATTTTTCGTTAAAAAAGCAATAATTCTCTGGTAACAGATTGTGACATTTGTAGATTTGTTGCTTTCTTTGGCAAAAAAGATAATAAAGTGATTGGCTTTTAGGTTGAAAATGTTTGTCAAATAAAACAAATAATTTGAAGAACTTAAACAAAGCTATAGCGAAATTATAATGGCCTTTTATCACTAAAGTCATAAAGTAATCGACACACCGGTTGTTCAATAATCAAACGCATAATCATTGACGAGTAGTCAAAGATGAAATGATAATTAAAAATGGCTGTAGGTGTCTTTTATGATACCACCAAAAATGTTGTGTTTAATTATATCTCACACACACATATCAGGAGAAAATTCACCTGTTTGGTCGTTTATTTGTTGTTGTATAAAACTGCAGCAGCTTACCTGCGACATGCCCTCCATGTCCAGCTGAATGAGGTCAGTCTGGTTGTACTGCAGGATGGCCAGGCCCACACGGAAGATAATCTCTAGGCCCTGCAGACAGGACATCATCTTTCATTATGTGTGCTCAGTAAACTCAGAGAACAGGTTAGTGAATTATAGACAGTCAAAAACACGTTTCCTACCTCATACATGAAAATATCGAAGATGCGGGTGGCGACAGGAAGAGGGAGGAAGGTGAGGAAAAGGGTGAGGAACCAGGACGAGGCATACATGGAAGTGTGGAAACTCTGGGATCGAAAATGGACGTTGAGCTCTGGAAGTTGCTCCTGAGGAATAGAAGGAATATGATTAGAAGTCTTGAAGGACATCAAAACTGAAAGTGATGTGCTGAAGATATGAGTGAAGGATTTGCTGCCCCTGTGTGGATGAGTGTTACACTGCAGGCCTCTCTTCTTTACCTGAAGCAGATACTCAAACTGGTAGATGCAGAGGCCCAGCTCGGCCATGCTGGGTTTGAACAGCTCCCTCAGGCGGTACTCCTGCATCAAACGCACAAAAACACAAAACGCCTCCTCCTCAGGCATCTAGGAGGAGGTGAGAGGGGTGAGTAAAGTTTCCTCATTAGGTATAAAAAGACATTGCTTATGTTAAACAGTTTGTTATACAGTGGGTCCCATAATTCCCTGTTAACTTTGAGACACAACTCAAAATCCTGCTGCATAATAAGCAGTTTTTAGTAGCAGAGAAATCTAAAGGGAGTGATAACAATGAACCTTAGACATACTGAACTGAGCCTTCAGGCTAAATCAGTTTCATGACATATTTCATCATTACCTGCATAAGCAGCAGACCAACGATGAATGCACTGCCTTGGCAGTAGCCCACCTCTCGATCCACCAGAGAGTATGCCTGAAAGACACAAAAACACACACATTAGTTTTCAGATGTGTTGTATTTATAGAAAGCAGCACAGATGACCTCTGTAATCCAGACCGACTGTGAGCAACAGGATCAAAAGTCACCAGAGGTCCATCCATTTCCTGTGCAGCTCATCTAATAGGAAACTTGACTGATGCGGAGCTGCTCAACAAGCTTGTTTCCATGACTGCAAACAACAAATGTGTTCAATGCTTCGTAAACAAAATGACATTCGGAAGCCTGGAACACGCACAATGGAGAAGTTAATTACAGCCCTTCAAATCCTCGCAGTTCAATTAGTCTTTGTCTGAATGGCTACAGGAAGAGATGTTTCAACATGGCATTCTGATTACATTCATTAGTATTATAATATAAAATAAATTATCAATATATTTAAGAGAGCTAATGAAGATCAACGCTAAAGATTCATGTATTTATGAGCAGGTTCTGTTTTGTTTGTATTGCAAAGATGCGTGGACATGCAGGCAAAGCAACACACATTATTGCTGTTAACGCACAAAGAAACAAGTGCTCTGAAGGACATGAGAGACTGCAATTAGCTATTTTAAATGTTACAAAAATAAGCTTTAAAAATGTTTCATGTATTCAACACATTGTTCTTGGTACGGATCCCTACCATGATTATTTCTATATAAATGGAAATTAGAGTAATGATAAAAAAATTATCATACACAATGTGAATATTGGAATTGCAATATCAGTCGAAATAATGATATATTTTGTTCTAATACCGTCTAGCAGAACATTACTTGATTTAGTAAATGAGTAGTATTTAAAACACTGTACCAACAGTCAAACACACATACACGTGGACACCGTGTCACCTCGTCATAGCTGCTACTTATCCGATGTGAGATGCTGCCGTGCTCACCTTCATGACGTTGAAGAGGACTTCCTGCCCCAGGCTGTCCTGGCCTTTGAAGAACTCGTGCTCGGGGTAGGTGCGGGCGATGTCTCTGCGGATGAGCTTCTCGCACGGGGACGACATCTTTAGCAGCTCCGAGTACTGGTTCTTCACCGGCATGTCGGTGGCGTTGCCCAGCAGCTGCCAGACGATGGCCCGGAAATGGTGAGGGATGCCTTTCCTGATCAACTCCTGCAGGGCGACGAGAGACATTCAAGAGGATTAATACCACCCTCCTTTATGTGGTGAGGGACACAATTTCGAGGCATCACTTGAGGATGAATTAATCATGGTATAATGATGCATTTACATATCTAAATTACAATGATGTTATAATTACAGCCACAACAACCACATTAAGATGTAAAACTTTTCATAATTACTTTAGTTTTTCTCAAGTCCAACATTTAAACCAATCACCCCTTTCTCCGTTTATCCTGATAAATACATTTGAACACAAAGCCAGACTCTTTGTAGGATTTGAAAGCAGCCTGTGTCATTTTGCCCTGACTCATTCTGCTGTCCCTTCTCTCATCTATCTTCTCTTCCCCTGGGTTTCTTCTTTTGTTACAGAGGACACAGAAAGACACAGAGAAAAGGAGGGGAGAGAGAGAGAGAGAGGATTTCTTCTTTGTAAAGCGACCTTGGGTCTCATGAAAGGCGCTATATAAATCCAAGCTATTATTATTATTATGAAGAGAGAGGGGTATTGGTGCAGTGAAACTTAAAAGGCATTATTGTGTGGCAACCAACTCAAGACAATGAACATGAAGGCTTTTCTTCCACAACTATGGTCAGCAAAAATGAACCCTGGGTTCTCAGAGAACACTGAGCATCAGAAACACATGTGCACACAGCTAAAACACAAACACTGTGACCTTATGAGTAACAACTGACAGATATAAATGGCCAACCAGCCTCTGCATGTTCAGTGAGTCAGGGATTTTGTTCAACTTCCTGTGAAAGAAGATGAGGAGGTTGATAATCTTCTTAATGATGCTCTCATTTGAAATTATATCCTATGACTAATCTTTCAGAAAATGTCGCCCGTGACAACATAACCTTTAATTTGTAATCTCCAGATCTAATCCCCACCTTCAGGAGTTTGTCCTTCTTGCGTCTCCACTCCTCCCACTCGTTGACGATGCGGCCCCACAGAATCCAGGTGTCCTCCTCCAGGTGAGACAGGTTGGAGGAGGCCGAGGAGCTGGACACCAGCGAGGAGCCGCTGTTGCGCCGGGAGCCGCTCATCGACCGCATGGACTTGGAATCAGCCTCCAACAACCTGCGTGGAGAGAGAGTTCATGAGGAGAGGAGCACACTACAGGAGTGAGCTTGTCTAACACAAGCTGGTACACACACTGGAGGGTGGCGGGGAAGCTTAGATGAGCATTAGGAGTCACGGCAGGCAGATATCACACTGAGGCATGAAGACTGTGACAATGTGAGGGTCAGTCCAGTTAGTGCACAACCTTGTAGAGGATCCAGAAGGCTCAGAGCTGTTTAGTTTAAACTACAGAACCAGCGGCTGCCCGATTAGGATATTACTCACACAGCTGACCAAATCAATGCTTAAATTGACAAAAATAAACACCTTTGTATACAGGTCTCTTATATCTTTCGACCAATGCTGCCGTGTCCAAGGTAAGTCTATCTTTCTTATAATGATATGACAAGTTCATTTGAAATAGATACATATCTCATATGCAGTAGTACTTATTCTCCTCATACTGTGCAGAACAATAAGCCAATATTGTAAACAAGGGTGTTGGTTACTCATCTAACTCGCCGCAAGAAAGCTAATTAACATATCTCTCAAAATGTTTTTGCCCGTAACTGTTTTTTTAGTAGTTTTTATCCTTGTTGTTTGTTGGAGTCTGAGTTAGCAGGAGGCAGAGAGGATGTGATTGAAGAGAGCGCTCTTTACCCAGAGGGTGTTGAGGCCCACTGTGACCCTGAGCACCACTACTCTTCGGTATGAACTGGTTGATCTTACACTATGATCTGATCTCACCTGTTCTGCTCCTCCAGTTTGGCCAGCAGCTCCAGTTCATCTGGACTCAGGTTCTCCGAGTCTGCAGGAGAGGCTGCTGGTGCCGAGAGCGTTGCATCATGGGAAGATGAGTCCGGGCTGAGCACCGGGCTTCCAGTCGATGGTGGGTCCTGGTCCATGCCGGAAGGGGAAGAAGGGCACTCCAGATGAGGAAGAGCGCTACCCTCCCTCTCTGGGCTGATGCTGGGTATGGACATGGTGCTGCGGGTGGAGCAGGGTGGGTGAAGCAGTGTGGGTGAGGAGAGACACTCTTCCAGTCTCACTGCTGGTCTCCCTCCTCAGCGAAGCCTGGCTGTCGCCTGATTGGCCACCTGGCTGGCCGTGGACCCAATATGATCAGAGGTCTTCAAACCTGTCATGGAAACAGAAAAAGCTCAATTAAATGACAGACCACAGATTATTTATTAAAATAAATCATAGCAGTGGTCACCATAACGTGACAAATATGCCAAACCCCAAACAGCATGATATGAACAGCCATGATCAATAGAAGCTTTGAAATGAGAATAACAAACAACATTTGTATTATTTATTAATCAGTTGATTATTTATTTTAGGAATGATTTAATCTATTAAAGGACCAATACCATTTACCAAAGCTTTCGGTGATGTCTTTAAATTATGTTAAGTGGTCTTAACTGAAATAATTTACTATGATATAAAAGACAGAAAAAGCAGCAAATTCCCACATTTGAGAGGCTAAAGAGTTTTTTCCTCTTTAACAAAAAAAAGGCAACTATAATGATGTAATGTAATATATATATATTTGTATAAATACCAATGTAATGGTAGACAACTCTCTATAACAGTCTGCCACGTGATTTTGAATACTTCAGTAAAATATGACAACATTTTTCAAGAATGTGATTTTTGGATTATGGGAAAATATTGTTTTGATTAATGGTGCCAACCTCCAACAGACAAACATAAAAGAGTCAAACAAATGAGGGAATAAAGATGACCCTATAGGAAAGTTCCAATCCTTTGCATTTTTAGATTGGGCCCCTAAAAGATATGAGACGTCTTGTTTGGCAAGCACAAGCAAACATATCACCCTGGTCAGATAAGCTGCCAACATGCCGCTCCACACCCTCACTCCATTAACTGCTTTGAAGGAGCGGCTCTTAGTCACTGTGATGACTTCATCCTGATGAAAACATCCCTCACTGCAGACACACTCAGCTACCAGAGAGGTGTTTGTCTACAAACTGAGATGAACAGTTACCCAGTGATGCTTAACACGGAAACAATGTTGCTATAAACAATGGTGATACTCATAACTTCTGTGTAGTATTTATTTCGTCTTTGTAAAAGGGAGTGAAGGAAGGAACAGGTCAGCTACACTCAGTGAGCGTATACATACTGTACACTGTATTCAATTCATATTAGACTGTACACCTTCCAATAGGACTGAGCCATGGTCATACGTCATAAGTAATTAACATGCACATAAAGATAATATATAAATCCAATTAATGATAGAGTGAGTTCAGATGATAACGCAGATGTGACAGAGCTCATAAGCCACTGACCACAATCAGGAAAGTTAAGGGAGATTTTAATTGTTTTCCTTCTCATGTAAACCAGAGAGAGGTATTCAAAACCATAAAACAGTAAAGTAGTGTGTGTTTGTGTCTTCAAAGTTATGTATGTTGCTTGAGGGCATACAAGGAAAATATATTCATGTGATATGTGCAATATTGAACTTGCTAATGCTAGACAGCCCATCTTAACCCTTTGCTTTGCTTTACCCATCATATTCATCTTAATTAATTCATGAATAAGACAGATAGCTGGACATTAGGGGGCAAAGAGGAGATGTCATACATGCCAGAGTTAAATGTCTCTGAGCTTTGCTATTGCATTGCATATGGCAGCTACTTAAACCTCTCACCAAAAGATAAATAAAGACAAAAGGTGACACACACACACTACACTCACCACTTCACACACACACTAAACACTTGCAAGCTCTGCTTCTTTCTCAATCTGTGCTGCAGCAGCAATCAGAGAGGCAGCAGAGGAGGAGGTGCAAGTGGTCACTGGAGAAACTGAGCCAAAAGGCCAAGCTGCTGCTCTGTAATAGGGAGCGAAATGTGGAGCTGCAGTCCCCTCCCCAACTCTCCCTCCTCTGCATTATGGAGAGCAGCTCCTTCACAGGGGAAGCCTGTGGAAATTACCTCTGGCAACACACTCAAACACATATACACACAAATGATTCAGGCGACCAGCTAATAACATGGACTCTGGAATAATGCATATATTGGTACTTCTGCAGAGGACAGAAATCCCAGACACACAAAAACAGTAGTTGCCATACAACAAGAACATTAATTGATCGACAAATTCCATATTGAACAGTCCATGCATTAGAGAAGTTAAAAACAATGCAATGAAGAATTGATTTTGGTCGTGTAATCAACTGTGAATGTTGAGAGAAACATACAGAAGCAGGCAGGGAGAGCAGAAAAATAGCCTGCAGGAGAGAAGAGGGGGAGAAGAGCATGACAACAGTCTGCACAGGGAAACACTGCATGGGAAAGAAACAAGGAGCACATTCATGCATAGAAAGCAGCCCGATCAAAAGAGCCATTAACGAGTCAATGAGACCAATCACATTTGTAAAAGGGCTCCGTCAAAACAAGTAACATCTTATAAAACATCCTTGTATCAAAGTTATTCCACACACACACACACACAAGGTAACATGGCTTTTCCCTGCTATGGTAGTTATTTACAGCTCACTACTCGTCTGTGGCTGAACGACTGCAACAGACGGCCTTTTCTTCTAAATCATCTGACATAAGGTTGAGCCTCAGGCAGTGATGCATCTGCTAGTCACATTTTCACATCGATCCTGGCAGAGCTTCATTTATGACAAAGTGTTTAACTGTACCAAACACTACACCTCCATCTTAATACCCAGATACCCTTCAATGACTGGACAGTAGAGCGGGCTGATGTTAACTATCCTGGCCAGTCTGGGATACTTTAAATCAAAGAGAGAGAAACATTATGATGTTGATGAGGCTGGCTCTTTCTTGACAGTGCTAAAATTATTATTGAGGAGAGTCTCTACTTCAGATCAATATTGGGATTAAGCAGAGTGAATGAGTTGCCAAAGCCATCATCGTTATTTCAGTTGGAAGTTATATCAGCGATAGAGAGTCATAATCCATCCAGGAATTCTGGGTAATCGTTTGCATTATTTAATCACAATTCTTACATTATCTATATATTGTCTGTGAGAGCGCATCATTTTTCTATCATTCAATGGTCAAACTTGATTCTTTTAAATGGGACTAATCATGGCAATTGCATCAAAAGAGACCAGATGAAATCCAGCTGTGTATCACAATCAACATTAACTAAACCTTAGCAAACCGTATCACCTTACCTTATATCTTAAATGTAAAACCAAGGACATAATAGCCTCCCATATCGGCCACTTGTTTGTTATACTTGTTTAAAATGATTTTTTTTTTATTATGGCTACACTTTCCCTTAGTCAATCAATTCCCATGCTAGCTACCTACTCAGAGCGCTGACTATCACAGGAGTTCCCAGGGATTACATCCATATCACATTTCATTTTTCCAGCAGCCCTCCAAGGTTTGAATACCAACAAAATATATATCAAAACAGTCAAAAACAACAACAATCTGCAAATGGTATTTAAAATCCACTACATTTTAGGTGCAAAAAAGCAAAAACGTTGGTTATGAGGTCTGGATTTCTTAAAAAAGGACAAGATCAGGTTACAGTAATATCTGGTTGCTGAACTGCATTTAAAAACAAAACAAGTGCCATGAAAGAAGCTCAAGCATTGGCCTTGTAGCAGCAGGAGTACAAGAGACGAGATGCTTCAAAGAGATTTCAGTGCTATTCAGCTGTGTCACTGTGGTCAGACCACCACACTGTAAAAGGTGTGAGTCATGCAGGAGATCAGCAAAGTGATCCTAAAGTGGATTTTTTTTCTCAATTTCTCACACACACACACACACACACACACACACACACACACACACACACAAATGGAAGGACATTGTGAAGGTCTTGGACAAAACAAAACAAGCCAGGTTTTTGTTGGCTGTTGCTCTGTAGCAGGCTCCCCCACAATGTCGTTGTGTACTTGGGATAAACTGCAGAGGACTGTGAGATAAAAGGGAGTCAGGGGGACAGTAATTGTAATCCCTTTTAACCTGTTAAGCCCGTGTGTCTTTACACGCATGCTTAGTGTGTGTGTTACATGAAAGGTTACTGTTTTAGCATGTCTTCATGCCTGGTCTGCCATGTTTAGTTTCACCTTGGCATGTATGGGAGAGGTGTGTTGAGTCCAGCTGTGTGATAGTTGTATGCCTAATTTTGAAAGTTTGTTTAGTCTCTCCTTGAATGACATCAACACGCACAATTATGCTATTGTGTAAAGTCTACGCCTGAACGCATCCAATGTGAGCTCTCACTGTCTACAGAAACAGACAGCGCTATTGTTTCCGGGTTCTCACCACCCTGACACGCAAAATCACACACTATCTCCAGTTATCCAACATGAACCCACATCCACTGTGCTCCTCTGTGTTTTGAATGTTGTAGCTATGTTGTGCATGCAAAGCCTAAAGCTGGATGTGTCTGATTTACAAAATACTTTTCATCGATGTAAAGAAGCTTTCACGGTCTCCATCTGGGCTTGGAGACGTTGAGCCACCCTAAGGCAATTAAAATAAAACAGAAACCCTTTGATCTCCCACCTAAAGCAGCTCCATCTTATTTCCGTTCTGCAAAATAAGCAAAGACATTCACTACAGTAATATATGACATGCTATCACAGACATTCTTAGACGTAAATTATTACCCAAGAGGCCGAAAAATAGACTGGAAAAACCTCACCAGCCATTTATAAAGGAAAAACAGACAAATCAGCTGGTTTTCACCGAGATCCCGACCCCTCTGATGTGTCACCCCCTCTCTCTTCTCCTGTCACACCCCCCCCCCCCCACCCCCCCCCCCCCCCCCCCCCCCCCGTCTATGTGTGTGTATTTTACCCCCGGGGCCTTCCATCCCTGACATTAAGGGCACCCTCTTTGTTAATCCGAGGCTGCTAACCTCGTTGTTGTTCCAGCTCATGATTTCATGTTTTGTTAGTGACACGTGGGCTGTTCATTTCCACACTATTCATCTACTGGACCGTCCATCCTTGTGACCGCACGTTGCTCAAAGCGTCTCATTGTAAAAGGAGGGATGTGTGTTTACTGATACTGCTGCTCAGAGCTCTCCTCTTCAGTGTTTGTGAAAGCAATAACTGGAATCAGGATGACTCGATTAGCTCAAACCGATTCATGGAATTAGGTCTTTGATGCACTGATGCAGACATATTGACAAGTTAAACAGATGCCACATGTAGGGCACAAAGGCAATAGAGTAGTAAGTAGTTACAAATCAATTTGTTTAGAATAAAAGGCAGGCTTTTAAAAAACCTTACAGCATTTGACTGACGTGGAGGAAAGTAACCTAGAATACCTAGTAGGGTAATTTGAGATACTTGTACTTATTAGAGTATTTCTCTTTTATGCAAGCTAAAACATATACTTGTACATTTTACAAAATGTAACAGCTATAGTTATTGGTTACTTCTACTATAAGGTTTAACACATAATGAATGATACTTTATTATAAACTAAACAGACCCCACACCATGGTACGGTAAAGATTAGCCTCAATTAGATTTGTAGTTAAACATTCATTTGACACTTACATATCACTGCAAAAATGTATCAAACAAATCTGCAAAACTTGCATAATGAGTATTTTGTTCCCAAAAGTTTTGTTCTTTACCTAAAAGAGTATTTAGCGTTGCACTCCTATACCATTGTTGAGCTCACAGTGGACGGTTTAAGAAAGAAAATGATCAAAATCAATGTAATGCTTCATGTTCATGTCTCTGTGTTCTGGGAATGTCAACCTAACAACCCATCAGCCTTCCAGCATCATCATTACGGTAACAGCCATCATGTACAGACTGCAGTGTATACAGTTGATTATAATTGGTAGCTCATTTATATTTCTACCATGCAACAAATGCATTCTGGGATTTTCAGATGAGAGTTAAGGATGACATTAAGCCTGAATGAGGAGGAGACACATTTGGTTCAATCGAAGAGACACTGACGACCAATGTTTTCCAGACTTTGCTCCTTAGATCTACCGACAATGTTCACTTTATGTGAGTAATGCTTTCCTGCTCCAAATTTAGTTAGTATGCCTCTCCAGATGAGTCGGTTCCCGAGTGCCACTTTGAGAGGAAATTGTCTCGAAATAGCCATCCCCACAACCCATCAATTACTGTCAAGTGCAAGCAACTCACTTCTTTTCCAACAATGAATGGCCATTGCTTTGCTTATATTTTCTTAATATTTTGTAACTAAAAAAGGCATGATTTAACAACTGCAACATCCACTTATCAAGCACTAATCTCAAAACTGGATTACATGAGAGTGCCATGGAGGATAACTGCTGCAAACATGCATGTGATGCTAAAGCTATGACTGACATTAGTTTTCCGGCTGCATTCATTATATTATCTTTTAATTTGATACTTTCCCAGCAGTGCTGACACAAATGCTGGTGAGTAGCTGAGCTGCTTTTTGAATTAGCCATTGTGATGACACAAATATATACAAGCATTATAAATGGCTGTGTGAGGGGAAAACAAACACTACTAATCCACAAACAACTTCTCAGAAATGAATCCATTTGAATATTGTGTTTGTTTAATTTGAATGCAAAACTAGCCCAGGACTCCTTAGGGAATGATACAAACTAAACCACTTCTCAACCTCAAAAGTCTGTTGACATCTAAATGTGTTTACTCCAAAGCACCGGCTCTTTCACGGCCCATCAGCTGACTCATCACGTTACAGGTGGATTGTGCAAAGGAAGCATCATTAACCGCTTGGTGTGCAACACAGGTTTCAAAATGCCCGTCTCTCTCTCTCAGTAACACGTCTGTGTTGTTAATCATACATATGTCCACTCTGCGATAAATCATTTCCTCATGTTTGTTTTAAACAACAACACATGAAATGCTCCGACCTTTTGTACAGAGGCAGCATGTCTGCACCCGTCCACCTCTTGATTCACAGATATCTTGGTAATTATAGCCATACAAAATTATACACATTATAGTAATGCCATCTGCTTATGAAATATGAGTCCTTACTGTTTAGTGTTAACCACTAACAATTGTCCCAGCAACAGTGGTGGAATGTAACTTAATACATTTACCCAAGTACTTGAGTACTGTTTTGCATCCACTTTATGCTTGGACCCTCACAACATTTCAGGGGAAATTACTGTTCTTTACATCCATTTATCTGATATCTTACATTTCTTTTCAGATTAGGATTATACATAACAACGTCGTACTCGTATACATTACACATGTTGAACCAGTGTTTTCTAACCATTATAGCTGTGACCCATTTAAAAAATCTGCTTCTAATTGTGATAATCCTTATCACATTTCAGATGTGTTGTAAGGTATGCATTCGTGGATAAGTACTCGCCACATATCACTATGAAGAACAAGTATTTCTACCTTTGATACATCAGGTTTACCTGCAGAAGGGTTCCGAGTAGTCTGCCTAATGTTTGCCTAAGGAAACAACGTTAGGCAATGCGACATATCAGCTACTGGTTGAGTAGAAGGGAAGGTAATATCCAGAGTAGAGCTCCTCTACACGATTATAATGGCCCTATATGCATATTTCAGCCTCATTATTGTAACATAAATTGCATGTTGGATTTTTAAATCCAACCTGCAGCGGTTGGAAAATGAGATCACGATTCAGTCAGGGTAAAATCTGCAAGGCTGCACGGATTCAGTCACAGATCTGCAGCCTACATGAACAATGGCGTAGAGAGAGGAGCGCTGCAGTCGTAGTGAGCAGCAGGTCATCAAGTTGCTCCATGTTTCCATGTGTCAGCAGAGAAGATGAAGTGCAGTGCACAGTCAACAGTCGACCCACAAGCCAGCCAGCAAAAACAAGCCAGAGCCAGGAAAGGACTTGATACTGTAGGCTCTGTGGGATAATATTTAATTACACAAAATCAACTTTTAAAACAGTTCAAATGTACTTTGAACACCTTCTGTGTGGATGGTGCTGCCTTTTAGCACAGGCAATATAGTCGAGGTAGATGAGAGAAAACGGCACAATCATCCAAATCAGGCCCCTGATATATTAAAGAGCTGATTGTGGCAAAAGTAAATTGATCTAAAATTATTTGATGACTTTTGTATTGACTAATGCACTAGTTTCCTGGTTCACGCTTCTCATCTGCTCATTTCTTTAGTGCTATTGGTCTCAGAAAAAAGACGTATGAAGACATCAGCTTGGGCTGCGACATATGAAGGATCACTTGGTAATTCATTGGTAGATGAGGCCTTTATTTTGTCCTTATTTTGTACTACAACAAAAAGACTTACAACGATATCACACTGCACCCTTTAGTCAAACAGTCAGTTAGCACTAGATAAAACATGAATTCCTTATTCATTTACGAAACGATACGGATTGATATTTTGTCGAAAGGCTAAATCTGGTATATTTCAGATAGTCGATGTTTTCAAGCAGCATTGAAGCTGAAAAACTGAAAACTTGCATATAAACAGTGTTAGTCTTTGTAATAACAGCACGGGATAATTATTGTCTAACTGCTGCTGCAAACGGCAGTTAAAAAAAAGAGTCATATGATTGATTTTTCATCACAAGGTTTCTTGTTGACATAAGATAGTAGTAGTGGAGTCGAAATTAGATCTAATTTTAAGCTCAAGAAAAGATAGTGTCACCCTTATTTGAACAATTTATCAAAAAGAAGGCCTTGTTTAGGACAACATGCTGGAAATCAATCAGTCCATTTTTGTTGTGACCTGTACGTGGCTCCTGTGCATGTCCCTGTTCAACAACCAAACACAGTGGCAGATGATAATAAACCTGGACAGCAGCAGGCAGACAAACTGTAGAGCTCAGGGACACGGCTGCAAGATGATATCCCTCCTCCCGTTCTTGCTGGAGGCCAAACCCGCATGCAGACATTTAAACAGACATTTAAACACACACAACACACCACACCACACACCACACACACACACACACCACACCACACACACACCACACACACACACACACACACACACACACACACACACACACACACACACACACACCACACCACACACACACACACACACACACACACACACACACACACACACACACACACACACAACACACACACACACACACACAACACACACACACACACACACAACACACACACACACACACACCACACACACACACACACACACACACACACACACACACACACACACACACACACACACACACACACACACACACACACACACACACACACACACACACACACACACACACACACACAAATCTGAGACTGTTTATCCTGACCAGATCCTATTAGCTTACAGGCTCTCACACGGATGAATAATATGGCAACAGAGTGCATAGGAAAAGGTTAACTGGAATGAGTCTGGGTGTGCTTGTTGCGTGTCACAGATGTAGTATGAAGTATTTTGTGTGCATGGGATCTGATAAAGAAGTTTCGAGGCAAACAAGGTCACCAGGATGTGAGAATCAGATACCTATTTCCTTGTTGGTGTAATGTGTGAGATGCCTTTCAAAAGTTGAGTGGATTTCACAGATACACTTGAGAATAATATCACTCTCATACAAGGAAATGATTAACCCATTACTTTGTGGTACATGTTCTTAGTCATGGGGAATTTAAGCGATAGTAGTCAACAGAGTAAGATGATTAATTTATTGAATGGTTTCCCCACTGTTGTGGGGAGATAAGAGACCTGAGAGAGCTCTTTCATTTTGTGAAGTCAGCAGTATCCTTAATCTCTCCAAATCATATCCCAAAAGCTGTGTCAGTTCCCTACAGTTTGTTCCACTTGGGAGGTTTACAGTATATGTGCCTGGCCCAGATTAAAAGCACAGTCATTTGAGGAAGTGTTTTTTTCAGTACTCAGAGAAAGGCTGGCTTCCAGTCTTACAAGCCAAACACTTAAAAAGGGATTTACTGCTATAGACACTCTTGATAAGATGGATAAAGTAACACCAATGACAATTTTAGCTACAGCAAGGAGTCCAGTGTGTGGTGTATATCAAGGACAGTTCCACAAAAACCTGTATAGAAACACAGAGGTGGATAATAGCCCCTCTGCTGTCACAACAGAAAATAAGCCATTTTTAAAGGTGACACTGGCTCCTACAGTGTGCGGTTCAGACCTGGTGAGCCTGTAATCCTATTGCCTGGGTTGTTGGGACATGACAGCTCGTTATCCCGGCCTGCTGTGGCTGGAGAATGCCTGAACAACAGGCCTACATGCTCTGCAGCCGACTCATGGCTCAACATCTGTGGCCAAAATGACACATCATAACGCTCTGTGTGCGGCAGCAAATGTCCCGGCTTCCCTCACCAAAATACGCTTGTGTAACGACATTAACAATTAGGTCGCAGAGATATATGCCTTAGCAGTAAATACGGTTTACAGCCTAATGAAGGGGCCGTGTCTCCGCTGGCATGCCGTACAGTGGAATTTTTCCCTGAAATAAATGGAGCAGACGGATGCTGTTGATGGAGCTCCGACAGCCAACAGTGTGTTGCTATGTGGGCCTGTGCAGTTTTCACGTTTAATGTATACAAATTAATAAGCTATTGGGCCGGTAAATAGGTTCCACACGATAACATTGACATCCCATTCAAAAATAAACACCTCAAATAAACAAATAAATGCCTACCTGGACTCCCTTTCCATAATCAGAGCGGTGCGTTTATAGTCGCTCCAACATCGGCCCGTCGTAAATGTCAAAGGTGTGTTTGTTATCGGCTAATTAAAATCTTAATAGACCACCGAAGACAAATGCAGGGAGACGGTCCAGCGCAGTGCCATCGTCCTGCCGCCGCTCAACCGGGAGACAGCGCCGCGTCGCACAGCTGGAGAGGCCCGTGTGTGGGACTTGAATTGAAGGAGGACAATATTTCCGTAGAGATCCGCTAAAATAGCATGGCAGCCGTTCGATGTAGCCTGTGGTTCAACGGGGATATGGCAAAAACGGCAGCATCACTCATTACCGAGTAAATCACACCGAGCTGGCGTCCTTTGCCTTCTGCTAAGCACCAGGCGGGGCGCACCAATCAGGTGGCAGATTTGGATTAGATTGGCATGTCAGAGGCCAATGGGCTTTTCTGACTGCCAGATTCCGTTGGATTGACAACACAGACAGCCAATCAGTGTTGAGCTTTATTTAGAAGGAAGGCAGGGCCTGCAGGTGTCGTACAGCGGTGTAAACTTTAGGGGATTTCTGTGCATGGCAACTAAACGATTAATTATGTGACAAAAATGTATATGTTATAACTTATTGTGCCAATCTCTGGCTCTGTGAGGTATAATGTCATAGCAACTAACTGTAGTAGTGTCATAACTACAAGCGCCTGTATTCTGTATTGCTATTTTCAGTGTCATTTCTTTAAAAACAATTACTTTGTGTTCTTTTTTTGCTAGTCATTGTATCACTAACAGCCAACATTAGTTGTAGTGGTTCTGTGTAAACTGAGCTTTTCCTGAGATTGGCAGCAGGTAGCATATCACTGCATAGTGGTGAATTAAGGGCATGCAGTCCGATGTAGTCCTTTACCTCAGACAAAACAAACAAAAAATTGAAAAAATGTACAAGACACATATTACAATAATGCAGAGTAGTCCCCAAAACCCTCAAAAAATACTTTGTCTTGTAATTTTTTTTCTTTTCTTTCGTCTCTGTGTTCATGGTTACAGCCCACTAGGCGATATTGAATTTAGGATTAGACTTCAGGCACAAACAATTGAAAAGTTAACAGCTGAAGCATGGATTTCAGGTATACCTTTTCATTAATTAAGTGTCTTTTTCTCCAAATGCAGGTCAGGCAATGTTATAGCCTCAGAACCTACGTATGTGCCTGCATTTGTTGTCCTGTAATGCACATAACAGTGTTGTTAACCCAGTATGGGACATTTAAGAAAGTAATACTCAACTCCCCTTTTTCTGAGGGCTGAAAATTAATTGGAAATACAGATTTGATCCTGTGACCTTCCACAATAGTAAAAACAATGATATCGTATGGTAAGAGAGCATCCTTAATCCAGTTCTAATTAGTAATAGCAATGTTTTTTTACCTTAGGCAGGCCTTGAGGGGTATTCTCTGCCTTTGTATTAAGTACATTTAAAGCCATCTGTCCCCTGCCCAAATGGGTTGACTGTATTGCCCCCAAGTGGCCAAATTGGTTATTGCAGCGACTTCCACGATTCTGACCAATCACAGCCTTGGAAAAGTGGACGATTTAGAGACGCTGTTGTTTAGAGACAGATGCCTTCATGTTTTATCGCAAATAACGTAATTCTCGTTCTAAGAATATGGACCGGTCTGTTTGCATAATCAGAGCTTTGTCTAGCATCACAAATCACTCCCCTTATATTTTTGTTGCGTGAGGTCTTCCGTTGATATCGGGCAAAACCTCTAACACGGTATTTTGTACAGCCATTGGTTCACACCGCAAAGAGAGCGTCGGATTTTTCGAGTTGTACCTGAACATACCATACATGTGTGCGCACTCTACTGTGAATCCTTGGTAGCTCCGTACGCACATAGACATCGGCGGGACACATAACTATCACAGCAAGGTAACGTTGTATTCAATGTATACTATTCTTATACAACAAACTCACCAGAATGCAGCTGCATTAAAATGTACCGAGACATGCGTGAAATTCGTTGTAGAGTTAGCTACAGCTGGGACTAATATTGGCGTTGGTAGCTACCAAGCTAGCCATATTAACATTAGCTTTGTTTTGAGTTAGGCAATTAGCCATAGTTATCTAGTTATAGTTTTGTTTTTGGACGATTCGTCCAATATACAATACTACACAGCGAACGACGCGATGTTATATAAGTAACATAGTAAGATACGGTAGACAGTACTGTTGCTTTTATTGTTTGTTAAATGAATGCGTCAGTCACGTTCATAGTTAGCTGCTAGCATGCTAACTAGCCGGCTTGAATGAAAGAGAAGGACGAGGATAACACCAGTCGGCCATCATATTCAGTCAACCCAATTGTAATAACTCAAAGGGATCACTTTATAATGTGTTTTGAACCGACAGGTTAATGTTCAACTGCCTTTTCCAAAGACTCAGTTCATTTATTTTGATGCGAAACACGGCTGCGGCCTGCTAACGCCAAACGATCCAAATGTACGACAGCTGAGCAGGCTTCTGATCAACTTAGCATCAAGCTAGGATCGACATCTTTCTGAGTTATATGCTTTTTGTAAAGAGCGGATTCATGATCACACATAAGTTAAAATGAGAATGTTAAAGAGAATACCAAATGTATATATACAAAAAGCATTGTAACATTTATTAATGTAAGAAGAAATTCACAATTTAAATAGTCCATGACCACCTGGCCTTCATCTCAAATATTAAGCTTGCACTTAATAGAGGATTGATGTATGTTTATCGTTGTGAGATATAGATTCGCTTATATACATGTTGTTCTTACAGATGGCCGAGACAGACGTTGATAATGAACTTCTGGACTATGAGGAGGACGAGGAGCCCCAGGGAGTTCCCGAGAGTGGGACCCCAGCAACCAAGAAGGAAGTGAAGGGGTCATACGTATCCATTCACAGCTCAGGGTTCAGAGACTTTCTCCTTAAACCCGAGCTTCTCCGTGCAATTGTTGACTGTGGTTTTGAGCATCCCTCAGAAGGTGAATAGCTTACAACTACATCCACCAATTTATGCCCTACACCTCCAAACATACTCCTACTACTTCCGGTGCAGTTATAAAGTAGAGAAGAAAGAACATGTTTGTTTGATAATTTCACTCACCTTAATTGCCATTTTTTTAAAATTTTCAGTCCAACATGAGTGTATTCCACAAGCTATCCTGGGCATGGACATCCTGTGTCAGGCCAAGTCTGGTATGGGAAAGACAGCAGTGTTTGTCCTTGCCACCCTGCAACAGATAGAACCTGTAGATGGCCAGGTGAGTTGGTCATATCTTTTTTTTCTTGTCTTACCTGCTTAGGGGTCCTTTTTTATTTGAGTGTTTAACATTGACTCCACTTATTAAATCTTACTCTGGATTCCTTTTTGTTGCTATGAAATTTGCATTCTCTGTTTGGTGATCAGGTCGCATGCCCAATGCACTCAACATTGCATAGACAATGTCCCTGAACAAAGTTAAGAACACATGTTTTAAAAACCTATTACAGGGAACAAGACAAGCCAACTAGGTATTTATTAAATACAACACATCCTACATGGAATCAGATGTTTATCATAAATCACAAAAACTACCTGGAAAAAACAAGAAACTACTATATAAAACGTATACATTAAGTTGGGTGCATATTACTCGCCAAAAAATGTTGAGAACAAAAATTATATTGGAAGAGTATGCAGTGTTTCCCACAGAATTTGATTCTATTTGTGGGGGTAAATCAATGTATGGGAAACACTGGTATGTGCTGCTCACATGTATGGATGAATCATCACTACCGATTTTTTTTGGAGATGGACTCAACACTTTTTTTTAATCACTTACACCAATGTCATGATTCTCTGTTTTCCAGGTATCTGTCCTTGTAATGTGCCACACGCGAGAGTTGGCCTTCCAGATCAGCAAAGAGTACGAGCGCTTCTCCAAATACATGCCCACTGTCAAGGTGTCGGTGTTCTTCGGTGGCCTGGCCATCAAGAAAGACGAGGAAGTATTGAAGAAGAACTGCCCTCACATTGTCGTAGGAACCCCAGGACGTACCCTGGCCCTCATCCGCAACAAGACCCTCAACGTGAAGAACATCAAACACTTTGTGCTGGACGAGTGCGATAGGATGCTGGAGCAGCTTGGTGAGTAGGAGGCAAAGTGTTTTAAAGTGATATTTTAGGAAAGTAGCTTTGGTGAAGGACTGTTGGCAGTATGTAAGATAGGGAGGATTTAGTTATTTGTTTCCTGTGTAGTATTATCTTACTTATCATAGTGTCATGTCATCTCTCCCACTACTCATATGTTTGTTCTTTCTCCATAACATCATTTCTAATAAGCTGAAGCTTTCATTTAATATTTAAGAGCTAGTGTGCATTTAATGGAAAAAATAATTGTGTCTTGGCTGGTATGTTTTCATTGTCATCTAATTGTACATTTATTACTTTGTGATTTAAAAAAAAGACCTTCTACCTAATTTATAGAGATATTGAGTATGGCTAAAGCATCTCTATTGCTTTTTATACAAAGATAAACTCAAATGCAGTGATTTATAATTATGGAAGTATTTATTTCTTGTTTCAACAGACATGAGGCGTGATGTCCAGGAAATCTTCAGGGTGACACCCCATGAGAAACAGGTTATGATGTTCAGTGCAACGCTAAGCAAAGACATCCGTCCCGTCTGCCGCAAGTTCATGCAGGATGTGAGTTATCATCAACATATAATGTTTCATGTTTGATTGAGTTATTTCAGTGTTTGTTACAAAGTCCCTCTCAGCTTTGCCCACGTGTGGCTGTCAGTGTCATAAGTGGCCATTTATGAGGGGCAGAGTGATCCTCCTGGGCAGATTTGGCTGGGTCAGGACAGTCATTCCTCCTAGCTCTGCTGCAGTCCAGGAGAACAAGCTTAGCTAGCCACCATTTGTCAAAGCATGCTCCAAGTTCATAAAATGAAGTGGAATTGTAATGTGTCTGTATGTGAGAATAACGTTTGGTTCCTCTTGCTGTGTAGCCCATGGAAGTGTTTGTGGATGACGAGACCAAGCTGACACTCCACGGCTTACAACAGTATTACTGCAAGATCAAGGATAGCGAGAAGAACCGAAAGCTTTTTGACCTGCTCGATGTACTCGAGTTCAACCAGGTATTTGGCACTTATTAATAGACTTGATCAGAATCAGTTATGAACATATTTATTATATTCATTTTAATCTTCATAAAAGAGCTTATTATTCAGAAATGTACATTTGCAGCCCTGATCTTCAAATAAATTCAAAGTTAAATCTTTGTCATGTGGATGTCAGCTACAGACCGTATCTCAATAATGTATCTGCCATTCCCTGGATAAAAATATGAAAGTATTTCCTTTTTGTTCCCTTTCAGGTGGTGATCTTTGTTAAGTCAGTGCATCGCTGTGTGGCTCTGTCACAGCTGCTGGTGGAGCAGAATTTCCCCGCCATCGCCATCCACAGGGGCATGGCACAGGAGGAGCGGTAGGTGCCTTTTTTTATTTCTAATCTTTTTTTCTTGCATTGAATTCCACAGTAGGGTTCCTAATTCAAAGTTCCTCACCATAACAAATTCCCATAACATTACTGTACTCATTTGATAAAATATCATGTCCTTATAAGATTTATGTTGGAAATGACATAGTTTTAAAAGGAAGAAACTTGATGATATTAGTCTTTCTAATATAGAATAATGTCGTACTTATTCTTATTTCCGCTAACCCCCGCAGGTTATCCCGGTATCAGCAGTTTAAAGACTTCCAGCGACGAATCCTGGTTGCCACCAACCTGTTTGGCCGAGGCATGGACATCGAGCGAGTCAACATTGTCTTCAACTACGACATGCCAGAGGATTCTGACACATACCTTCACAGAGTCAGTGCAGCTATATTATTTTCTGTTTTCTATATCATAGATTAAACACAAATCCCATACATGGGCACCGATCTATTAGGGGTGTAACGGTTCACAAACATTTCGGTTCGGTACGTTTTCGGTACAGCAGAAAAAATGATCACAAAACATAAGATATTTGTTTTGGGTTTTTAATTATTATTAAACTGTGAATATTCACTAAAATAAATACAAAATATAATAAAATAAACATTAAGGTGCAGCATTTCGATGAACTGAAATAATCTGTACTTGAACTGTACTGTACTAGTACTCACATAAGCAGCCAGCTTGACATTAGGACTTGCTTGCTTGTCATTGTATTTTCATGTTTTTTTTAAGAAAAATTAACTTGTCCACATTGCTTGCGGAAAGGGCAGATCTGCTGGCACTAATAATGTCCCTAACCGAACCGAAGGGTCCATACCGAATAGTTTCGGTACGAATACGTATACCGTTACACCCCTACGATCTACCCAATTTGCCTTTTTTGTTAATTCATCTCTATAAAAAGATACAGGAAACTGCGATATTAGAATATTGTGCTAGGTTATGTTTTACAATCAGAAGTGTAATTCCAAACTTTAACCTTTGTCCATGGTTATACCCACCCTTTCATTTTCGGCATCCTTTTTTTTTCCTTTAAGCTAAGCCTGTTTTGAGCCCGATCTTCTTTGTACCTCAGGTGGCCCGTGCCGGCAGGTTTGGTACCAAAGGCCTGGCCGTCACCTTTGTGTCTGACGAGGCTGACGCTAAGACCCTGAACGACGTCCAGGACCGCTTCGAAGTCAACGTAGCAGAGCTACCAGAGGAGATTGATATCTCCTCCTACAGTAAGTTCTATTCTCACTCACAAGCTTTACTCCCAGTCAGTGTACATGTGCACTGGTATAATGTTTTTTATGTCGATGTCTTCATCGTTAACATGGTGAAAGCATTAAGCCTAACTGCTGTCGTCTTCTGTTACTGGTAGGAAAAGCTAAATTAAAACAGCCAGGAATCAGTGTGTGTTTGACAAAATTGGGGGGGGCAGTGTTTATGAACCTGGTCAACATTATCATCACACATATTAGTGAAGATGTTGATCTTCTAAAGTACATATATTTTGTGCCCTCAAATACTTAAAACATTGCTTTTTCTCTTTGCAGTTGAACAGTCCAGATGAGTCTGAGGTGTCTTTTCAGTGGAGAACGTGTGTGACCCGTGGTGTGACCGTATTTTGGTGGATGAGAAAAAAAAAAAACTCAACATTTATTTTAAAGTCCCCCTACGACTATATATGTGGCAAGTTCATAATGATAAAAACCTTTTTGTTCTTCGCAGGGTGCTTGTTTTTAGTGTTTTTCATGTTAAAACATGGATTTATTGTTTTGGTTGAAGAAATAAACTTTTTATACCTTATTAATGGTGTTGTATTTCCTTTTGTTTACATATTTAAGCAGTCAGATGTGTTCAGATGTCACACTACACATACCGTAACACTAAACAAGTATCATAAAATACAAAATGTGTTGTAGTTAATTATCCTCACAAGCAGAGGGTGCTATAATCATAGTCTGAAGACATAGCCACTGTTTTCCCTAACAGTTGAGTAGCATGTTCCGGCAATGGTGAACTGTCTGCCATGTTTGAAACTACATGTTCAGTGAAAATAAACCTTGAATGAAACTTGAGCAGCCAGTTTTATCACATGGATGAAGCAACATAAACGTGTGATGGCGACACAGAAGTGTCTTAATCCATAAGAGTAAATAAATGTGACAATACAAACTTGGATCCAAATAAAGAAAATATATTTACAGAATACAGTGATCCAAAATAAATTCTCAAATACAGGTTTGAGTAAGACATTTCTCTAAGCTGCATTTAATGCATAATCAAGAAATCTAATGGCATTGGTCCAGTCCTTGCTGAATGCTCTTGTCAGTTCCAGATAGCGTCCCTTATCATTTAAATAGTCAGGAACAGTGTCATTCGTTGTGTGTAAATATAAAAATGCTTGTCACGTCAGCATGCCAAAACAAGGAACAATCCTTTAAGTCTGTGCTTATGTTCATAACATACTGTGCTGACATATATATCTTTTAAAAAGTCCACATTTCCCTTCTAAATAAAGCTGCAAAACAAATTATTTTGCTTGTCACTGAGTAGTCATAGTGCATTATGGGATATGGAGTTATTGACCATCACAGGCTGTTGTAGGAGGTGTAGTACTCCTTTGTGCACTGCTGTCATAGTTATAGTTCCTACGTTTCAGTGCTACACAAAGTGCTTTGTTGCTCTTGTAGTATTTCTCCTCAGGCTGATCAGAGAGGTTAAAAAACAATCCTCAAAACCTGAACCAGCAATCAATCCAGAGAGGAGGAAGTCCAGGGGTGCTTCAGGGCTCTAATTTAGGTCCCATGTCTGTTTGAACAGAAGTGTACAATCCACTCTGGTCACACAATAAAATCAAAGGTTGCCTTTATGATTTAAATTAAACTGAGGCGGCCCTCGCTGCCTGCTGTTCAGCATTCAGGCGGGTGCCTGTGTTCTTCACTTTGGAACCAAATGAGAAAAATGGCCCCTGGTCTTGAAGCGTCTTCCTTCATCAAGAAAGTTGACCTCATCACATTATAACAAAAAATACAAATCCTTAGTACTAGTCTATGAACTGGTGTGTATCTCCATACATCCACTGCTGTGGCGGGAGGGCCACTTCGTTGAGGTGTCCACAGTCATTGCTACATTTACACGACTGGATGAACATGGCCGACCGCTGGAAACGCTCTCCGTCGGGGCAGACAAAGGTCACAGGGACAGTGCGTGTGCGGCGTGGCGAGCAGCACCGCTCGTCCGCACACACTCCACAGTAGTTGGGCCGGTAGAGGCGGACACTCGCGCATTCTCCATAGGACAGGCGGACGGGCTCGGGGGCTTTCTGGGCCGGCGAGCACTTCTTCCCTTTCTGTGGTTGGATGATAAAAATAAAAGAGGTGAGTTTCATAGTCTGAATGAGTTGTGTTCTGCCCAATTGCCTTCAGAAGCAAAATTCACCAAAAACAACATGAACATTTTATTTGTAAAATAAAACTAATGAGGTTTGGTTTTTATCGGCCCTGTAGTTTTACATAACAGCAGATTTAAGCAGCTTTGCCCTCAAACTCATTAGTTTCAAATTAAGAGGGCCAGACGTCAACTCGTAATGCCGAAACAGGGATTGAATGAGGGATTATTTTTAGATTGAAGTGATTAGTTTCAAAGATTAAACATTAATTCAACGTTTGATAGTTAAACTCTCTGACACCTATGAGGGTTCTTGGCACAGGAGCTTTGAGCCCAATAGAGCAGTGAGAAGAGATCTTAGTGTGTGTCCAACATGGGGGATTAATATAGACACAGCACTTCCCTGGACTCTGAGTACACAGAAGGGGAAAAGCTATGGACAGTTGCTTGGCAGGAATGCCGGGGGTGGGGGACTATATTTAAAAAGGCGCCTGCTCACAACCAAAACACTGAGTAGAACAGCACTGCCCTTTTCCCACTGGATGCAGAGCTTCCTAAAAGTACCGCTAAAATAATCTCTGTTCTTAAACTTGGGATAAAGATGGCATTAGCACTAAGAGCATATTGACTCAGCACCAGAATGTCTAACGTTACACTCTCTGCAGCACATATAGGAACAAGTTAGCAGAGCAAACTTGAGCAGGTATTGTTTCAACCTGCGCAGTCTGACATGGATTGATAAGAGGTGAATTAATTCCCCATTGATGCGTGTTATCTCAAGGCGTTTAGGTTTCTCTGAAAGAGATAAGATTTTCTGATAAGGAATTATCTTGGCAGTAATGAGAATATTCGACCTATGACTCCGGTCTGTCTCTCTTTCAGTTCAAATCAAGTTTATTGTGCCTCACCTTGGCGGGGACTGTGAGGCCGTGGCACGGCCGCACGGTACAGATTCTCGTTTCTCTCTCCAGTTTGCACTGAGGGTTTTTGTTGGTGATGCGAGAAGAAACGCCTATCCCACAGCTGCTGGAGCACTGGGACCAGTCAGTGGTCTGGATGGGACACTTCTTCTTTAGATGGTTCCACACTGAGGAGCCACGAAGAGGTGGAAGGAGAACAAATAAATAATCATACACATCGATTAGGCCAGTAGTTCCCAACCTGGGGTCTGTTCCCCATTGTGGGGTCACAAGGGGACTAACAGTACAGAAAAGTAGTAAAATACTCTTTACTTTTTAGCAAAATATCTTAAATTGGCCCCAAATTGATAATGTACAAATGTTAAATATTCGTACGTGTCTTTTTTTAAATAAATATACACAATATTTACAATTTTTTAAATTCTGTAATATATTATTTTTGCAGATGATGCTTTTTTGCAAAAATGTGAGTAAAGCAGTAATCCTTAGCACTAAATATTGCCCCTCAGTTGAGTGTCTCTCACCAGGCAGGTGTTTGTAGCCATGTTCACTCTCCCAGCCGCTGGACTTGACGTCTGTAAGCTCGTTGGCCAGCTCGTTATTATGTTCCATATGGTGTTGATGTTTGGGCAGGGGTTGTTGTGGCGGAGGCACCTGGGATCATAAATAAGATAAGATGAGACAGTGCCGCAGTCAAGCCTATCTTATATGTTTTTTTCACACTGTTATCACCACAGTGCCCTGGTTATTACTTCAGTGCAATGGGTCAGAGGAGGAGAGACTTTACTCCTCTTTATACCTTCAATTCCTATCTTCTCTGGTTCAAGCTTCTTAATTGTGTTTCCTCAATGTTTTTTGTAACAAGAAACAAAATAAGAAATCTGCAATCTGATATTATTATTTTAGGTATAAGGACATTTAAATGTTTTTTTTTCTCAAATAAATAACATGTATTTCTAGTTATTCAACTGCTATTCATTTGATTTAAAAACAATTTGTTTTTTTTATTACTTAAAAAATACAATTTTCTTACTAACACTTTAATCGTTTTCTACATATGGAGACACCAAAGTGGCAGGCGATGAATTGCACCTCCACCCTTTGATATTACATTTAGTTTTTCATGAAATATGTTTTCCAAATTGTGCTTTGTTTGTCACTTAGAGAGTCCTTTGTTGAATCATGCAACAACAATGATGACACAAACCTGATGCTTAGGGGGGAGCTGCCAGGTGCCCTTATGGCAGTCCACACTGAAGCAGCACTGCCCGGGGATCCGGACCAGCCGTGGGTAGGGGCAGGATGGAGAGGCTGGCGGCAGCTTGTTGGTGCAGAGAGGAGCGCAGCCGACAGCTCCATCGATGCAGGTGCACTGGTGTTTGCAGCCGGCACGGAAGTTCTCGCCATTCTGGTAGATCCGGCCGTTGTACTCACATGTGCGTCCCTCTGATTTAGCTGGAAAGACACAATTTACTCAGCTTAAACTTTACATGTATTGACTTGAAAATTGTGGGAAGAGGTTGGCATACACCTGAATAAATAAGACTGATGCAATGTTGTAACTCATCAAGACTTTTCTCCATTTTGGTATTCTTCCAAAGTGAGATTTACTCCAAGATGTCAGAGAAACACTGGGTGAGCAATTGATATACAAATGGCTTTTTTTGTGGGTGAAGTATTGCTTTAAGAAGAGATCACCACATGCAAATATTCTCCTGACCCAAACACAATGACTTCACATGGCAACAGTATGCACAATCACACAGAGGATCACTAAGATAGAAAGGTCAGTGGAAATAAGGAGACAGTAAGTGTCAGACTCCTTGCATGGAAGAACCTGCTATTCATAGTTTGTAGGGCAACACCGGCATGGTGCAGATGGAAAGTGTATTTTTATCTTTGAAACCCCCGGTCGCTGCCATAAAACATCTACGACTCATTAAAATACCCCCTGTCTTGTTCCCGGATGTGCAAGCTTACACTTGATCATGGAGTTGTGATGGGTTTGACTTCATGGAAGGGAGGTTCCATTAAGATCCATTTACTTGACATGTTTTGAACACAGAGTTATGAAGACCTTTTTGCGTTTACAGCAAATAAAGTTCACCATACTCATTTTGAATATAGGAGACTTATACCATGTGTTAATACTATTCCCTTGAGTGAGCTGTGCAATTAGCTGTAGAAAGTAGCAATTTTCGGATTGAAATTCCTTCCCTTCAAACATACACTATTCCCTTTTCTCTCACCTCGACAGATGCCCCAGGCCATGGTCACATCGTTGCCGTAATTACACTCCAGCCCTTTGTGGTGGTCGCAAGGCCTCATTGGGTTGCAGTCCTGGTTTAGCTGTGCAGCACACACCTTGCAGCACCCACATCCATCTGGCACAGAGCTCACTCCTGGAGGGCAAACGGGCCGGTCAGGGCACTCACACACAGCTGGGCAGCTAGCAGTCACCTGGAGGGTGGAGGGAAAGACCAGAGAGCAAGATCACAATGTCAGGCAAGATGCAAATTGTCTGGGTTATGCAAAGTGTTTTACAGCTAAAACAACAACAACAACAACAACAATGATCTACAGTGCAGCTTTACAACAGGCTTTCTTGACACATTTAGAGCCATAATGCTTCACATGGAATGAAAAATGCAGACATGTAGGGCAACTACCTCTCTTTGAGTGCACTTAACCCAGCTTTTCTTTGACATCAAACTGGAAGCAAGGAGCTCTTACATTAATTTTTTATTTAAAATAATCTCTCGGAGACCCAAGGGTTTTTGGCTGATTTAAAATTCTCCCAAAGACAAAGCGTCAAGTCACTGCTGGCTGGTCAGCCCTGAGTGTCTAGACGGCTCAGGGTTCGCCGTCCCCTGCTGTCTCAGGTTTGAGTCATCGCTCAGCACTAGAGCAAACTTGTTCAAGTTTGTGGGAATCAACATCACTGTGCTTTGAAAAAAGAAGGCATGAGTAGGCATGCTGATTACCAGCAGTATGGAAGAATAATCCCACTTTAAAGCCATATTATATCCACTTTTAGACAGACATAAATACATATCAACAAGTCTGATGTTTTAACTTAAACGTCAATATGTGAACATTAGATACAATTAGATTTGTTTACAGGGGATGTTCATGTCGTGTCAAGATTACATTTTATTCACACTTATATTACACTGTCAATTGCAGATTACACATGAAAGGTTTCTTAATGTTTCAAAATACTTTCTGTAAACAGATGTTTTTGCTCACTCACAGCTGCACACGAAACGTCTTACCTGTGTGATGACGGCTGTTGTCAGTAAAGTCAGGTAGATCAGAAATGCCATGATAAGTTTGACTAAAACACAAAAACGATAGAATAATATCTTAAAGCTACAGTCCACTGAACAGTTGCTAGTCTTAAGTAGTTTCACAATGAGTTCCAGTAAGCTTCGGACCGTAGTCCTTGTTTCTCTATCGAGATAAGCGTCAAACATTTAATTTATACCCCTGGGAAGACCACGCCCTCTTGATACTTCTAGCCAATCAGCGCGCAGGCAACAGCCCCGACATTCCAAGCGGGCGTGGCTTCAGCGCGAGGATAGTTTGCTGATTGGTGGGCGTGTTTTGGAATCAATGCAGCCATTCATAAAAATTGCAAGGCCGGTCTGTATTTATTTTATGGGTTCAAAATGTAAATGTACAGCCGCTTTCAAGTCACACTCAGGCACATTCCTGCCTTTGTGGCCACCACTCTCCTAACACTAAGTAAATATATTCAGCTGGGCCAGACAGCATGGTAACATTAATAGGACCTCCACCTCTGGGAGAAAAAGAAAGGGGGGAGGAATTCCCTCTGTTTTTCCAGACCAATGTAGGTGCCAGGACAGAAAATTATAGTGGAGTGTATTAAGCAAATAGTGAGATAATAGCAGTTGTCAGAGAAAGTGAACACACCCCTCTTTGTCTGTGCATAACATGATGTGTGAAAATGTGTTTTCCATACTTTGAAAAGGTACGTTTTGATTGTTTTTCTTTTCATTTTGAATTCAGGTAGGCCAGCTGTATCTCACTATTTTTCTAACCACATGATATTGACATGGGAATGATGAGGATATGATTACTTGGAAAGAATGGTGGATATAGGGTGAAAGCAGGATTATTGTTTTAGGGGGACTCATATGAGGGTTGGCCTCCTCCTCCGCTGTCTTCCTTTTAAACCACAGGTTTTCAGCCACACCTGCCCTGACACAGAGACCTCCTTTGATGAGAGAAATGTGATAGGCAGAGGCTTGAAAGTCCATGTACACGTGCATACTTCTGGCTAAGAAACTAAAAAGCCAAACACCTCACATGGTTTCTCACATGGACTGTGGTGGTACTAAATGCTGGGAAATCTCTGATGTTGAGTTAGTAAAACCTCACTCTCATAAAGGGGGTAATGATTTATATATGTTCAGTTTCAGGCTTAAAATACGTGAAGGGTTCTGTTTTAAGTCTGAGTTTACCTACACATCAGTGGCTGACCCATCCCAGTTGAAACAGAAAATGACCTTTTGATCTATATCTGGAACATTAATGTATTGTGTGTTAAAATATATTGCAATACAATAATGAATATCATTTCATACCCCTTTTCCATAATAATACATAATAAAAATGTTCTTTCAGAAGTTGGGTATTGGGTAACACTTCTAACAAGGAAGAGACAGATGAATATGAGTTACAGACCCAATAAACATCCCCAGCTGTTCATCTTTGCTGTTCCTCCCCTCAACTAAATCTTTCCCCAGCCTTTGGCAGGTTTGTAATATTTGTGATTCATTGAACTGATTTAAGTCTTGACTAACCCATGTTTCCTCACAAAAGCAAAGAGCAGTAATGATGGTTATTCCAAAATCAATGTTATTCCTTAAGGTGGGACTCCTTCCTCAACCTGTCAAAAAAACACAAAACACTCAGCAGAAGAGACAAGGTGATTGAAGTAGCACTGTTTAAAGGAATAGTTCAACATACAGATGAGTACAGATGAGAAGATCAATCAAACTTCACATTTTTCTCACATCAATTCATGTTTTTGGTTTGATTACGTGAAATTATACACCAAAGTCTGACGTGTGTTATACTATTCTACTTAAGCTTTAAAAAGAATTGCATTGTTAGCCCTCTTTTATGACCAACATGCATCTTTGTTCTCTAGATACCTGTTTGACTAGTGTTTCACTGAAAGAGGATGTAGACTGGAGTGATGACTCTCAATTTAAAAAAGGAAACCACCTCAGGAAGCTGTCAGTCATCACTCTAATGGTGTGACCAAGGAGACAAAGAGTCATGGCCCATCTATTTTAATCCTCCGCTGGTCACGGTACAGAGGCAGGTCTGAAAGTCCTGGCACTGCTTCTGTTTTCAACTTCTCCTCTAATGCCAGACAAGAGGAAATCAGAGCTGTAATACTAATCTTCTCTAAAGTACCCGTCTTCTTTAGGCAAGAAAAACATTCAAGAACTAGTCTGTGAGAGGTGTTGTGGTTCAGGATCTTAATTTAGTTTGAGTTACAGATAATCATAGATGCTTATAGGAGGACAGCCAATCCTGGGAGATGTGAATAACATTCCTCCAAGCAAAACAGAGTGTGTCTGCAAATGTGATCCACATTCAAAGTAAGATTTAACTGATTTAGTTTTTATGTATTTATTCAAAAGTTTTGAAAAGTACAAGTAAGACATAATGGAAACAACATATGAGATTTTTGCTAGTAATAAAAGTTTGTGTTGGTAGGTTGGTAGTCAGTTAAATTACTCAGAATATGTTTTTCTTGGTGCTAAAGTGAATCAATCTGGGATCTTTTCATCTCAACATTTTATGCTTTTAAAATAATTTCCATAGTCAAGTATTTTGTATTTGACTGTTAGTCAACGTTTAAGCATTTTAATGTTGTTTTTACTTTCCTGGGTAGTGCAATCCAATATAATGCATTATATTTCACAAGATGATTATATTCTTTCTTTGTAAAATCTTTTAACAGCAATTTGCAAACCACAGCAGTGAGAAAAAGTAGTCAAGCTGTTTTAACGTACCACTTTTAAACACTTTTGTATGTCTTTGGTACATACCTCATGTAGGGTTGGTGTTTTGTTAACTCTGTGTGTTTGAGTTGTATGTTATTTACAGACTTTCTTAGGATGGACTGCAGATAAGCTATGCTACAATTGCTGTTATATATGGTATTGGTTTGCTATACTGTATACCTATCCCTATACAAATACACTTTACAAATAATAGAACACACTTTCTCTCTGAAATGTACTGGAGTATAGTATTGAGTAAAAATAAATGGTGCTCAGTTTTGAGTGTGAATTGAATTTCTTTAATAACAGACGCCCCTGAAGATGTTTCGAGGCAATATGAAGAAAGTTATCTAATAGAAATTCTGGGAAACAAAGTGATGTCAGAGGAGGAATGGCTAAATATTTTTGCTGTTTTTCTCACATGGCCCATCACCTGAGAGGTGCACGCTGTGTGCAACACGATACACAGAAACATCAAGGGAGACACAGCTCTAAGAGAACGGGGCTGATGGAGGAAAACAGGAAACATCCAGATGGAAAGAACAGTGAATAGAATTAGGTAAGCGGGAGGTGAGTAAGAGAAAAGAAACAGTCTGAAGGGTGGGAGGAGAAGTGTACAGAGGAGGGGGAGGTGACAGGTGTTTCATGGTAAGAGAGTTTGTTTTTGCAAAGGGAGGAGTGAGCAAGTGCCCCGCTGCCGGGTCTGCTCTGCCCCGATGGGGTTCTGGCAGTCTGGTATTTCACATAAAAACAGACTGCTGGTAATTCAGCCCATACCACTTTTAAGGTCACATGAACCAAATTACATGATACTATGGTCAAAGACTTTAAAGTACATAAATACACTCTGAGAGACGTGAAGAAATACATGTTACATAATTCTAATGTAATTATCCAAATGGGAGCGTGAAATTGAGACTTGTGGATAAAAGTCATGTCCTGAGAGAAAAGGGAGGAAGAAAGAATGCAAGTGGTGGTGACAGGGTGATTAAACTGGTCTCTGCTGCTACAGAGGAAACAGTTAAGCGTGTGGGAACCTCATTTATGTGTGTGTTTAAGGTGACAGAAAGGAGAAAGGTGTGTGTGTGTTTTTCTTTTAAAAATAACAGAACAGGAGCCTGAGTTTTGACTATATCCTTGACAGAGACAGAAGGGTGTGAGAAAGCTCAGCGGGAGACTGTGTTTGTGTGCGTACGCCACACTCCCCATATAATATTATAATGTGTAATGGGATATGTGCTAAATCTGGCATTGGCATATGGTTCCTGTGTTAATGAACTGTGCAGTTCAAACCCACAGAGCATCGTAAAGTTACATAAGAGAGCAGGACTCAGCTTTCTGGCCTGGTAAAGACTGACATCAACTAGAATCCAAGACAACTTTCCTGATGCAATTTCTCCCCCTTGTGGAAGTTTGAATAGCAACTAAAAACATTTAAATAACATAATCTTATCCTATAAACAGCATTTTTAAGTGTTCACATCAAGATGAATATCAGTCTAAGATCTAACATTCTGAGATTGGACCTTGTTGCATTTTAGGAGCCAGAATGGAACTGCTTCATCCTGGTAAATTAATGTCTATCTACTTTTTCAACTTTGCTCTTTTTCACTCCCCACAGTGAAGTCTACACTTTTACCTCAAGCCTACACAAGATGGAGCCAAACACTGAAATATATAAAAAAAAGTCCATGCCTCCAGGGCAGGATTTGATGCAACACTTAGCACAAAGGTAGCTGAGAAGTCAACACTGGCAGTGCAGACACACAGAGGAGCACCCTGAAACCTGATGTTGGTAACTCTCCACTGCTCAACTCAGCTTTCTCCACGGCTTTCGTGTCATAGATGGCTTTTATACCAGCGGTGGGCAGCCATGGGACACTGCAAAACAGCAAACGCTCACTTTTCAACATTACCAGCTAGCACATATTGGAAAAAGTCTTACAGATTGACATCATTATGGCCCTGCTGGCACAGATGAGGCCTCTCCAGCTTGTTTTCTGAATTTGACCAATTATGCTCTTCATCCAACACTCAGCACTTCGATCTGTTCAGAAATTTACAATTTAGTAACTTCAAAAGCATCTTAGCTCTCCTACATTCAGTTACTGATTTGTTTTATACAATCCTTCAACTGGGTGAGCCTCATTCAGTTCAAAGTACCTCATCGGACCCATTTCAGCTTACTGAAGATTTATCCAATGCTGAATGATATTTGTGACAGATGCTCTTAGGATCTAGCAGACTTGATTTTGATCATACCCAAGCTTAGTGGAAAACTGCTTTATTTTTTCATTTTATATTTGAGATATTGAAACTGACTCTGAACCCATTGCCACAGATTGCTATCTTTGGTATCCCAGGGGAGGGCACAAGACCGACTGCTAAATAAAGTAATCTATGATCTCCTTTGATTCTTTAATTGCCCATTCCGAATTCTCCTTATATAAAAAGAAATTGGGAATTAATGTCATTTTAAAACAGGAAAAGATAAAAAAATGTCTCCGTCGTTTATACTGTATAAGACCTAAAAAAATTGTATGAGATAAATATTTGTTGAGCTTTTATATATTGGGAACATACATTATGGACAGTACACTTGTGGGGTGCCTGCAATGCTTAAAGTAAGCTTGATTTAGTTATGGATATTATTTTTTCAAGTTGTGAAATGGTTCAGCTATATTAAGGTATTTTATTCAATTAAATATGTTTTAATGTATCTTTATTCTGATTTCATTTGAAGGAAAATGGACTGCTAAAGGTTGGATAATACTGCCTGAAAAGAAAAAGACACATTTCTAATAGTGTCTTATCATGCATGTGCAGATCGTTATATAACATTTGATAATAAAAAAAAATGTTGCTTTCATTTTTCACTTGTCCACCCTCACTGCTATTTAATTAAACTCTTCTCAACAGACTGTGAGTAGGTGCGGGAGCTGAGGGATATTCTCTCTGGCTTTTTCACCTCATCTTCACTATTTCTATCAATCTTTTTCACTACCCCCTTCCTCTTTTTCATTTTATTTCATTTCACTAAACCTCTCTGGCTCCTTTTCCCTGTTGCCTCTCCCACCCTATTTTCCTCTTCTTTCCCCCATTCTCTTCCGCCTTTCTTTAGACTGCAGCAGCAGAGCGCAGCCACTTTGAACCTGGTTTTATTCGGAGCACGCTCTTGTCTCCCATCACCCATGGTCTCCTGATTAGACTCCATCCCCCCCTTACCCCCACCCCTTAGCAGTCACTGGGGCTCAAAGCAGCCGACTGACGGGGAATGGAAAAGCTTTTCCCAGGCAGAGTAGCAGCAGTGCCTGAAGACTTGTAAGCCAAATATCCTGGTTCTTTGGGAGGTGGGGATTGCCCTTTGGCTAGTTGCTAGATCCATCATTTCCCATATGGGAGTATTGGGTTTGAAAACCACAAATATGGAAGATATAAGCTGCTGTAAGGGCAGATGTATAGTGGATGTCAGGATTGTAGCGCCTGGTTCTTAATACGATATGACAATATATAGAATTACACTGAAAAACAAATAATTTCATGTTGGTTTGAGACACACACAGCCAGCTTGCGACTGTGCTCAGTTCTTCTTAATAAATGCCTTCTGGGCTACCTTAAAGCTGTGATTAGCTATTCCTTTACCTGGCACATGTTCACTAATGCATACAGGCTGTGTGTTTAGAGTATTGTGTAAAAAGAACAACAGATTTTTGGGGAATATATCCTCATGTGAATTTAGACCACTTGCCTTAAAGCTATTTTTCAGTTTGTGCTCATAGCTGCTGAATTAGACAATGTACTGGTGAGAGTAGAACATGTAATATTATACATAAATAACTTAGGCGAGTCATTTATTTATCTTCATCCATGATTGTGTGCCCGTTTTCCAATCTTACACCATCATTTTATATTACACCACAGCGCTGATACAACAGCCTACTGGGAGGTGGTTTGTTTTTTCAGTCAAAAGGAGTACACCAGGCAGGTTGAAGGAACAAAAGTCGAGCTCAAAAAACAAAAAGTTAATTTGAACTTCTAAGCGTCTCAAAAACGAGGCTGTCATGGCAAGACAGTGTTCAAAAGTGCCTGGCAGTGCTGCTCCATTCACTGGTGAATACAGGCTGCTCCAGTTTGACATTTTAAACTGTTCATCACTCTGCACTCTCGTTGGAACTACAGGTGTTTAATATCCCGTACCGTATATCCAGGCTCAGAAATTGTGTTTTTCATCAGGCTGTTTAATTGAACCCAGCAGACCAATTAAGGTCTGTCGGTCCTTCGATCCGCCACTTTGTTCCAGTCCAAATATCTCAACAACTAATGGATGGGCTAATGAAAGTTTGTGCAGACATTAGGGAATACAGTCCAGAATCAAGCAAAAGTAGGCCTATCCAAAAGTGAGATAACACAAAAGAGAGGTCTAAATTACTAATATTTCAAAAAATTACAATCATGACAGATATAACTATAAATACTGAAGAAACTGATGTAATAATGTGGGCAGGTTAAAACAATTAGGGTGTGCCTGACAATCACACAGGATTTTGTTTGCTGATGGTTAAACATTCTTACACAAAGCATGCCGGATAAATATGGCAGGAAAGGTGTGCCAAACAATCTTGGTCCCCATATGTTGGAATGACAATATCTGTCCATGATATTAAAGCTTAACCAAACTAAATGCCAAGTTTCATCTCCTTAGTCTGGTTATGTTAATGTCTCCAGAACCCTCTCCTCCCTCTCAATCTGTTCCTTGCCAAGCATCCCCAATCCTTCTCTACTTCTCCCCTTCCTCATCCATCACTCCCTTCCTACCTATTCTTGAAATGCACGCATCCTTCTCTCACCATCCCAATGGATATGCACTACAAGCTGACAACAAATGCAACCTTCCTTCAGCAGCGGCAGACCAACACAGCTATCTCAGTCTGCAACATTTACAGATAACCCACATCTCTCTCAACCCCTCCCTCCATCCTTAAATTCCTCTTCCTGTGCTCGCTCCGACCCGGTGGAATGAGGGTCTTATGAAGATAAATGATGCCTCTCAGCTTTCTACGCCCATCTGCTTCCCTTCGCAGCTCTGGTGGGGAATTCCCCTGGAATTCTGCCATTCCTCCGAGTGTCGTGCCTGACAGGATCACAGCATTATTTTTTTGTCCACGAGGAACGGTGCAAAAAGGCCAACACATGGCTGGGTGGAGTAGCACAAGACATTAGGCAGCCATGATAGCGATTCAGAAGCTTGAGGCTCATCAGATTTCAATTACTGGGGAAATGAAGTGAATATCTGAAGACGCTGGATGATAATTAAGGTTAATCAATATTTTTTGGCACTAAACCTTTGATACGTCTTCAGTTTGAATCAGATACATGTCACTCTTTTGATATAGGGCACTTAAAGCATATTATAATAACATTTGATATACCTTATCAGCCATAAAATGTCTTATAGTATGCCATGAGTAATGTCTGGTAGTATTCTATACCATTTCTTTTGTAAAAGATTAAATACGTTATTAGGTTTATTCATATTCAAGTGAAATATATTCTGTGTTAAAAAGGCTGACTGTATTATGTATACGTTTATTTTTTAAACATTAACAAACTGAACTATCTATAAGAAATTGCAATGTTGGCTATTTAAATCCAGCTTCATGATGAATCTGGTACTTGAAGGAAGAAATAAGAAAAATAAATCCATGTCGTTACTTCAATTCCCCTTCCTACATATTGAGCAGAAGCGCATGAATAAATCAAAGAAGGAGCAAACTCCTCACAAGTCTGCAGTCATGAGCACTTGTGTGCACGGAAGGGTACGTAGGCGAATCTATGAGACTGAGAGGGAATGTTTAATTTAAAATGAAGACAGAAAACAGCCTCAGAGGAAAACAGTCTATTCCACACACCTTGAGCTACTTACAGAGGCAGCAACCCTGAAGCCCAAAACATGTATCAAGGACGTGGTGCAGCCTTCATTTCGCTCATCAAAAAGTTATAATACATTCAGGGTCTTCACTTTTTAGATTGAGGCAATATCTCATGGACAGTTCCTGCTACAGTCAAAATGTGTCAAACAGCGAACGACCAGCAGTCAGTACAGGGACGGTGTGATCAGTGAACATTAGATTTAACTGTCTGTGTACACAGAGAAAGATAGACTCACAAATAGATGCTGAGTGGGTTCATCTGAAGGTTACATTTACAAAGCACCCGCTCGTTGCCTCACTGTGTCTTTTCTGAAGTAATAAAACACACCTAAAACTCAATTATTGTAATAGTGCATAGTTCAAAGCGGTAAGTTAAATTTTTACACCTCAACATTTAGAAAATATTCAATGTTTTGAGTCTAAAGGTTTCTATTTTGCCTGCTTTCTTGATTCAATCTGAGGGCTATTTCAATTTATTTTGTTAATCAGATTTTTAAGACAGACTGTCCCCACTGTTATTTGAAAGTGATCAGATAGCATTTGTGTGTCCCCACATCACTGATCTCTCTTCAGAGTTGTTGTGGTAAGGACCTATGCTTCAGTAACTGTGTAGATACTTTGGCGAAGGGCCAAATCTTCTAGACAGAGATGCCTCTGTAGAAATCTCATTGGAATCACATTTAAACCACCTTCAAAATGTCGTTGCAAAATCCTATTTCCTTTGCTGTCCAGATTTTTCTAAATGAGAACGGATCCAAATTGAATATGCCAGAAGGCTCAGGGGATGCTTAAGGCTTGGTCAAACCATGGGATTCAAAAGTGAAATTTCAATGCAGTTTTAATGAATTGATTGATTAATTAATGAGTATGCTGGACGTTGGTATGTTAGTGAGATTTAATTTCCTCTTTAATGACTTAAATGACTTTGTATTGATCAAAACAATATGCAATGATAAACAAAACGCCAGGAAGACTTATTTCATTTCATTTCATTTCAATCTTTATTTTTCGAACAGATTAAAAAAACAAAAAACAAATAACAAATAAAAAATAACAAATGTGAAAAACAGAATACCGTATTGTTAAAATACAGTATTTATCCACATTCACAATCATATTTATATATTCAACAAAAAAAGTCTTCATATTAATAATAATAATAATAATAATTAAAAAAAAAAATCATATGTGTCCGAAAGGGAGTAGGAGGAAGCAAATGCTTATTAATTCCCACCCCTTACTTGATCAATGATTGTCCTTTAAGTCATTATGCAAGTTATTCCTACTTACATTTACATTTATACATACATATACAATAATCTCTCATTTCTTATCAAGCAGTAGAGAGAAAATAGAGAGAAGCTTTATGGTGGCTTGTGGAAAACTAGCGTGTTAGCTCGCCTGCTACAACAGCTCACTTTTGGCCTGTTGAGTATTTACTAATCCACCAAATTTCTGACCCCACCTTTTGCTTTTTTTCTGATTACCATTTAATACTATTCATTAATTGACACACTCTAAATTTGAGAAAGTAAGACATGTGAAGTATTCTACAGTCTTGCAAGACCTTGGAAAACAGAAAGAAATACACAAACATGTTCAATGGCAGGTTCAAAAGTGAATACCTGCAGATAAGAGAGGGACAGAATGGAGTGCTCGAATTATTTTCTTGCTACCGTGGCAAATGGGTAATTCTTTCATCAAGTGAGGAAACATTTAAAATGAAATGTAAGAGGTTTTGTTTTCATAGCCCTTTTCATGCAATCTAAGCTTTTTTTTTTACGAAAGCTATTTTAATACAACACTGTGATGAATTGACCAATCCATGAACATTTCATGTGTATTTTAAGTGTCATGGGGTGAAATAACTATGCAGCATATTTAGAACATTTGTGACTTTATGAAAAGGTATTTTTAAGAAACGTCAACTATACAGTTTTCATGTATACAGACAATTTTGTCTTGCTCAGTTACTGTCTTTGGCCCAAAAGCAGAGCTCCAGAAAAGGTCTGGTTAACAGCAGAGTTCATTCAAATCAGTCAGAGACCAAGATAAGGTGAGCTGGGCCAGAGTCTCACGGTGGAGCAGAGCAGGGCGGCCGGCTGGGAAACAGAATGACAAGGTGTTGAGATGCTAGCCAGACAAGATGATAATGAACCGTAAACCTAAATAAACCTTTTGTTTACCCAAGGCAATAATGTAAAGTTGGCATACTGAAAAAGTGGCAAAGAAGACTGCCACGTAGAGCTGGAGTCTATATAATGTTGAGGATTGATGAGCAGAGGTGTGCAGGTTGATTAGCATCAGGAGTGGAACAGAGGGCGACGCCCAGACAAACAGAGAGAGGGAGAACAAACAGAGGTCACAGGGTAAAACAGCTGAAATATAAGGAATTAAGGACAGGCTAAACTTATTTCAGACAAGGACTTTGCATGATTGACTTTGTATTTGTAGTAGAAGTATGGTATTTACTCTTGAGGAATTGCTTGATTGTTAATTTTGTGTTTGGCTTAATTATGGTTGAATGGACGATCATTTTAGTCTTTTTACTTCTGTACTTTTTTATTTGGGTTAGGGTTAGGTTGATGAGGTTGTTTGTTTATGTGGTCCCCAGGAAGAATAGCAAATGCAACAAGGCAACAAGACAACACATGATCATTTATGTTTAGTATTGGCTTTACAGGACACACACACACACAGTCAGGAATACACTTTCTGCTCTCGTTCATTTACACTATCTGTCTCTTTATAGATTTTACTCAACCAGATGACTGGGCTTTTCCTCTCTCAGTTACACCACTCAGATTTGGCCACACTATCCCTGAGCCACTCATATCATTGCTGGTAAACTCTAAAACTGTTTTTACCTGGCACTTTCTTGATTTCCTCTTACATTTTAAATCTATTAATTTAGGTTTACATAACATTTTCCTGAAAAAGCACTCCAGTGTAGTAACGATAATATTTGATATGAATATGCACAAGACAGCACAATGCAGTTAGTGATTTGTTGTTGCACATTGCAGGTACAAGTCAGAATATACTAGATATAATAATGTTAATCTATCAGATGCAGATGAAGTTGAGTTGTTCATTGCAGTCCCAGTTCTCCCACAGTCCCCCTTTGGTTAAAGCTCCACAGCGTTTATATATTGGACACTGGTGGTCCTGGTCTCCTTGGGGCCAGGCCTCGTACTGCAGAGGGTCTCCATTCACCCACAGCCAGCGGTCCCCCAGGTAGCGCAGGCCGATCCACACCCGCTCACTTTGAACTTTCAGGGCCTCTTTCAAAGCCAGAAGGAGCTCGGTCTCATCGAGCAGGCTGGTAAGGTCAGACTGATTTTCTCTGCAGTGCTCCAGAGCTTTTTCCCACGTCTTCTTCACCTCCACTACGGTAATATTGATGCAGTAAAAAGCGTTCTTTGTTGTTTCTGCTTCATCATTCCATTCTCTGTTTTCATTAAAGACATGTACAGAATTCTCGATGTTACAATAATTATCTGGTTGTCCCTGGCCCCAGTTTTGGAATGTCATGTGTCCTCCTCCGGACCACTTCCAGCCAGTACGGTTGTTAAGATCTCGATGTAGACCAATCCATGCTTTGGGATTGCTTCCACTTGCAGCTTTTCGAAGCCTGTCGACACCACTCTGGCTTCTAACATAGGAAAGATCAGTGTACTGTTTTCTACAGTAATTCTGAGCATCGCTCCATATCATCTCCTCGGGGACAAAAATGTGTTTTCCTGTATCCCCCTCAACAGCTGTACAAAGAACAAGTAAGAGGATGGTTCTCTCCATTTCTGCTCTGTAGATCGAACTGCAAGTGTCTTCTCCGCTGTGTCTTCTCTACAATGGTATCCCTTACGTGTCAAGTTGGTTTGAGGACACAACTTTGCATGTGCTTTGATTTGTTTACCAAAGCAAAGTATTTCCGTGGTGGACCCAGCACCTGGCAGGAAAAACAAATACCTTACACCAACAATAACATAACAGTTTGAATCAGATACAGAACTGTGTAGATACTTTGGCGAAGGGCAAAATGAATTGATTGATTAATTAATGAGTATGCTGGACGTTGGTAAGATGTTAGTGAGATTTAATTTCTTCTTTAATGACTTATATGACTTTGTATTGATCAAAACAATATGCAATGATAAACAAAACGCCAGGAAGACTTATCAAGCAGTAGAGAGAAAATAGAGAGAAGCTTTATGGTGGCTTGTGGAAAACTAGCGTTTTAGCTCGCCTGCTACAACAGCTCACTTTTGGCCTGTTGAGTATTTACTAATCCACCAAATGTCTGACCCCACCTTTTGCTTTTTTTCTGATTACCATTTAATACTATTCATTCATTGACACACTCTAAATTTGAGAAAGTAAGACATGTGAAGTTTTCTACAGTCTTGCAAGACCTTGGAAAACAGAAAGAAATACACAAACATGTTCAATGGCAGGTTCAAAAGTGAATACCTGCAGATAAGAGAGGGACAGAATGGAGTGCTCGAATTATTTTCTTGCTACCATGACAAATGGGTAATTCTTTCATCAAGTGAGGAAACATTTAAAATGAAATGTAAGAGGTTTTGTTTTCATAGCCCTTTTCATGCAATCTAAGCTTTTTTTTTACGAAAGCTATTTTAATACAACACTGTGATGAATTGACCAATCCATGAACATTTCATGTGTATTTTAAGTGTCATGGGGTGAAATAGCTATGCAGCATATTTAGAACATTTGTGACTTTATGAAAAGGTATTTTTAAGAAACGTCAACTATACAGTTTTCATGTATACAGACAATTTTGTCTTGCTCAGTTACTGTCTTTGGCCCAAAAGCAGAGCTCCAGAAAAGGTCTGGTTAACAGCAGAGTTCATTCAAATCAGTCAGAGACCAAGATAAGGTGAGCTGGGCCAGAGTCTCACGGTGGAGCAGAGCAGGGCGGCCGGCTGGGAAACAGAATGACAAGGTGTTGAGGTGCTAGCCAGACAAGATGATAATGAACCGTAAACCTAAATAAACCTTTTGTTTACCCAAGGCAATAATGTAAAGTTGGCATACTGAAAAAGTGGCAAAGAAGACTGCCACGTAGAGCTGGAGTCTATATAATGTTGAGGATTGATGAGCAGAGGTGTGCAGGTTGATTAGCATCAGGAGTGGAACAGAGGGCGACGCCCAGACAAACAGAGAGAGGGAGAACAAACAGAGGTCACAGGGTAAAACAGCTGAAATATAAGGAATTAAGGACAGGTTAAACTTATTTCAGACAAGGACTTTGCATGATTGACTTTGTATTTGTAGTAGAAGTACGGTATTTACTCTTGAGGAATTGCTTGATTGTTAATTTTGTGTTTGGCTTAATTATGGTTGAATGGACGATCATTTTAGTCTTTTTACTTCTGTACTTTTTTATTTGGGTTAGGGTTAGGTTGATGAGGTTGTTTGTTTATGTGGTCCCCAGGAAGAATAACAAATGCAACAAGGCAACAAGACAACACATGATCATTTATGTTTAGTATTGGCTTTACAGGACACACACACACACAGTCAAGAATACACGTTCTGCTCTCGTTCATTTACACTATCTGTCTCTTTATAGATTTTACTCAACCAGATGACTGGGCTTTTCCTCTCTCAGTTACACCACTCAGATTTGGCCACACTATCCCTGAGCCACTCATATCATTGCTGGTAAACTCTAAAACTGTTTTTACCTGGCACTTTCTTGATTTCCTCTGACATTTTAAATCTATTATTTTAGGTTTACATAACATTTTCCTGAAAAAGCACTCCAGTGTAGTAACGATAATATTTGATATGAATATGCACAAGACAGCACAATGCAGTTAGTGATTTGTTGTTGCACATTGCAGGTACAAGTCAGAATATACTAGATATAATAATGTTAATCTATCAGATGCAGATGAAGTTGAGTTGTTCATTGCAGTCCCAGTTCTCCCACAGTCCCCCTTTGGTTAAAGCTCCACAGCGTTTATATATTGGACACTGGTGGTCCTGGTCTCCTTGGGGCCAGGCCTCGTACTGCAGAGGGTCTCCATTCACCCACAGCCAGCGGTCCCCCAGGTAGCGCAGGCCGATCCACACCCGCTCAGCTCGAACTTTCAGGGCCTCTTTCCAAGCCAGAAGGTGCTCGGTCTCATCGAGCAGGCTGGTAAGGTCAGACTCATTTTCTCTGCAGTGCTCCAGAGCTTTTTCCCACGTCTTCTTCATCTCCACTACGTTAATATTGATGCAGTAAAAAACTTTCTTTGTTGTTTCTGCATCATCATTCCATTCTCCGTTTTCATTAAAGACATGTACAGAGGACTCGATGTTACAATAATTATCTGGTTGTCCCTGGCCCCAGTTTTGGAAGGTCATGTGTCCTCCTCCGGACCACTTCCAGCCAGTACGGTTGTTAAGATCTCGATGTAGACCAGGGGTGGGCAATTATTTTTTCCATGGGGCCACATCAGAAACTGAAAATATTGTGGAGGGCCGGGCCAAAAGGCTGAACTCAATTCTGCATAATATTAATTGTATTTCTTTATAAAAAGCAGTAAATAGCATTGTTTTGACAAGCTGGTAAGAGTATATGTTATAGTTAAGCAATGAAAAAGTGAGGTTGCCTTACAAAAAAATGTCATTTATTAAATCAAATTTCCCAAAACAATGGTAAACAAAATGAACGTTTTTCACCATTTGTGACTCATATTAGTGAACATTTTCAGTCACATTCACTCAAACACATTTTGAGTTTCATTTACTGTTGGAAAGAGGTTCTTAGCATTCTAAAGACATCACAATATTGTCTTTGTACTCCAAATATTAAGCAAGATACATCATATTGAACTGTCACTAAACATCACTGAACTGTGATTTTGAGAAAAAGGCTTCCAAAGAAAGTGTCCCAGTTCACTGCTAGTTGGTGCCTTTACATGCCAACATTTGTAGTCTAACCACCTCATTTGGTGTTTTTAAGTTCTCTTTTCTTGTTCAGTGAGAGAAATCTAGTCTCTGCTGGGCTTTAACGAGTGCATCAAAGTCAGGTTGAATGTCTGAGGTGGAGATGCGAAGCACAGCTGACAGATGATCATCAGTGAGAGAGGATCGATATCTGGATTTCGTAAACTTCATAATTGAAAATGTTTGTTCACATATGTATGCGTGTCCATGCACTCGTTTACCTCCGTGAACAGATCGCTCCCTGTCGTCGTCCCTTTCATCGACCGCATTGCTGCCAGCTCCTCCGTAATCTTGAAGTCCGGTGTTATCCCGCGGACGAATACGAGTAACTGGGCTGTGTCGCGGACATCACAGCTCTCGTCCAAAGCCAAGGAGAAAAAGTCGTAACTTGCCACTTCACGTTGCAGCTGAAGCTCCAGATTCCCCGCAATGTCCTCGATCCTTCTAGTCACGGTTCGCCTGGACAGCGGGACTTGCTCAAATGCGGCTTTTTTTTCAGGGCATATTAGTGCTGCAGAGTCCACCAAGCACTCTTTGACAAACTCCCCCTCCGAGAACGGCTTACTGTTTTTAGCAATTTTGTGGGATATCACAAAGCTGGTCATGGTTGCTGCATCACTGGATGTGTGAAGCTTGGTAAAAAAGCCTTGCTGCTTTTGCAGCTTAGCTAGCAAAGCTTCCGATGTCCGCGCCCTTTCAGCGTCAGTCAAGTTTTTATATTTCTCCGCGTGTTTCGTCTCGTAATGTCGACTCACATTGTACTCCTTAAACACGGCGATCTGCTCCCCGCAAACTAAACACACGGTTTTACCTCCGACTTCAGTAAATAAATACTTAGCAGTCCAATTTTTGTTGAAAACCCTGCATTCAGCATCTACCTTTCTTTTTTTAGCGGACATTTTTTTGAGGGCTAAAGTCGTCTTGTGACAAGGATCCAATAATGTGCACGTCTTGATATACGTATTGCGTCATTATGCACGTGAATAAAAAACAACTTCAAAATAAAAGCAATGCAGCTTTAGTCCATGCATGAGGTAAAGTTAGAAAATATGTTTATTTTGTAATTTCCAATTAGCCTTACACGGGCCGGTCAGAGTCAACCAAAGGGCCGTATGTGGCCCGGGGGCCGTACGATGCCCAGGTCTGATGTAGACCAATCCATCCTTGGGGATTGCTTCCACTTGCAGCTTTTCGAAGCCTGTCGACACCACTCTGGCTTCTAACCAGAGTTGGGTGTAACGCGTTACTGTAATAATATTACTTTTGTCGGTAACAGAGTAGTGTAACGCGTTACTTTTATAATTCAGTAATCACACTAGAGTTACTAACATTGCCCCGACACGCGTTACTTCGTTACTTTTATAAAATCAGTCATAATCACACTGACAGACAAGAGGGGTTTCCGCCGCAGGTTTATATGTACGTAATCTGCGCGACTTGCGCGTCCACATCTCCACATGCAGTGCTGCATAAACATGGCAGAGTCAGCGATAACTTTCGAGGGGTGGAGGTATGCCCATTATTTTGAGTTCGTCCGAAGAATAGACAGGAATGTGACGGTGAGGTGCAAACTGTGTCCAGGCCAGAAGCTGTAATCCACTGCTGTAAACACCACGTCAAACCTCAACAAACACCTGCAAAGAACACATGCTAAGGTGAAGCTAATAGCTAAGGACCCCCGAACCCAGAGTGAGGATGTTGTGAGTGCACCGCCGCCGACTCCGAAGCAGCAAAAATGACCGGTAACCAAAGCAGAGATGGACAGGCTTGTAGCATCCTTCATAGTAGAGGAAATGTTGCCCATTTGCACAGTGGAATCACCATCGCATCGTTCAGAGATATACTGCGCAAATTACAGATAGCAGGAGACAGAGGACAGCCATGGTCAGAGCTATCTGGATCAGTCTTATGCGACAATGGAAACTGAACTAAAGAGAACATTTGAAAACTTTAGCAATCTGTGTGATCTGCCTGTAGGGAGGGGCGGGCCGGCCCTGCGAGTAAAGTAACGAGTAAAGTAACGAGTAAAGTAACGAGTTACTTTATGTAGAGAGTAACGAAGTAGTGTAATATATTACTTTTTAAAAAAAGTAATATGTAATATGTAATATATTACTTTTTTTTAGTAACGACCCCATCTCTGCTTCTAACATAGGAAAGATCAGTGTACTGTTCTCTACAGTAAAACTGAGCATCGCTCCATATCATCTCCTCGGGGACAAAAATGTGTTTTCCTGTATCCCCCTCAACAGCTGTACAAAGAACAAGTAAGAGGATGGTTATCTCCATTTCTGCTCTGTAGATCGAACTGCAAGTGTCTTCTCCGCTGTGTCTTCTCTACAATGGTATCCCTTACATGTCAAGTTGGTTTGAGGACACAACTTTGCATGTGCTTTGATTTGTTTACCAAAGCAAAGTATTTCCGTGGTGGACCCAGCACCTGGCAGGAAAAACAAATACCTTACACCAACAATAACATAACAGTTTGAATCAGATACAGAACTGTGTAGATACTTTGGCGAAGGGCAAAATGAATTGATTGATTAATTAATGAGTATGCTGGACGTTGGTAAGATGTTAGTGAGATTTAATTTCCTCTTTAATGACTTATATGACTTTGTATTGATCAAAACAATATGCAATGATAAACAAAACGCCAGGAAGACTTATCAAGCAGTAGAGAGAACATAGAGAGAAGCTTTATGGTGGCTTGTGGAAAACTAGCGTGTTAGCTCTCCTGCTACAACAGCTCACTTTTGGCCTGTTGAGTATTTACTAATCCACCAAATGTCTGACCCCACCTTTTGCTTTTTTTCTGATTACCATTTAATACTATTCATTAATTGACACACTCTAAATTTGAGAAAGTAAGACATGTGAAGTATTCTACAGTCTTGCAAGACCTTGGAAAACAGAAAGAAATACACAAACATGTTCAATGGCAGGTTCAAAAGTGAATACCTGCAGATAAGAGAGGGACAGAATGGAGTGCTCGAATTATTTTCTTGCTACCGTGGCAAATGGGTAATTCTTCCATCAAGTGAGGAAACATTTAAAATGAAATTTAAGAGGTTTTGTTTTCATAGCCCTTTTCATGCAATCTAAGCTTTTTTTTTACGAAAGCTATTTTAATACAACACTGTGATGAATTGACCAATCCATGAACATTTCATGTGTATTTTAAGTGTCATGGGGTGAAATAGCTATGCAGCATATTTAGAACATTTGTGACTTTATGAAAAGGTATTTTTAAGAAACGTCAACTATACAGTTTTCATGTATACAGACAATTTTGTCTTGCTCAGTTACTGTCTTTGGCCCAAAAGCAGAGCTCCAGAAAAGGTCTGGTTAACAGCAGAGTTCATTCAAATCAGTCAGAGACCAAGATAAGGTGAGCTGGGCCAGAGTCTCACGGTGGAGCAGAGCAGGGCGGCCGGCTGGGAAACAGAATGACAAGGTGTTGAGATGCTAGCCAGACAAGATGATAATGAACCGCATACTGAAAAAGTGGCAAAGAAGACTGCCACGTAGAGCCGGAGTCTATATAATGTTGAGGATTGATGAGCAGAGGTGTGCAGGTTGATTAGCATCAGGAGTGGAACAGAGGGCGACGCCCAGACAAACAGAGAGAGGGAGAACAAACAGAGGTCACAGGGTAAAACAGTTGAAATATAAGGAATTAAGGACAGGCTAAACTTATTTCAGACAAGGACTTTGCATGATTGACTTTGTATTTGTAGTAGAAGTATGGTATTTACTCTTGAGGAATTGCTTAATTGTTAATTTTGTGTTTGGCTTAAAGGTGGGGTAGGTAATTTTGGAGAAACCAGCTCGAGTGCGCTAGATTTGAAAATACACAGCCGGAAAAAATCTGCCACTTCCTTACAGAGCCCCTCCTCCAACACACACGAACGCGCACATGACCAATGAGGGCACGAGATAAGTTTGTGCACAGATGGAAGGCTGACAGGCAGGTAGGCCATCCAGTTATTTTAGCCGGCGGCTAAAATGATTGGTCGTGCTTTTTACAGTACTACAGCTTCCACAGATGATTTTTTTTATGGATTGTTTGTCAAAGCACTTAAGATATTCATTGCTATCGGGATGTTAAGAGCATTCCATGGAATATAACAAAAAGTGTATCTCGAGCCGGTTTCTCAAACTTATCTACCCCACCTTTAATTATGGTTGAATGGACGATCATTTTAGTCTTTTTACTTCTGTACTTTTTTATTTGGGTTAGGGTTAGGTTGATGAGGTTGTTTGTTTATGTGGTCCCCAGGAAGAATAACAAATGCAACAAGGCAACAAGACAACACATGATCATTTATGTTTAGTATTGGCTTTACAGGACACACACACACACAGTCAGGAATACACTTTCTGCTCTCGTTCATTTACACTATCTGTCTCTTTATAGATTTTACTCAACCAGATGACTGGGCTTTTCCTCTCTCAGTTACACCACTCAGATTTGGCCACACTATCCCTGAGCCACTCATATCATTGCTGGTAAACTCTAAAACTGTTTTTACCTGGCACTTTCTTGATTTCCTCTGACATTTTAAATCTATTATTTTAGGTTTACATAACATTTTCCTGAAAAAGCACTCCAGTGTAGTAACGATAATATTTGATATGAATATGCACAAGACAGCACAATGCAGTTAGTGATTTGTTGTTGCACATTGCAGGTACAAGTCAGAATATACTAGATATAATAATGTTAATCTATCAGATGCAGATGAAGTTGAGTTGTTCATTGCAGTCCCAGTTCTCCCACAGTCCCCCTTTGGTTAAAGCTCCACAGCGTTTATATATTGGACACTGGTGGTCCTGGTCTCCTTGGGGCCAGGCCTCGTACTGCAGAGGGTCTCCATTCACCCACAGCCAGCGGTCCCCCAGGTAGCGCAAGCCGATCCACACCCGCTCACTTTGAACTTTCAGGGCCTCTTTCAAAGCCAGAAGGTGCTCGGTCTCATCGAGCAGGCTGGTAAGGTCAGACTGATTTTCTCTGCAGTGCTCCAGAGCTTTTTCCCACGTCTTCTTCACCTCTACTATGGTAATATTGATGCAGTAAAAAACGTTCTTTTTTGTTTCTGTAACATCATTCCATTCTCCGTTTTCATTGACACGTACAGAATTCTGGATGTTATGACAATTATTTGGTTGTCCCTGGCGCCAGTTTTGGAATGTCATGTGTCCTCCTCCGGACCACTTCCAGCGAGTACGGTTGTTAAGATCTCGATGTAGACCAATCCATCCTTTGAGATTGCTTCCACTTGCAGCTTTTCGAAGCCTGTCGACACCACTCTGGCTTCTAACATAGGAAAGATCAGTGTACTGTTTTCTACAGTAATTCTGAGCTTCGCTCCATATCATCTCCTCGTGGACAAAAATGTGTTTTCCTGTATCCCCCTCAACAGCTGTACAAAGAACAAGTAAGAGGATGGTTCTCTCCATTTCTGCTCTGTAGATCGAACTGCAAGTGTCTTCTCCGCTGTGTCTTCTCTACAATGGTATCCCTTACATGTCAAGTTGGTTTGAGGACACAACTTTGCATGTGCTTTGATTTGTTTACCAAAGCAAAGTATTTCCGTGGTGGACCCAGCACCTGGCAGGAAAAACAAATACCTTACACCAACAATAATATAACTAACACATCTAACCTTTAAGTGATTGATTCCTATTAATCCAAAACTCATTCTCTTTTAGCTCAGTTTTGGTCTATGCCATTGAATAAAAGGTCTGACTCAGTGTTCTTTGCTCATGCTTAGCTTCGGGAGCTTGTTGGCGTATGTCTAATGTCGTGGAACATTTATCGTGAGATCGGGGTATGAACTACAAATGAAACACTATTAAGGCCAACAGGTACAATTCACATAGAGCTTATTCTTCCAAATTGTGTAAAAAGTATTAAGTTCCCCAGTCAGTGACTAATCCTTTAATTGTTATATATAGCAACCAGTATTGTTACAAAGAAGTGTCAAATTTGTACATTTAGAAAAATATTCTATGTTTCTATTATCTGTCGCCGGTTTAAGAACGGCAAACCCTAAAAGTTGCAGTGTTAATGGAATAAATGGTCGTATACAGTATGTCGTTTAGGTTTGAGTGCTTGTTGGTTTTACTACTAATTCACATTATTTTTTGCCTCACTTGACCTCAGGATATGGTTTATTTGTTGATTCATTTAAATAATTCACATTCAGGTGGAACTGGTTTAAATGTTTGTCATAAAGTTCATCGTTAATCACAACATAATTACTACACTGCCCTGAAAAACCACACTCAACTTCCTTAAACTGCCATTAATGTCTCTAAGTTTCACCCATTAGTTTTAAGTGTCCCCGGACACCGGTGTCGTAAATATGCCTTGCAGTATGAAGAAACCACTCTTAAGGCTTAACAGTCTCGAGCTATTAATATGACAAGTAAATCACATGGGTACTATAAGCACTTGAGAGGCCAATACTCTGTTCCAGATTTACAAGCGAACCAGGGCTTTTGACGAGAAATTGATGTGTTCCTGCCTACTGGAAAATAATTATGAATAATAGCTTATTTTGGGCCATCTCAGCAGGAAAAAAGGACATGACATTCTGCATTGTGAATAGTATCAAAATTAGATGATTCATTTTAATCTGACGGGTGTGAGAAGCTTATCTTAATGAACAAAATGCAAAATAGCAGTGATGTGTTGAGACACATTGCATCAGTATGACAGTTTGTCTGCTGTTAATCACCCCTTACATTGTAATATCAATATATGTTTGTATTAAACTTATTATTTACCTACATGGCTTCACATATGTGAAATATGTAAAGAGGTAAGATAACAGTTTCAGAGTTATCAAACCAATTACAGGAAGCCATAATCCCATGTGCCATTGATTGATAAAAAAACATCCACAGAGGTCTACTGAGATGAAAGCGTGTTGTTTACATGAGGCGCTCTGAGTTCATGGATCTGAAGGTTGACTCGTGAGTATTCCTCTGCTGCGCTCTCATTACTGAGAGCCTTAACAATGATTTAATGATGCTAATTGGGTTTAAAAGATGAAATAGTAATTGCATTGAGCATATTGTATTCCTACTAGACTAATGGTCTTCTGCTAAAACAGGAATTGTGTTTGGCTTGAAGTAAAAAGGTCAGTAAGTAAAATGAACTGCAAGCTAAATAATTATTCTTTACCTCCTGTACTGTTTTTCTCTCTGTGTCCTCCCAAGTGCACAGCAAAGATAATAACCGTGAGGCAGGTGAGTGTGTGCGTTCATTATGGTTATTTATGGGTATACGTGCGTGTGTGTGTGTGTGTGTGTGTGTGTGTGTGTGTGTGTGTGTGTGTGTGTGTGTGTGTGTGTGTGTGTGTGTGTGTGTGTGTGTGTGTTGAAAGCGTGAGGGGGTCTGACTGCTCTCGAGACCCTGGGCCAACTGCATCATTCAGAATAAAGATAAGAAGCTCCACACTCTGGACCTTTGTAATACTGCTTAACCTTACCATGGTTATACAGTAAACTCACACACGGTACTCTCTCTCACACACACAACTACACAAACACCCTCTATAAAGGCCATCTGATAGCCTACTGAATAACCTTCAAAGGCAAAACAGTGCATGGAGGACAACAATTCCCACAGGGGATTCAGACTGTAGATGCTTTCCTCTACTGCTAATCCTGCAGCCAGTACATATTTTACAGAAGACAGGGAAAGCTCATTTTAGAAAAATAGCCAAAGTCACTGATGATATAATAGTTTGAACAAACAGAGGTAAATAAAAAACAACAGCAAACTAGTGCCTTGTGCTGAGCTACTCTACTTTTAGTTGTTCATCACATTTGGAGAGTGTAGTGTTTTTTATGTAATATATTGACTATAATGCAGTATTTCTTCTTTACCTTTTCACATAAATGCATTATTACAGCTCTTTTAAATATTATTCTTAGGGTAAATGTGATATTGTGACATCATTTACAACATTGATACTGTTTTTAAAGCCACTGGGAGAATAAGGGGCCGACATTAACTAATTTAATGGGAACTATATATGTACAGCATTTGTGGTATTCAAAAAATAAGAGTAGGTGGGTGACATTTAGCTGATCTTTACTTTCCCCCATGCCATGATTTATTTATTACCTGCAACAAATACATTTTACATTATCTTTCTGTTTCAAGGAATCACCATAGAACCAAAAAACAAATCAAAGGGTCAAACATTCATCATTATGTAAAGTAACTTAGTCTGATCTAGCATTTATCAAAACAGTAGATGTCTTCTGGTGAGCATAAGGGATTTAACAACACACACACACACACACACACACACACACACACACACACACACACACACACACACACACACACACACACACACACACACACACACACACACACACACACACACACACACCGAGTGTTTGATGTACTGGGTGTTTCTCAATGTCGAGGATGCTACGTCATCGAGTCGCTCCGAAGGACTGTTCCAATGTCCAGGATCCTTGTAATTCTACAATTCTGAATCCACACTCACACACACACATAGGGTGCCACGCCTCCATAAGCAGCCTTGATGAGCCTCATTAGGCCCAATCAAAGCCAGTGATGAAGACAGCAAGAGACTTGAAAATGGCAACATGCACATGAATAGGGCTAATGAGCCAACAACAGACAAAAATGGCACACAGCAATCACTAGAAAACGTTTTTCAGATTCACGGTGTAGCCTCCTAGCTGTGCACTGTGCTAGCTTTAGCTCACAGCTTAGTGAGAGAAAACTGAAGACAACAATTGGCTCACTCTATTTTGTGCGTCGTTGTCTCCTCTCCTCCGTCCTCCTGCCTGCGACCATACAATTGATCTCAAGCCTCAAATCCTAAAATGAATCTCAAGCAGAGAGGAGGAGCCAGGAGCACGAATGCACAGGTGTATTGTTTTTCTGAAGTCTTTCCGGCATCAAAGAGATGTGACAAACAGCTGGAATATATAAAACCACGTTATGCCATGTTCCCAATACAATTATAGGTAAATATATAATTTTACTGTGTTACTCTATCTGACAGGGATCATAATATATAGCGCTACACAGGAAATATTGGTGAGTATTTTTTCCAGAGTAATTACTATTTTGCTCTGAAATAGTGATATTTAATCATTTTGGAGTGTATTTATTACTCATAGCTTCTAGAGTGCGATCAAAAATGCAGAGTCAATTCTATTGGAGTTAAACCATGACCACGCTGTAACGGAGGTGATCTCTGGGGCCATAGATCTCTGGGGCCATCTGTTACGGATTATATAGCTTCATTATTGGCGAAGTATATTCATTTGTTCCACGCTAAAACATTGCACAGGAAGCATGTGATTATATGTCATTTATGCATATATTTGTCACAATCTGTCTATGTTTTAGTTTGTCTGTCTCTGTTTCCTCTTTTAGTTTGAAAAGTGTTCCCCCTCCCGTCTTGTCTGTTGCTGGTGATTGCGTTCACCTGGTGCCCTGTGTTTTCTCCTCCCTCCTCACCTGTGTCTTGTTGGTTTGATTAGTCCTGTGTGTATTTAGGTTCTGTTTTCCTGTTAGTGTGTGTGTGTGACAGGTCCTGGTGGCTGGTGACTGTGTTCACGTGAGACAGTCATATTGAGGCTGTGTATCCTGTACCACAAAGAGGAATAAATGCCCACACCGGGTTGTATTTGAACTCTCTGCCTCCTTGCTTGGTCGGGCCGCTCAATGGTCAGCTTCACACACGCCCACTCATGTTCCTTAAGCACTTTGGTTTATTGACCTTTTTTATTGTAAAGATCATTATGGTTCATTTATTCTATTCTGAGTAAAATTACCTTCTAGTTGGAGTGAAATTACGTTCGATTGGGAGTAAAATGACCTTCTATTATGAGTAAAATGGCAGTAGAGTTGTTTTTAATATACACTACATAGAGTAAATAACCATTAAGCAGAGTCAAATCTAAGCACATAATAGAGTAAAATGAACTCTAAAAATACAACTCTGAACAAAGAGTACATTTTACTCTATATAGGTTGGGACCAAATGTTATATTTTTAGAGTAAGATTTTCTTCAATTTGAGTCAATTTTACTCAGAGAAATTTACTGTGTAGGCTTTGACAACACAATCTGTGCCACTTCTCATATTTAGTTTACATTCGTATACAATGACAGCTTCGAAGCACAGAGGTCTCATGTTGATAAATGCCTGTGGCCTTAAATGCTGCAAGTAAAAGGAATCTGAGCATGTCTCCTGTTTTACTACTTAAAAACTAATCACAGAAAGTGTCATCCTTGCCACATCCTCTGGGAAAACAATCCTTTCAGCCGTGCAAACCTCTTCATGGCTCCCATGCAAATGTCCTCATTACCATGGCATATTGTGGCCTGCTCTCTTTCACTTCATACAGGTGATCAAATTAAGTAAGGAGCGACTTCTCAATGACACAGACCATGTTGAAGGCAGAAGGCTCAAACCCCTCCTGTCTCTCTGAGGTAATGTGTTCAGCCATACAGAAATTATTGATGATAACTTGATTAATGTACATGTAGGCCCGGCTCAGGATCGAGAATTACATGCATTCATTATACATGTGACGAATGCAGGGCTCATTTCAGCACTACTTCCCCCTGGCTCATTTGTAATGATTAATCACACATTGAAGGATTCTGGGTAATTACCTTTGAACATATTCATTTGCAAGGTCACAGGGTCCTGGCTATATAGTAAAAGCATTAAGCGTAAAACAGTCTTTCACCCAATTGGAATAACCATCATGTGTAACAAGCTACATAAGGTTTATGGCATAAATAAATCAGAGAGGAGGGATGTTGAAGAAGAATACCTCCACCATCTTTAAAGAGTTTCAAAATGATCTTTGAATTAAAGTGACATGAAGAGATGAAGTATGTGAGAGTATGCGAGTGATCTAAAAAAGCATTTTCCATTGTCACAAACTGTCATTTCTTCCTCTTTCTTTATCTTCCAGCAATCATCCTGTGCCTCAGCAACACAGCGTTTAGTTGTAGCATCAGAAGAAAATTCAATCAGCATTTTCACCAAACCAAAGTAAAACACTGGCTAATGTTATCTGAAAGCTTTTGTGCGCCCGTAAAGAAAACATGACATTATCTGTTCGCTGGGGACAGTGCAGAGACAGAGGAAATAGAACAGGAGATGTTCCCTACATATCATCTATGATTCACTCCCAACATGCACCTGCACACACATGACATGTCCCTAGCTGGTTGTGTAACCCATGCTGAATTTGAAGGATGACTGCAGTTTTCCCTTCAGAGAGATTTTTTCTTTTCCACCACCTGCTCCCCTAAGTCCTGTCGAGCCTTGGTAGAGATGGATAACCCGAATCTGAGTTGTCTACAATATCTGCAGGTATGCCCAACGGATTTAATTGTTTTAATTCATAATATATATGTTGCTCTATGCTTGTATGTTCACCATAAAGCCAACTTGAAGCTCATCCAAGATAGGCCTCCGAAAGATGATATCATTGTCACCTCTTTCATTACTTCTGGAACTTCCCATGAGCTTGAGTATAACAAGTCTGCCCCTTAGCTTCTTGTTTCTTTTGTAAGAAGATTGGCTTCTCCACCAAAGTAATAGGCTAACTCTGATTGAACTCCTTCTTCTCGGACGGAGGCAGAGGGCAGAGCAGAGGGTGTAAACACTACTTTCAAGAGCCTGCCAAGAGCGGTGAGAGGTGACAGTCGGTCAAATGGCGACAACGGCACACACTTCAAGTACTCGGAGGCAGTCAATGTGTTGCTCTCGTTTGTACACAGAGTAAGTGACAGTAAACCTTAGAGTTATTTAATTGCTTCCATGTGCTGTTTCAGCGGCTGATTGTGTTGATAAAGGGGCTAAAACAGTGGCCAAACTACAAGGAATAAATTTGACATGTTTTTATGACTCCTCATGACTCCCTCCCTCCATGCCTCCCCCTCAAACCCTCCCATACCGCTCTTGGAGGCTCACCTTGCAGTTTTAAAATGACAAACTCACCTTCCTTTTCTTGGCACCTGCATAAGATGATAACGTCCCGGTAAATGTTCGTTATCAGAAGGTATCAGCGTCCTAGATAAGGGTTTGAAGGTGTCTGCCTTTTCAATCTATTCGCATGATTGCTGTTGCCGTATTACCTTTTTAAGCATTAAAGCAGTTGTGTAAACAATGGCCATTTAATAGCCTGTTTACATTTGAAACAGGTGCACCTAGTGTACAGCCGCACTAGCGTAGGCCTTTAAAATGCTACAAAGAGATATTAATGTGTTGTTTTGATTTTGATTTTTTGAATTCCAATGTACTAACCCACCATCATCACACACATACACACAGATATAGACAGAACTAGCCCGTATTTTCTCCACTCTCCCTCCCTTCTGTGCTCCCTTACCCTCTACTCTGTCCTGCTCTGATAGCCTTGCTTCTGTTAATCACTTCATAGTGCAGACTCACACACATATACGCACAAACACACACTTATACACACACAAAGACACTCACACAAGGGCCCAGGAAGGGGAGTAATGAAGCTGGCTAAATGTTTTCAGCCGGGCTCTTCATCATGTCACCAAGGCGACCTTGGCTGGAGGTCGGCCTACTGGAGAACGACTCCGACTGAAGAGAAGGGACGAGTGCGTATGCACTTGCTGAGTGTAGCAGACAAAAAAGTATGAAGGGTGTACAAAAGGGAGAAAGGGAGATATAATATGTGTGAGTTAATCATGTGAGTTACCATTGTGTCAACTATATAAATAAATTAAAACTGTGCTGTATGATAAAATCAGTACAATACAGTAATGACAAGACCGGCAGGAAGGAGAGATGAAACCTCGGGTGTGTGTCTGAGAAAGTGGGAGGACAATAGTGGATGAAAATATCCATTCGGCATTTCAATGACTCTATCCTGCTCTAACTTTCCCCTCTCTTTGCTGCCACACCTTCTCAAAACAACTACAACTATTCTACACAGGAGGTGAGACATTGCGTGGTCTCTAGATGTGTTTCTCCTTTATGTCGCTGGCACAGCCTCACCACAGAAACAGAGCATTATATCATCTGCTTTTTACATTCAGGGCACGCATGCGCACACACTCCCTCCTTTTTTATTATTGGAGTTTTATAGGTTATATTTATTGTGTTATTTGCTTCAGTTGTTTTAATGGGAATCATTGTTTTAACAAGAATCAGCACTTTGACATCTCCTTTGCAATTTCTGTACTTATATGTATGACTCTTTTAGCCCTAATGTGAGGAAATAAACTCTTTGCCTCTATTTCTGCCTATAGAAACACATACATCAATTCGGCAATAAAGATAACTAATTGTAAAATAGCGTGTGTATATGTTCAGCTCCAGGCTTGTAAACAATGACATTACATCTAGTTTGAGTGCTTGTACAATTAGCTATAGGACAAATATAAATCACTTACTCCCTTTGAAATGATGTACACTTCCTGCTTTTTATGTGCTTTCTAAATGGTAACCCCCCCCCCCCCAAAGGAAACAAAAACAAACGTTATTGGCATGTATAATATAATTGCTTGATTTGTATAATCTGTACATAGAAAATGTATTTCTGTTTCTTTTTCCTTTACCTTTAACATAAACAAAAACGTTGTTCCTCAGTATGCAGGGGGCTGCACATCCACCTTTCACCACGCCTGTATACCAGCAGCAGTTTCAAGACCAAACCTAAATACATTTCCCTCGATAGCTTCTGTCTCTCTTTAAACCAATATAAGTCCATCACTTTAAAGTTTCTCGTCTTTTCCCACTTTGCGTTTCTCTTGGACACATTGAAAAAGGAGGAGGTATCTAGTGTGTTTGAGTTACTAAAGGATCTGTGTATATAGCTGAGGTTTCTGAGGTTGTGTGCTTGAGCTGCAGTCTAGATTGGGAAAAGGTTATTAAATGGAATTGCAGTCGAGAAGGTGGCTGGAGTATTTATTGTGGAGCGGCAGGTCATAGCGAGTCTGCTCTGGAAAGACTGGGACATGTTTCATCGCGGAATGAACTGTAATGACTTCATCCTCTGAGGGATGACCTTGAGAGAGCAGATGTGTTTGTGTGCACAGACATATAGCTGCTATATACCTTACCACTAAAAATGCACATATCAAAGTATTACATTGTCTAGAAGCAACTAGATCTATATGTTGTTGAGGGGTATCCCAAATGTTTCCAGAAATGTTCAAACTTTAATACGTTTGGCCAAGATAACGGTCAATATCATTTTGTTGCCTATAATGAAATGAATATACTAATATAGATTCTTCTTGGGAAAAGTAGTTTCAGTTGGAGATTTTAGGTTTTCTTTTGAGTCGATACTTTATTCAATTGTAAATAAATAAATAATTTAGTTCATTCTTCCGTTGCACTTTATTCTCTCTTCGTGTTTTTCATTTTTTAATAGGGGAACATAACAGAACGAATCGGCTATCTTGACCATTCAAAATGTTTTCAATACTTTCACAACACAAGTCAGCATTCATCGATGGGGTCTGAGATTGTACCTGTATCAATTTTCAATGTTTGTCTAGCATTTGGATACTTTTTGTCTTGATAAAAAAAAGAATTGATGGAAGGAGCAGGAAACATTCGACAAAATATTGACAATAATTAAACCGGGCATTTGTGGTATATGTCTTAACAGTCAAGGGTTATCCTTCAGTTTTGATCAAATTGGAATATAGATATTCCAAGAACAGATACGGCATCTGTGCTAGTTTTGTGTCTGGCATTGTGCCTCACCTCAGCAAACCCTAACTTCAGAAGACATGTTGCCGTACCCCTTTTGTCCTTGAATTATATCCAGACACCTCCCAGCGCTGATGGTTTAGCTGGCAGTGATGGAAGAAAGTGTCATGCAGCTTGCAAACACGCAAGTTCATCTTAACATCTGGCTGTAGTCTGTATTTAAAGTCTAACATGTAGAGCCTAATGCAAAGTAGAGATGACAGTGACTGCATATAAATAGGGAACATTGGGTAATGTGGGCCACGGTGCTATGCAATAGATGAAATCAAACAAAATCACAAACAAAAAGTTTCAATCTGTTATTTGATTTGGCATGACATGAATATAAAGTAAAACAAAGTTGACATAAAACACAAGTCACACATACATGAATGATTGAGCACACTTATGAGTTGACATAATTTACTTAGTTAATTAACTCTAAAAATCACCTCAGGCAGAAGTGAAAAGAGAACTAAAATACTTATATAATTTGCACCTTTGCATCAATCTTTTAGCATCATCGGTTGTTACTCACCATGAATGAGCACTTCACCACATTTTCCCCCCCTTCCCATATTGGATTTTCCCATTGGATTTGATTTGAAGAAACAGACAAAAAGGGGATAACGAAGGAGGTGACCAACAGAAATTAGATGATTCTCAAAAATATTCTTGACAGTTCACTGTCCCTTGAAGTCTACAACCTTTCAACACCATTTGACAGCTTTATGGATGTTCCTGTGTCCGCTCGATATCTGTGAAAAAAGAGGATAAAAGGTTAGATATTATCACTGGATGGGCAGGTGTCAAGAGCTATTCAGTATTTAGATGTGCCAACACATTCGGTTTCTTTTTATGATCACTGAGCAAAGGGGCGAAACAAAACGTCATACTTTCTCCTACATTTGCATTATTTTGTTTAATATTTCCCTGGTATTTAAAAAGAGCTTCCACCTTAAATGCTTACCACCTTATGTACAGAAGCAAATGTGTTGCTCTCATCTGCTTCCACGTTGTACTTCGACACCTTGAGCTGTCACCTGTTCGCTTGTTGTGGGAACATGTGTGTCTGTGAAGTAGGTTTTCGTGAGTCTGTATATATTCTCAGGACAGTAATGTTTGTTATAAATATCTACTCCTGTCATTTTCACCCATCTGCAGCTCCTGCTCTCTCGCCTCCTGTTGAGTTACTGGGACAGATCAGAGTAATGGAAGAGGGAATGAGTCCAGACACTGATCAGCTCCCCTGTGGACCCAACAAAAACTCTACCAAACTATATTAAATCCCATTACTCTGGTGCCTGTGGGGAGGAAGTCCAATAACGTTCATTGGGAAATTTGTTTTAGAAACTGTTGGGAGAAAAAAAGATTATGGAGTGATAATTAAAACCCATGACTATTGTGATTGTTTCAAGTTGTTGTTTGTACTTTGATGGATAATAGGTTTTCCTATTTCCATGTTTTGACTGAACAGCTATCCTCCTGAGACCACTCTCTTGAGTTAAGAAAACGTTTATCATACAGCAATGGTAGAATTGTTGAAAAGCATTAAATCACAATGTCCGTTTATCAGAGGGATTAAGGTGTATTTAGCCAAACCTTGTGTTTTAAAAAAAAAAAAAATGTATTCTCTATTATACTGTAAAGACATTCTTATCGGCAGGTTGTCTAGTAAATGCATGTTTTTGTGTTTTGTTTAGTATTATTACAGCAAACAACAAAAGAAAAAGCCCCCAATTTATAACCTCAAACATCTCAAGAATGAGAACACAAACAAACCAGACCACCTTTAAAATAATGACATGTATTCCCAAATTAAAGAAATGTATACAAAGGGTTGTGTGTGTGTGTGTGTGTGTGTGTGTGTGTGTGTGAGAGTGTATGTGTGTCTGTGTGTCTGTGTGTAGTCCTACGTGTGAGTGTTTGTGTGTGTGTGTGTGTGTGTGTGTGTGTGTGTGTGTGTGTGTGTGTGTGTGTGTAGTCCTACGTGTGTGTGTGTGCGTGCGTGTGTGTGTGTGTGTAGTCCTACGTGTGTGTGTGTGCGTGCGTGTGTGTGTGTGTGTGTGTGTGTGTGTACTGTGTGTACTGTGTGTGTACTATGTGTGTGATCAGCGTATCTGGGTATGTAACTGACTAAATCAGAGGGCTGCGTCCTGCAGAGCGCCTCGCAGCTTCACACTGAACATCAGAGGCAGTTGCTGTGGCGATCTGTCACCATGGGGACACGCTCCTGCTCCGGGGTTCTGTAATAAAAATGAATCTCTTCCTCCCCGTTTCTCTGATTCCCTCTCTTTCCTTTCTCTGGAGTTCTGTAATGAAATGATTCTCTCTCTTTTCTCAGGATATGGGTCAGTCCACCTCCATTTCTCCCTCCCTCACCCCCACCCTCCACCTCTATACGACCGGGATGAGATGGACTGCTCCATCACTGTCACTGGGGGCCCAGATTGGATGCCAAAACCACTAATAAAGACAAGAAACACATTTCACTGGCTTATAAATGTTGGAGAAATATTTTCCAAGGCCCATAACTTTGACCCAGTTTATCAGTTCATACTGTCCTGACTGAGCACACACACCTGTAACCTTGGCTGCTGTGCTCTCAGTGTTTTGTCTCCCTGTTCCTGCCTGTTGGCGTCAGCTGATAGAGGTGTTATGATTCTATCTTGTTATGCACAATGTTGATTATTCTCTCTGAACTAGCTAAATACATGGGTCTGGGGTAGAGATCTTCAGAATTGACGTGGCAACTCTACCGTGAAGTCAGAACCTCTGACTCTTTGACTTGTTTTGTGAATTCTCCGGCCGAAGCTCCAAATAAACCCATCATTGTTTGACATCAAAGCTCCAGCTCTACCCTGTGTCTCATTTGAGTCGGTGACTCCTCCTGCATTGCTACACAGAAGTTTCCCCCGCAATAAATACTTCTGCTGGGTCTGGCCTTTGTAGATGGCAGTCCGCAGGTGTGAGTGTCTTTCCCTGTGTGTATTCTGTAAATATACTTTGCATTTAAACGATAGCACGAGGTATTTCAGCTCTTACTTTCCCCCCGATCCACACACATGATTGATTACACAAAACTGTGACCTTAAAATTACTGTATTTATGATCTGAAAGGGTATACAAGGAAAATCAAAGGACAAGTCACAACCTAACACCTTCTTAATACCCTAAACTCGAGTCAAAAAATAACATGCCTTCCATTTCTATTAACCTCAGTGCACTTTGATATATTATTATTGTTAGTTGAAATAAGATTATGTTAGATTTAATAACACTTAAGGAATTACATTCAAAAGCCATACATTATGTCGACCATACCTTAACTCTTTTTTTGTGGCAAGACTCATATTGTAGGAAAGTTCGGTATCTATAGTGTATGTCAAAATAAGTCTCTCTTGAAATACTCAAATTACAATACTGTATATTAGGGGAAATGAATTACTTAATTCACATCTTGTAGTAGAGTTCCTAACCATCCAATACCACTTATACTTATTCGAAAAATAGCCTATTATAAAATAGTGATAGCCTGCTGTAAGCTATAGGGCTGTATTCAAAAGGACTTATTTTTTAATTACTTTAAGTACTAAAGAATTAATGCTCATATATTCTTAGACTAGCAAAGTAAACAAAACAAAAACAATACAGTGATTGCATAGTTTTGTGATTGAAGCCCCTGGCACATCTCAACCCATTTCTCTAAGTAAGTGACTCCAGTAAACACCGCTGTGAAACATCAAACCCTGGCTCTGACCTCTCCACAGAGCCTTAATTGCAGGTCAACAGGGTTTTTGACTGGACAAATGACAAGTCAACCCCTATTTACTTGATTAGTTCCTCCTACATGGGCAGAGTGCCACTTGGCTCTCAGAGGCTGCCGCTGCCACGATCCAAGTGATTAGAGGAAATGGAGTTTAGGAGACGAAGTCACTCTTGAACAAGTTGGTTCAATCAGTAAACAGAGAGCACATGAAAGTTTTGCTGTTAATGTATCAGAGCAGTCTAAAGTTACACGTATGTCTGATTAAATCTGCTGTTACTTTAGTTCATTCTGGTGCTGTTTGGATTTGTTTTTTAATTCAAATGCCAACATTTGCATCTAACATGTCTGAAGAGTGGCTGGAAAACACACAAAGTAAAAGAGTAAACACTGAATTTACTACACATGAATAAAATACACTGTGACCCTGCTTTGAATGTAGGAAGCCCTAATCGTCATGCACACCACATGGCCTGCGACAGTATTTGTTAATGTAAATGTGTCTATTGAGGTGTGTTCAGTTATTTACACCAAATTAGTTAATATTAAAGATTATATAACAAAACATCTGTTCCATTGAAGATTGTGTAATTGTTTATTGTTTGATCTTCCTTCTGGTTCTCCAGATAAACAATAGCAACGTTGGATATGTGTCATTGTTTGTTATTTATTATTATTCATTCAGATTCTGCGGATACACATGCATAATCTGGATTAATTCAATGACAGCCTTTTAGTGCAAAAACTGTATTTGGTCACTAAAAGGTGGAGACATTTTGTCAACATTTCAACCAACTGAAATCAGCGAGCTATAGAGCTGCTGCCGCAACCAAAAACACAGCTTTCATTGTTTTAAACAATCTTGTTATTACTATGTTGTTCTCTTGTGGAAATATGCACCTGTCAACTCTCGAAAGACAGTAAAATCCACAAAATATGGTTCTAAAATAGAAAGATTTGCTATTTCTTAAATGCATGGTGTGGCAAATGAAGAACACATGTGATTTGTAAACTTTACATAGTCTTTTCAAATGTATCCAAACTTTTTGTAAAAACTTGTTAATCAAAATGTGTGGTCATCTTGAAGCTTCATCTTTAGAGTTGTTGCATTGACACATCAAATTCAACCTTAACATTGAAAAATAAAACAGTACCATCACATAATGCAGGTAATAAAACTGTGCCACAGCACTGAGTCAACACACAAACAACTGAAGTAGGACTCTCAACAAAACTGAATATTTGAATAAGTCAGTATCTTGCTGCTGTATTGCATTGCATTACATCATACAGGTATTTCTCTTCCCACTCCACGAGTAAGCAATGTGACGGTTTAATCAGCATGTCATTCTTCAAATCACTCCTCTAATTGCCTCACTTTGCAAGGTGCTAAATGAACACTGCTGATTTCCTTTAGCACCTGTTCACCCTTTTCACCCGCAACTCCTCTGGCTGACTAATGATATCACAACCGAGAGGAGCCGAGGAAATGGAAAAGGGAAACTAGCCGCCTCGGCACAATGTCTATTTTTACCACGGCAACCTGCTCCAAGTGGTTGCCAAGACAACTGCTGTGCCATTGTTTAATTACCTTTATAGAGACACATTTATACGGGCCCATAAGAGAGGAAACAAGAGACTTTTCATGTGTACCAACGACACATGGATGGCATATTAATTTGATTTGCCTCATATAATCTCTTTCTTCTCCTTCATTTGGGCTCAGTATGAACATTTGCTGATAAGTAGCGAAACATTTGTCACAGTATTGTGTATGTAACCAGCAGTAACTTTAGATCTAATAAAGAAATCAATGCACGTGGGCTATCTCTGAGTGAAAACGTCTCCTTTATTAATCCAGAGCGCCAAAGCAACGTGATAAAAACACTAAACTCTGTGAAGATAGCTTCAGCCCTGCAGTGTTACTTAGTTGGGGTTACTGCACGGCTGGGCCTCTCAGTGGGGGGGGGGGCACCCTGGTTGGATCAGCACTGGAGGAGGCATGTTGCCGAATTCAGTATTGAATTTTCTATTTGCAACATATCCTCTGATTCAACCTGCTTCTACTTTGCAGATGTTGCTGATGGATAATTTATCTTATTAAGTAACCAAACTGTGGTGTAGCGCCATAATCAATTGTTAATTTACAGTTACATGATAAGTCTAAACCCACTTTGTAAGTTTAATGTTAATCTGTATACCTTAACCATTTGGGAACCATTTTCATTATAGAGCAAACAGCAGAGATTACCAACCCTGCTCCAAGTCTAAGTTCCTGGGTCATCCCTTTTTATATTTTCATTTATATTGTATATTTATAGGAATGAAGTATAATATATTTATTTGCTTTCTTGGTGAGAGTTACATAAGACATCGTAGCTGAGTATACTGAACCCAGTGCCCTGTAAATCTCTATTATAATACTCAAATTATTTATAGCAATATAGCCACATTTTTTATTGGTGATACCTGCAAAAAAAGGTAGCAAAAGATGCCCAGATGTAAAGAACAGAACATTTAACATGTACTTTCAACAAGTCTTTGTTTGGTCATTTATTGAATTAACTTAGTACAATATATAGTACATAAAGTGGAGATGGTATTGTACATGAACTTGAAAATGATGCAATAATGGCTGTGCCTTTAATTATTTAATCTTCCTAGAGATAAACACGAGTGGGTAAGAACAGAAAGACATACAGACAGAGAGTGAAAGAAAGGCCACCCACATTCTGCCTCAGTTTATGAGGCAGAATGTGGGTGGTGATATTGACTGGTGTTTCATTACCCTTGAATAGACTATTGATCTGCCTGTTATGAAGCTTTGTGTATTTCTGTCAAACACACTACACACACACAAAAACGCACGCACACAAACACACTGAGCAGACGATAAGCTTCCTGTCAACGCAATGATTGATTGGCAGACACTTGGATATTTTGTCACTCTGACACACACAAACTGGTGAACAAGTTTCCTCCCACGTCTTGCCTTTCACTCACACACACACACACACTCACACACACACACACTCTCACACACACACACTCTCACACACACACACACACACACACACACACACACACACACACACACACACACACACACACACACACACACACACACACACACACACACACACACACACACACACACACACACACACACACACACACACACACACACACACACAATACCTTCACTCTCTCTCATCTGCGGCGTCCCATCACAATGCTATCTGGGCTCATTATGTCTCCTTTGTGTCCTTGCCCCTCTGCCAGGAGCGACGGGGCCAGAGCTCCTATTGTTCCAGTCCCTGTCTATCAAGCTGCAGTGCAGGCTTATCAAAATGAACATTACCATGACACTGAACCCCGTTGGCATCTGAGACACACAACAAAAGAGCAAATACCAAAGGTGAGCTCAGCGAAGACCACAATGCAGCTCCACATGATGTTGTCTTGACATTTCAAAAGCGACAGGTAAGAGAAGGCTAATAGCTTTCCTGGTTTTTGTTTTTGTGTTTGTGTGTGTTTGTGTGTGTTTGTGTGTGTGTATATATTTTCACTGTATTTTCCTTTATTGGTATAGGCTTGTGTGAGTGCAGAAAAAGATGGCCAAAAGCCTTACTTTTGCTAACTTTCGCACGCACGCACGCACGCACGCACGCACGCACGCACGCACGCACGCACGCACGCACGCACGCACGCACACACACACACACACACACAAACACACACACACACACACACACACACACACACACACACACACACACACACACACACACACACACACACACACACACACACACACACACACACACACACACACACACACACACACACACACACAGCAGTGGTCACCCTGTTGAGAATTCAAAGTCACTCCCATCCAGTCTTGGACAGGACAGTGTGATTATGCCTTGCTCTGTCTCTGTGTCTGACTCCATCTGTCTGTCTATTTTCTGTGTGCCACTTTACTCATTTTAAATCAGTCCTGTTTACTCACGACACTACCCAAAGGATCTCTGGCTTCCAGTATGCAGCTCTTAGTGTTGGCTTTGCCTGTGAGAATTGGATGAAAGGACCAGTGAAGACACGACTGGATAAGGTGTGGTGTAATGAGGTGCAAACTGACATAAAGGAGGACACAACCACAAACTGTGAACACACATATTGTTTGAACGATAACAACAGAATGATGATTACATATAATCATGTTTTGGCAATAACACATTTATGCATATTTATAATTCTGGCCCCCGGTGCAATACTCAATACTAGAGATCAATTGTGTTTTCATCTTCAGAACACATCCAAAAACATTCATATTTAAAAAAAAGTAGCCCATTGTGGGTGATATATACCAATAATATATTAACTAAATATACATTAAACAAAAGCTTCACATTCAACTCTTTGAACTGATGATATACAAATATTTATGTGAAATCGAAGGTGAACTAAAATCTCATAAAAGAGGTGTGTCCCACATGTCCAGTGTTAGTGTACAATGCTGCATTCATTTGGAATTAGAAGGTCACATGACATAGACCCCACACCCTGTCAACGTCTGTCCTCTAAATGTTTACTTTAAGGTTTATCACAGTTTAATTATTCAATTTAAGGGTAATTACTTCCCCACTGCATGATTTTATGGCCAGCTCTGTTCCCAAAGAGTAATGGTAAAATCATTCTGCCAGTACAGGCAGCAGGGACATATGCAAAAACATATGGAGGCAGAGGTGCATTAAGGTAAACTGACATACTCAGATGCACAAGGACCCGGATACACACACATACAGCTTGACACCTAAAAAAGTGTATCCCTGCGTGCCAGCAGAAATACGATATGCACAAAGTGTGTGTAAAAACAGACACACACAAGGGCACGGCATTACAATCCTCTTAAGTCTCTCCCTGATGCCCTGAGCTTTGATCAGTATCCTCCACGGTCCTCAGCCAACACACACACACATGCTGTCTGCAAGGCGAAACGATCACAGTGGAGGTCACACTCAGGCTTTGTGTGTGGGCGGATGATAGTACGATTATGCAGCCTTGCTTGTTGGCCAAAGTCACCAGATACATACATTTACATATTCATGCCTGTTATTTCCAGTTAAAAAGGTCATCTTCTCAGCAGCTATTTGCATAGCGGAGGGGCACACAGGGAGGTGAGTCTTTGATGAGTCACAGCGGCCCGTGCCAGGGATGCTTCACTTGCTTTAAGTTTTTGTTATCTTCAAACTCAAACTGTGCTGTGTTGTGCCAGCATAGAGATGTTCTTAATTAGTAAATCCCTGCAAATTGTTGGCAGCCAGGAATTTTCAAATGTCAGTTGCGGCTAATGATGGCCTTTCAATTTGTACGTGAAGAACATGGTTTTTATATGTGATTTTTAAATAAAGTGTGCAGGCTTGTGTTTTATTAATGAGTGCATTTGTATTCATGTTTGAAAGCTTACAGTAGAAGACATTTGGAGGCCACAAATGCTCAAGGGCCAACCAGTAAATTACAGAAGCCGGAGGACAGAGATAGATAGAAAGAGTAAGGATCAAAGTGAAAGAGGCCTCTGCAGAGACCTCTGCCATGCCAGAGGGAATCAGGAGGCTGTTTTTGTTTAGCTGGCCTTTCTTTCTGCCTGCCACAAATGAGACCTGCAGAATACTTCCCATACCAAATCACAAAGCGGCAGCCAAGCATAAGTTGAAAACTATGACTTCAGAACCCCGCAGAAAAATAACCTTTCACATATTCTATTAAAAAATGTATTTTCTTGTAAGCCCTTGAAGAATACGCTTACATTGAAACTCCTCAAGGGCTAGTTTTATAACTTTAAGGCTTAAGCCGGAGAAAAAGATAAGCAAACAGCTATAATCATCTATCAGGAGACTGAGTTGTTTTGACCAAGAATCACATAAATGACCCTAATTTGCATTGAGGACTTTTTTTTAATCATTCAACTAATTACGCTGTGAGCAAGGATCTCATTGGAGTAATTGGACAGCTTTGTCAGTTTCCACATATCATTTACCGTTTTAATTCAAAGACTTGCTCTTAGGGCTCTTAAACCTGACTTGAGTAAATCTCCTCCGTTAGACAAACTGGGCTGATGCAAGATGCAAGGATCAGATGTGCTTTAATTATGAAGCTTATCAACATTATCAACCAGCCTCACATCCACTCACACTGCTGTTTGTGCTTTTGTGTCCAAGATGTTACAGAGCCAGCAATGGAAACTACTTACTGCCTAATGTTCTCGCAGCCAGGTTCAAAATCCACACCCAATTTAATCACTATAGTCATTATCCAAACTGAAGACTCATCCTGCCAGCCAGAACTCCAGCCTGCGCTCCATTAGGCGGGCACTGCCAGCCGGGCCAGATGGCCGGTGCCGTGCCCAGACTCCATGTGGCCAGCTTGGACTCATTGAGACAGAGTGGATCATTTCACAATCCCTCTCTGCTTCCATCCATGGCAAACACACATTCAAACACACTTCGTAATCTAGACAAAACACAAACGCTGTGATGAAGACAAACGGCAGATTGTTTTAGGGTCACCTTTATTTGTAATCACAACTTTCAATCATGCGAGGCAATATGCTCATAACTACTGAATTAGCATAATTAGGTGTCTTGTTGATGTAAATATAGATTTGTCTAAAATTTGAAATGTTGTACTGTGGTGTCTATCGGGTTACCCGAAAACTTGTCGCAGTATTCTGTCTTTGAAATTGTATTTGAATATTTGTTTGTGGACCGACGCTATACAAACAGAAAGTCCATTTCTTAATAGAGATTTTTCTATAAAGTGCTTGGTGGTAATGGTAAATCTTGAAATGATGTATAGTGTACTTTGGGTGCAAGAGCATGGCGTAAAATCCTACAAAAAATTGCAATGATTCATGCAAAAAGCTTTTCCTGCACAATGAATCTTCAAATCTTCAATGACTAAGTAATCGCCGAAATATCAAATGTTTTTATTTCTTCCACATCGACACATAGAAGCAGTTTCTAATGCCACAGCCGGATCTGTCTGCTGCGACTCGCTGTCTGATGAGGCCGTCACGTCAGTCCTTTGATAACTTCGTCCCTTGAACTCATGTGGTGTGAACCACAGATAGCTGAAATGGAGGCTTCATAGGCAATGAAGCGTTTTCATAAGCGTTTGAGGTTACAGGGAGTCCTTTGAAGGACTTTGAGTTGTGTCAAGAATGTGGGAACTGTGAGACAGAAAAAAAGTCTGTGGACAGACAGAGAAGGAACATAGTTTTATTTGGTTCACTGAGAGACAATAATGCCTCATCTACTGCCATTTTAAAATAAAACAATATATTTGCCAGTCTTAACAATGCGATAGAGAGCAACAGACAACATAAATAGACATTATTCCCTGTAGTGATATTTACCAGCAGTAAACCGTATGAGCTGGTTCATATTGCTTGGCCTCGATCACAAGGGGATACTTTAATGTACTGTGTGTGTCTGTGTCTGTGTGTGTGTGTGTGTGTGTGTGTGTGTGTATGTGTGTGTATGTGTGTGTGTGTGTGTGTGTGTGTGTGTGTGTGTGTGTGTGTGTGTGTGTGTGTGTGTGTGTGTGTGTGTGTGTGTGTGTGTGTGTGTGTGTGTGACTTCATCGGCATTGATCTAATTAGGATTCAGGCAGTTAATGTGCAGAGGCCTGATGGTGTGTGATTGCCTGGGTCTAATGCGGCAGACTCTTGGGGAACATCAGCCCTCATGTCTACACACACTTAGAGAAAACAGCAATGGCAGAGAAGTGTACAGCATTTCTGTATTTCGTGTCCTTTTTTTCTCCCCGCTCTTTTTGTCTTTCTTTACTCTGTTACTTTTCCAAAAACACTTATACCAAATTCATCTTATTCACACTCAGATACACACACCATCTAATGAAAAATGGCTTAAGTTAGTATTATTGATTTACGAAGCACTTCCAACTGCTTTCATTTAGCCGTTGGCACTCCCAAGAGAGACAGAAAGGTAGAGATGCAATTGTAATATGCTTAATATATTGTATGGTGCCTTCGAGTATAGTGACACATACAAACACACACGCACGCACGCACGCACGCACGCATGCTGAGAAGATGTTCCTCCTACATTTCCTTGTCTCAAACTATTTAAAGAGGAACTTCATTTGACACACACACACACCTTTTTCCTGCCAGACTTCCATGCTGGCAGTGCCAATGTTTTGCTGTTCTAATTAAGGCGAATTTCCTTTGGGGAATGGACGCTGAGGTCATAACACCGTCTGAGTGACAATAGATCTCAGACGGTGCTGCAGCTCCATCAGTACGCCATGAAAGATTGCACGGATGTCCCCCACAGAAGCACAAACATCTCTGCTTATTAATACAACTCCTGTGACTGCACATGGAGGGGGGTATTGTTTGCGTCTTCATAAGATTTTTATGAGGTCTCATAACTGTGTGTGTGTGTGTCTGGTGTTGATATGAATGTCTGTATGGGTGTGTAAGAAGTTGCTGCTGTTATTAACATCTTTCTCTATTCAAGCAAGATGTAAAACAAACCGTAACAGCTGCATTAGGGCATTAAAACAACAACATATTTTCATATCACAGCCTCTGTAGACTGCCAGAGGAAAAATCAACAAGAACATGTTGATCACAATTAAGAGAGACAGGAAATGGCTCCAAGGACCAGAAAGATATCCCCACTGAAATTGGATTCTTTAGTAAAACATGACAAATTGAAAGCCTCCACAGTGAATTTGTGTACTCTAAGTGAAGCGTAATGTGGCATCTTTTTGTGGATTTATTTTGGGTAAAACATTCCTCTGACCTGAATCATTAAGTGTTTCTGCACCAGCGAAGAGCATCCCAACCCTATTAATTTGCAGTGGATTCTCCTACAATCTTTGTTAACTTAAAGATTAATTACGCTCACTGCTTACTGCAAAAGGAAAAATATGTTCTCGGATAAATAAGGAAAGGGTTGTATTTGTGTTTTCAGAGTAGATTTCTGTGCCCCAACATGTGCATAGACAAATGTGAAGCTTTTATACCTGTTTCTACTGTACATTTAGGAGTAAGTAGCAACTCAAGGCTCTAATGATTTGGTCTGCAAGTGTCTATAAAACAACCAAAATAATGCACTTATGGTACCGAACAAAAGATGATAATGGATGAGTCAAGCAGCAAATAGAATGGAAGTAAAACAGGAGCAATATAAAAAGTCCCTTCATCACATCAGTACACAAACAGTATGGATTTTTTGTCAAAGCACTTAAGATATTCATTGCTATCGGGATGTTCAGAGCATTCCATGGAATATAACACAAAGTGTATCTCGAGCCGGTTTCTCAAACTTACCTTTGTTTAATAAACAAAGGGCTTCACAACAGTCATGCTTTCCAGAATTGAATAACCGGGCTCTCTTTCTGCCCATCTGTCTGACTAGCTGTCCTTCCACCAACCCCTCTGGAAATGAATCCTTCTAAGAACCCTTTTGTTTGTGCCACAGTTTACGGTTTGGGATCGTAGTCATTTATAGCACTCCGGCTGTGCGTCACCCAAACCGGGACGCTTTTAAACAGAGCTGCTCAGAGAGATTAATCCGGTGGTGAGTAAAAGGAAAAAGGAAGAGGAGAATAGCTAAGTGCCAGAGAAGTGAAGTGTCCCTCCAAGGACCCCAGCTGTGAACCTGCCTGCATCCTGACGTGATTTATTTTGTGGAGGGATGATAATATAGTTTTAATATAGGTCAAGAAGACTCTGCGGTACAATTTGACAAATCCTTGCTAAAAACACAGAGATAGTAGCAAGGGAGAGAAGCACTGTAAACAAAATTGAATTGAGGAAGTGGTGAAGATGCTTGCTTGACTGCCTTTGTTTTCATGTTGTTCTTTATGTATTGATTTACCTTTGTTTATTACTGCCACCAAGTGTTTCATGTGTGTCCTCGTTGCCAGGCACGATACGTACAAACACTGGAATCCACTCGTAAAGGCATCGATTCATAGCTAAACTTGCATTAAAACTCTGCAGGTGCATTATGGAGCCTGCAAATGACAATTGAAAACTTAAAAAAAATAAATTGGTTGAGCTCTAGCTGTCTTTATTACCAACAGAGCGATATTACATTTTTATTTTTTACGGATGATTTATATTCCTCATTATTCGCCAGCCTGGTTTCCTGGTATTTCGCGGTAAACATATTTTTCATTTTCTATGTGATATATCTGAGATAACTTTCTAATTGGTCCAGTAGTCTGCGCAGGAATTAGGTCGGGGAGGATGGGTCAAACACTGGACTTTCTGAAAGGAGACCACTGTTTATGCCCTGTGTTAAACAAACAGTCAAAATTGACTTTTCAAAATGTGTGTTCGTAACTTAAAAATTAAGTCACGTATTTTAAGCCAAACCAGAATGTTTTTTTGAAACTTAACTATAATAGTCTTATTGCTTTGTTATTTTATTTACAACGTTTAACACCTGATTTCAACTCTGACTGTGATCCAGAAGATAGATTTACCTCTAAACGTAATTGAAGAAGCTGAATGGGAACATTGTAGGATTTGAACGAGACAAGGTTGCATTGCGGGAGTCACCTCACACTAACTCCTTGATGTCTGAAATGTGCAGGCACAGCCTTGACATGGTGTTTACAGAGCGATGGAAAACGGAGGCTTCCCTTCACTGAGATTTCCTTGTGTTGACACTGGGACACCTCGATTCAACATCAAAGCACTTTGCAAAGTGCCCTTCAGCACTGAGTCAGCGTTTGTTCTGTTAGCTATGTTTAAGTAAACAGTGGCGCTTCTGCACATCTTAGGGAATACACTCATCTTGTGATGCACACATTTTTGCACGCACACATGCATCAGCATACTGTGTGTGCGTGCATGTGTGCAGAATCTCATTCATGACAAACAAATAAGCAAGCATGCACATATACACAAAGTATAGACTGAACAATGCATATTTTTGGCATACATACTCAAATAAACCTCAGCTGGCACAACGTTTTACTATCTAAGAAAAGGCTATAGGCCATTGTACAAAATACAGTCCGGAGAGCAAATGTTTAGTGGAAAATTAGAAAAAATAAGCCACATCTATCACCATTTTTAACAAAATAACCAGTTTGTGAGTCAATGTCAGAGAGGAAAAAAAGTTGTAAAGGTCATTTATTGTCATTAGGCACCACTGGGTTGCACAGTCATACTCTACTATTCTATACATGCTTTTTCCTGTGGTCAGTCCTGTTGTTGGGTGAGCTTGAGCCTTATTTTCCTGTGACAGGACATTGGACATGAGTAGGCTGGGTAGATGAATAGCCTTGTATATCTTTGCTGGGTTAACGTACCCCTCTCTGCTCCTCTCCTCCTGGACCTGCCCTCAATAGCGATTGGTCCGTTGGTCTCTGTGTGGTCAGAAGATGTTGTGGCGATCGTCTGCTGCCTTAAATCCAATCACTGTGCTCCGTCTCCAATGTTGATGAGTGTATCTCTGTCAAATACCATATGGCTCCAGTAAAAAAAGACAACATATCAAACACAGATGTATGGAAATTTGTGGAAGCTGCATCTCCATTCACTGTTGTCGCCAAAGTCAAAAGAAAAATCTTCTACCTCTAGACCAGGATGTATCTATGGACACCAAAGCAAAAGTGAAGTATTACACAATTACTACACATACTCATCCCATCAAGTCTCTTATCAGACACACCTCCCTCACTCTTCCCTGACTACCCCTCGATCAATCAACAGCACGCAGGTGATTGGCTCCCATCTCTCTCAGTCTGATTGTCTCGGTGATTTGCTCTAAGTGGATATTCAGCCTCTGTAGCATTTATGAACGCGGGCGGATCAGACTTTCTCTGCCTGAAATGAAAGGTCTCTCCAGAGGACGGAAATCAGCTCATGGCCAGATGAAGCTGCAGAATGTGTTACTGTATAGAGAACATATGATTGAAGCAATGCTCACAGGCCTTTTAGTAAGCGTTGTAATGCTTTAACATTTTTTGTATATAATCTGCTGCTGAGTTATATCCAGAGGTACATTTACTCAAGTAGTCAAAGCTTAGGTGCAAGACTTTTCATACATACATAAACATAGTCTCTCCCATATGGTAATTACTCTCACACAGAGGGGAGAAACAAATGTTTGCATTACAGCTTTACATTCTGAGATACCCACCTTTACCAGCCACAACACTTTCGTCAATCAGATCAGTATCAATACCTTCACTAGTGATAAACCATGCGACCACATTTCTCTCAATTCCACTTGTATTTCCAACTCATCTCACACAGATGATGCGACTAACTGTGAAGGGAAGTCAGAGCTAAATACTTTTTGAAATCCCCAAAAACATTTTACAATCTGATGTTTTTTATCTTTCTTAGCTGCTCTGCTTTTCTTATCGTCTTCGCTTTTTCTTATCACTGGGACTAAGACAGTATCAGTGTGACAATGAGACTTTATAGTATGTATCAACTATAAATCACACCAAATTTGCAGCGAGAGTTGTTGCAGTCTTGACTGGAGATTGTAGATGATTGATATCCCTGTAGGGACTGTAAATATTGATGACTAATGTCATAAAGAGTGTGACCTCCTTAGTCAAACAAAGGAAGTGAACTTTGTGTCTCATTTGTGTAGCTGAAAGGCTTACTCTCAAAACAAATACATCAACACCAGCATTTGTATCCTTCTCAGAACTGCAATTAAAGTGCATTCAATAAGGATTCAAGTCTTAATCTTGCTCTTTAATCCAACATGGTTATTGTGCCTCCAGGAGTTGTTTTCAATTTGTCTATTTATTGCTAGTAGCATCCACTACTAAACAATTAGTCAATTTCGATTTTCTGTGGCCTTTAACTGTTATTCTCTCCGACACATCTGTCCTTTATAGAGCAGCAAGAAAGAAAACCCATATTCTATTTGCGTTGAATAGTTTTTTGGACTGTTATACAGTTGAGCAACGAGAAGATAGGCCTTCACAATATAACAAAAAGCAATGTTTACATTTCACAAACCCTTGGTGGATTTCCAGTCATGAAGATTTTTTTGTTGGATGAAATTAGACTTTAAATTTAAGTTTTATATATAACAGTGATTCACTTAATTTGTCTATATACAACGTTTGATTTGTATTGCTTTAAATATTACACCTGGCAGGAAATTCTAGGTTTTATCCTCAAGGAGATTCCTCTGTCTCAATCTGAACATGCAACAACACAAACCTCCGGCCTCCAGGTCCCCACGACCCTGGACATCTGCTCTGTCATTGAACCAAGCAATGCCCTTGTTTCACAGTTGCAATGACAAATAACTCCTTATACTGTATGAGTGCCATACAAAGAATAATTGGTTCTGGAAATGAATATGAAGTCTGATGGTGGCATAGATCTCTTTATATGATAATGACCTTGAAATACCCTGATTAAGCCATCAGGCTCAAGCACCACATTCTGTGTGCCAATATATTTTAGTTGCTCTCTTTGGATGAATGTCATCTTGTGAGGGCAGCAAGGTGCACTTACGCCTGGAGGCCTGTAACAGAGTTGTTAGCTGCACTGCGCCTCTGTGCCACGGAGAGCTTCCTTGAAGTGCCAGGTGGTTCCCTGGATTTCAATGACTGCTCTGTTTCCACAGCTGCAGCAGCAGTAAAACAGTTGCTGGAGCTGGCCAACAATATCACCTTCCCTGGAGCAGCAGAGGAGAGACAGGACGTGGGTATCCTGTAGCCAACATTCGTGTTAGACGGCACTCTGATTCCTGCTTTGCTCAGAGAAAATAAACTCTACAGCTGCCAGAGAATTTCACCATGATTACCCATGTTATTTGGAGCCGTTAAGCCGCCATCACATGTTCTCTGTCGGGGCCAATTCTGAATTGGAGATCACATTTTTGGTGATGGCCAAATACATAGTGGTTAACCGCCCAAACCTTATTTCCTCATACATACTAAGAGGAGAGGTGGAGGTGGAGGATGGAAAGGAGCAACACATTTTCAGTATAGAGCTTTCTCATCGACTCTTTCTACAGCTGAACACCACATGCTGTGTGGTTGAGGTTGTGGCAGGATTTCTTCATTATGAGGCAATTAAAGCCCACATCAATATGTCAGAGGAGGATGTGTTTGTCAGAACACATGCAGAGAGGTTGAATTATAAACTCCGCCCCACTACGACCTCCTTAGACTCCTAGTGCTGTGAAGAACGACTGTTAGACCTTTTCATGGATCCATCATAAAAAAACTAGTTTTATTGGCAGATTATATTGGCCTTATTCTGAGTTTACCCAGTAGATGCTTTTATTTCAGTTTTTGCAATAACATTCCCCTTTGTAATCTCTATGGGCTATGAGCTGTAGCACACTTTACCTGTTTGAAGGCACAGTTTTACTTTCAAAGCAACCTTATTAACAAATAAAAGATGCCTTTTTGTTCTAAAACGACTGTATATACAGTATAGAGTGAGGGCTTTCAAAGTGTATCACCTTGAAGAAAACGTCTACATATAATGTACGGAACATCTTTTTCTACTATTTGTGGATTTTAATTCAATACGAATATATCCTCAGGATTCATCCAGAATGTACATTTTGTGTACCATTTTGGTATGTTTAATCTTGACTTAGTAATGGCTGAGAAAATAAAAACTGTAGCTTGAATGGCCTATCTTAAAGGGGACCTATCATGCAAAATGCACTTTTGTACGTCTTTTATACATGAATATGTGTCCCCGGTGTTCCAGGGAACTCACCAAGTGTCAGAAAACACAACCCTCTCTATTTTCCTCCATACCCAAATCTCTAAAAAAGGGGCTGCAACGGATCTGATAAAAACTGATCCAGATTTGAACACTGTCCTGGCGTCAGGACAGTGGCGCTACGGCTATTGGGCCAACTCCACCAATCAGGAGGAGACAGCCACGGCCATTGCCGTTCGAAAGCGCTGGAGACGCTGTAGTACATATGCCAGGCCAGTAGATGGTGCTGTTCTCACAGAATCTGCCCTTGCAAAAACAGAGCTAGAAATTGTCAAATTGAGCAAAATGAGGCATGGCTAAAATGCATGATCTGTTTGGTATTTAAAAAACAAAAAAAGTTTAAATATGTCTTATATAGGTATGGTCCTACACTATATTATTCAAATGTAGCATGATAGGTCCACTTTAACCATGTTAAAATAAGAACATGGTGTATATTTCAATGATGAATATGCTACCAAATGGAAGTTGACAGCCACATTTTGTTAATAAAACAAAATGAACATCTATTGCTGACTAAAATCTATGTTGAGTCTAAATGACTTTTTATTCAGGTTTTGAAATGAAGGATTCAGGAGCAATAATCCTCCTACAGAAGAAGTGAGCTTCTCAACCAAGGTTAAAGAAAGGATGTGACATAATTGACAAAGAATTTTAAGTAAATGCACACTCAGTGGAGTAAAACATCAGAAGGAAAATAAAACATAACTTAAAGCATTAAGATCTTGTCTGTGTAAATCCAAAGGGAATGAAAGTCCTCCGGCAAATGAAGAGACAGTGCCAAGCATGTCAAAGACTCCGAAAACTTCAGCAGACAGAAAATACACATTGGGAGTACAGACAGCACTCTGAAAATTGCTACTAGAAGCATATGAAGGGAGTCTGGAGTTCAATGTTACTTTTGTGGCATAAGGTCTGCAGAATTCAGATTATTTCCTGTCTCTGTCTGAAAAACCTCCAGGGAGAGCAAGTGAAGAGGATGTAAGGTACTGGCTTTGTCTCTTAGGGAGGGACAACGTTCCAATATTTGAATATTTTTTTCATAAAATCTGTCTTAACCCAAATCTTGCAAACAGAGGACAACATTCTGACATGATGTAAATGTTGTCAAGGTGTTGTTTAGACATTTTGTGAAAACAAGCTTAGCTAATTTGAATTGAATGTCTCGTTAACATTTTGTTTGCAAATGGTTTCTGAGAATGTTAAACAACAAGAAAGAAAATGGGGTATTTTGTTCCCTTAATAAAGACTGTCAGGCGGCTGTGGACAAGACTAATAGAGTTAAAGCTGGAAGTCGAAAACAAGGAGAACACCAACAGATCTGTAGGCTGACATTTGGTGCGGTTGGACGATAAGATGGAGTCATTGTTTTCCAAACTCTCCGTTATACATGTCGACATGGATACAACGTAACAAGAGTTTTCTTGAAAAGGAGGTTTCAAAAAGGTTTGTTTAAACAGTCTAAAACTAAATTTGCTTGTGGACAAGAGGCCCAAATTCCACACAGTGACCACAGCCTGGTGACCGCAGATGTTGTCAACAGAAACCTTGAGAAGAGAGTTTAAGGGAGTGAAGGATTTTGTGCAGCAGTACAGAGACACAAGATATAAGCAAGATATCAGAAAGTGCTTCCCTGCCTTCACAGCTAACACTCTCGTCTCCACTAGCGAAGATTTTCACATCCACGATTCCTTTAACTCCTTTGAGATGTGGAAATAACACTGTGCAGAGAGATGTGAAATCTGATGTGTGCCGACAAAGGTTGCAGGAATCGGATGGATGATGTTTAAGCAGAGTATCTGAACATGCAGGTCTGACTGTTGTTAGAAATTCCCCTCTGATGTCTCCACACTCTCTGAGATGCCGCATAAAGCCTGCAGGGAAATTATTGAGGATCTGAGTATACTTCTCTGGCTGTTTCTCACACTCACTGTGAGAGGTTGCTTCAAGTGAAGGAAGTTTCACTTATTTTCAGGTAAAGCATGTGTGCACTCGATGTGGGGTTCAGACTCTCCTGGAGTTTACACAAAACATTGAATAAAATGAATGCTGCTTTTATTATCATTGTGAATAAATTCAATTATGAGTGGAGTGCACAGTTGGTCCTTGGAGGATTCTAATTATATGATTATAATAATCCTATTATAGAAAACATCTTCTTCAAAACCCTTACAATATAAACATGTCTCTGTGTAATTCATAAAGATGGCAAGTACAGACTACAGGAGGTAAAATAATCATAAAATGATGATGAAGTATGATTAAAACGTCTGTGTTGTGACATTTTTCTCCCCCTTTATGTGTTAGCTGCTTATGTTAACATTTTACACTTATAAATTCAGTGTTGACATTTAATAGAGGCATTTTAAATGCAGTAAATTCAAATTTACAGCAACCTCCTGCTTTGTACTAAGGCAGAGGGACTACAGGGAATATTCTGTACAAATAAATGGCCTGAGGCTTTAAAGGGCCCATGTCATGCTTTTCCGGTTATTACCCGTCCCCTTGTGTGTTATGAAGGTTTTTATGCATGTAAACGGTCTGCAGTCACAAACCCTCAAAGTACACCCTGTAGCGAGTAAATCTCTAAGACCTGTCTATGCTGCCCCAGAACGCCTCGTTGGAGATTTCTCTTTTTCCATTGTTTTCTTCCTGGGTACAGTGACGTGCCCATACCCAAATGGACCCATTGGTCCAGATGGACCAATCCGTTAGGTTAAGTTCTCAGCTGCAGCTACGCCGATTTCTCCTCCCTGAGACGGCGGGACGCGGTGAGGCTGTGAGTCGGTGTGTGAGCACACACAAACTCCCAGCCAGGCTGTGTGTGTTCGGGCTGGTTTCGGGCTGGGTTTCGCCGTGTCTCGCTGTCTCGCAGACGGCCACTGGGCTCATAGGGAGGGGGGGGCAGGAGCTCCAACAAGCCGTTTAGGACAGAGAGTGAATACACATACTATACAGAGATGCTGTATGAGAAACCAATGTGATTTTGGAAAATTGCACAATATAAATCTATTTTAGTAGACCTCAACAATGGAATTATGATCAGTAGAAATGGCCATGACATGGGACCTTTAATACATAAACTAGCTAAATAAACACTGTTAATTCATTGGAATTTATTAAGGTTTGAATCAACTATCAACTCGGTGACTGAATCACTAAAGAGGCGGGATCACCTCAAAAGAATGTAAAGTTTGAAAATTATAATATATATATGTGATGGCATCCACAGTCTCTTTACTGTAGACGAGCAGCATTAGCCAAGGTTAGCATAAACAACACTGTATGAGCCAGCACAGTTTTGTTGCAATTTGCTAATATTGTGCATCTTGTTTTCCCACTCAACATAAACACACTGAGTCTAACTTTAAGTTGTTTGGTTTTTCTGGAGAGGGCGGCCATGTTGGCTGCTTGTCAGGATAATTATTGCAATAAGTTCTAGTCCTTAGAATTGACCGAAGATAAAATAAGGTAACATACTGCATAGCCTACTGATGTTGACATGAATAATGCAAAACTTTTCCAAATCATTTATTTGTTCAGTTATACTGGATCCCTACTCACAATCATCTTGAGGGTTATCTCGTTGCAACCCATTAAATACATTTTGCATGATCCAGGGTGAAGTTTTTCACCATCTGCTGTTTTTATAGAAAAAGGCTTGAGAACAGAAAAGCCTAACAAGATCTTACCGTTGTTTAAGGATCCTGTCAGAGTGGAGAGGGATCGCTTCTCTGGAAAAAACTAACAGTAATAAAATACTTACTGTAAATACGAGTTTTAACAGTACAAAAGCAGAACTCAGAAAAACAAAGAGAAACCATAAACAACAGATTGGATTTCAGCCAAGCACAGGGCTCCAATTATCCCTTTAGTGTTCTTACAGTCAGACAAGTATTTACTCCAGTATATACCTAAATGCCTTGGAGACTATATTGCGGTACGGTAAGTAAATAAATATACATGGCTATCATTCATTCTGGCTTACTGTGTCCCCAGTGGCCGTTTGTTGCCTCCAAGCAATCTCATCATATCCATCTGTACTGTCAAGTAGCTATTTGTGTCCCATCCTGTCAACAAAATCTTCAACGTCCATCACACATCTCCTGAGGTTTACATAACCACGCTTTTATACTAAGTTGAACTTTCAGTATGTAGTAGATGGATATGTACATTATTTTCATGGCAAAACAAGGCTACTACAAGTTTGTGTGTGTGTGTGTTTCCAGTCTGATTTTTCTGTCCACGTTGCCTTGGGCTGATCAAAACTCCTTTCTGCTATGGAGGAGTCCCCGGGGTCAACGCATGCATAATAACATAAACACACAAACACACAGTCACACACCCTCTGACTCATAACAATCTCCTCTATAATTAAAACCCACGTCCATTTTTTTTCAGCAGCACAAACATGCTGCAGCATTTCATAAACCATAAATAACTACACAAAATAGGTCATGAAATGTATTGATATATTATACGTACATATATAAATTTTTCTCAATAAAGATGAAGTAATTAACAAAAGAACATGCTTTGAGCTTCTAAATGAAATGTAATTAAGAAGGAAAACATCCTAAAAGTGGGCCCTGTGTGTGTCAATTACCTGAGCTTTATTTCTCTGGGTACAGTGAAGACGTAGCAGATGCCGAGTGTTCACGGTTTACTGGCCACACCTGCAGTGCACATACGGAGTGAGGTTGTGTGAGACAGACTGGTTTGTGTGGGATTGTTTTTTCACCTTCATAATTTCCCTGTCATTCAGTCGGATTGTTTTTTCACTTTCATAATTTCCCTGTCATTCAGTCGGCTATTTAAATCTCTTGTCATCTAATATCAAAGGATGCAGGTGACAGTAAAGAATAAATAATAAAAAACCCTCAAAGGCAAACAGAAATAAAGTAATTTCTTGTACATAGTTGAAAACTATATATTTTATGACAAATAATATGTAAAAGTGGTGCTAACACCTTGTGTAAATGAATATAAATAGACAACGGGTATATCTAATAGAAACAATATTTTACAAGATCTGCAATCAACATGTATATTTTCTACTTTCTTGTTTATTTCTTGTCTTGAATTTTTATTGTACAATGCCATGTGTTTTTATGCTGCTGCAACGCAAAGATTTCCCAAATTGGGATCAATAAAGTACTATCTTATCTTATCAGGCAAATTGTCACGTTGTCCAGTAAGGATTTGAACCCAAGAGCAGGACAAAGATACAACCAATGTTCACAAGGTTCCGTTTAGTCAAGTCAGGGACAGGCAGGGTCAAAACCAGGAAATCCAGCAGTCAGGCAAACAAATCCAATAAAGGAGCAGGCAGCGTAGGGCTCAGAACCAGGTGATCCGTCAAACAGGCAAACAAATACAATCAGGAGGCAGGCAGAAAACTCAAATTCCAAAATCAGGCAGGGTTAAATCTGGGCACAAGAGGTAACTGGCAAATACGTAAGGAAATGCTGGAGCGCCTGGCAAAACACACAAGACATTCTCAAAGAGGACAAGTGAGAGTGAGGTTGTATACTGTTGAGCTAAAGAGGGAATGAGTATAGGGGAGGGGAAGGGCTGGGGAGACCAGGTGAGGGGAGTGAGCTGATTGCAAGAGCCTGGAGGAAGGCAGGTTCGGAAATGACAAGAGTTATATACAAAACCAAAAACAACTATAAATGTGTCAAACTTGTGACACAAATGATATATAAAACATCTCTCTCCCCCTAACCAAATATCCTCGTTAGACCATTATTTTCTAGCGAGCAAGCTACAATAGGCTATAACTGTAGTTAATGTGTTGCTTATCTAAATTCTTAGATAACTTTTATATTATTGTGGGTTTCTCTCTTTTTACTTTTCCTCTTTTGGTCTCAACAGTTTCTGTATGTTTGTATTATTAATTGCAATGCTGTTATTCCTATGGGACTGGAGATTGTGTTTTCCTGACATGAAACACAATGCAATTCTGTGTGATTGGCGAAGCCACACACAGTCTGGTAGGCCTATTCAACATACTTATCTCATCTTATTCTCCTTCTTCCGCCACACATTTTGTCAATTTTGATTTGTAATCAATAACAATTACTTTGTCTTTCTATAGCAGAGTTCGCGTTAACCGAATATTTTCCGTCTGTCATTTTGACAGATTAAAACAAACTCAGAACAGCGCCAAAGTTTCCCCGCAGCGGGGCTCCGGTGTTTTGCCTTGTTATGCATGCCCGCCCAAAAGGAAATGATACAGTTTCCAAACCTAACTTTGCCGAACAAATCATTGAAATGTCTGTGAGTGTTTGCTACTGCGGTCAAACCAGCCTCCACTTGGGAAAACGCAGTCAAGCCAGCCCGCACGTTATATTGCGGTGCGCGAATATCCTATGCATTACGATAGAGGCCTGGAAAAACTGCCTTCAAAATAAAAGCGCTTACTCGGTCAATAACAAATATACCAAACATATTCATATATACTGGAGATTAAATTAAGAAATATGTACTATATAATGTGATCAATAATAATTTAAAACAAACTACGTATAACTACCACATTATAACTGAGTTCATGTAAAACTTAAGGATTTTAAAAATAAAATACTTTTGAAATCTCATATGGGCCTTCTATTTTTAGATAAGAATAAATACAAAACTGTCAATCATCAAAGACTTATTTCACTCCAGGGTGATAGCAGGACACCCCAACTAGTCACTAAAAAAAAAGCAGGACATTCTGATGTAGAGTTTCAAAATAAAAGACCTTTGAAGTCTCTATTATATGAACTATCATCCCTCTGTTTTTAGATAAGAATAAAACAAAAGCCCTCCAGTATCAAAGACTTATTTCACTTCAGGGTGATAGCGGGACACCCCAACTAGTCACTCAGAAAAAATCAGGACATTCTGATGTAGAGTTTCAAAATAAAAGACCTTTGAAGTCTCTATTATATGAACTATCATCCCTCTGTTTTATATAAGAATAAAACAAAAGCAGTCAGAGGGTCACTAGTTCATCAAAAAGCTTACAAGTTGGGACTTTGGTGCTACAAATGCTGCTCCTGGCGTCACTAGTAAGGCTTATGTGGTAACTAGTCGGACAAAAGTGCCACTAGTTGCTGAAAAAGAGTGACTAGTGTAATTAGTGTAGTTTTATTTAACTAGTAAAGCATAGTGCCAAACTAGTTTGACCATATATCTAGCAAGTGAAATCAAAGAGCCAACTAGTGTAGGCAGCTTCCGTCTGATATCAAGGATATGGAATATATACTCAAATGCCATACACCCCCCCCCCCCCCCCCCCCCCCCCCACTAGCGCAACCTCTGTTCTATACTGTTGTCACTGTTTTATCATTGCTTCAGAAAGCCTCAAAAACGTTTAAACCTATATAATTATTCTGAATCGGCCCCCGATGCATTATGATGATTAGAGTGCAAATACACCAGGCAGTTTACGCTTTTACACTCAAGCGGACCAAGCTGCCATTACCAGAATACAAAATGAGACTCTTAAAATATTTCCTGTTTACTTGAAGTTTCTATTTGGGTTCTATTGACCTCATTAATGCTTTGTATTACTACATGTAGACTGTGTTACAAAGAATTATGTTCTGAGAAAATATGTCTGTTAAATGTTGTTAAATCTTTGAAAAATGAACTCACATTTACAATATAACTGAGGTGAATCAGGCAGAAAACAATGAAGGAAATAAAACTCACGTTCAGCCCAGCATGCTGGAGTTTGATCAGCACATCAACAAACGCTCTCTGTTAGCCGGGGAACTTTAGGTCTGACTTTGCGAAGACTTCAGTTTTCTGTTTTCCTGTGAGCCCTGTAAGTAATTGCTTCTTTCTGTCTTCTGTTATTGCCCGCTTGCTGTTTGGCATGTTTGCTTTCTTGTTATGTGATCTGGTCAGTGTGTGAAGTGACAGGCGTTCAAGGTTGATTCAGACATCAGACAGTGCGCGCTGGATGAATGTTAAAACACACTCTCACTCCCATCCTTTTCAAAGGAGCCTCTTCATCTGCTCAGCCCTCCTGCTGAGCACCCTCACTGGGCAGAGGGAGGCTCATGGCCAGTCTCTCTAATGGCTCCCGCCGTCTTTCATCATCCTTTCTCTTTGTTTTTCTGTCTTTATTTTTTGTTTGAATGTCATTTCTTTCTTTAAAACAAGATAAGAGGAAAGAGCATTAGCAACATCTTCTGCTTTAATCCTCACTGGTGACTAATCTGACCCTGCGTTTCATTTTGAAATGTTTTTGTTGTGATGCTTGTCGACCTCAGAGGGCACATTTAACAAGCAACAGGCATCCCTTTTCTCAGAGTGTGCTGTGACAAATAATAATACATTAAAACATTCGCTGCAGTGATGACTTGTAGGAAAGCTTTGTGTGGAGTTTATTGCTTTCTGACATTTGGTCCCTTAATGTGTTGCCGGTTTAAAATTCTGTTTGTGTTTTTCATGAAATTATATAAAAAATAGTTGATTCAAACTAAACAAAGATTTGAATGCCATATACACAGCTACAGTGAAGTTGTGCAATGAAAAACTTGGGTCACAGGTTCTTTAAACAATGCAATATAAATATGTACAAGACATACCAAATTATTTTAATAAAAGAAATAGTGCGAGCTCAGGAGTTAAGCAGCAACTGATGCTTCAACATCTTAAAATAAACCAAAGTTAATTACATTTGAATCAATTACAAATAACTTACAAATGATCTAATTGAATTGTTAGCAAACACTGATGGCTAAATGTCTTTCATGTAGACAGCTGAATAATAACTAAGCCAATGAAGTGAAAAATATATCTCACAGGAAATATGTTTGTCAAAATCTGCCGTTGACAAAAAGGTTGGTTTCAAAGTGTTGGATAACTGAGTGTCCTGACCAGCAGGATATATAATTAGTTTATGTTTGTACCAACTTCTGTATTTATACAACTTTGTTTGGCTGCACTGTAAATAGTTAGAGGTCGGTTTTCTGCTCTATTTGAAGTGTTAAATGTAATGTAATGTATTTCTGACAGAATAGCAGCTTTACTAACGTTTTACAACTCGCTTGATAAATATCCACATACATTGCCAATTCAATCCAACCAGGACGGAAATTAAACCAACTGTAAAAACAACTTTTTTTAAATGAGACAATCCGAAGTGCATATTGGTGCAGTGCTCATAACTTGAGGTTGATACTATGGGAGTATCAGCATGGACTAGCATCTTGAGAAGTTATACTACCATTAGAACGCATTTTTAAATTCTGCAAATCGTGGCTGTACATGGTACGCCCATACAAAAGAGAATTCATGCTGGAGTCTTTCTTTTAAACAGGTGAATTTAAACATTGGTATCATTTGTTGGCTTTAATTTATCTGTGTTTGTTCCTTTTTAATACCATCTGAAGGTTTAACTCAAGCAAACATTTTAATTCACTTTATCCCTGCATGTACCTCATTGTGCCCGTGTCATTCACTGTTGTTAAAACACATCTCTTTGAAATCACGCTTCTCCCTTTTTCACACTGCCTCTCACTCGCTCTCTCCCTCATTACCACCGCTCCTTGAGGGGATCCTTATCAGTTTTAGCCAGCCTCACCTCTGCCAGTTATGAAAGAGGTTTGAAGGAACGAGGGCAGACATAGAGATTGAGAGACGATGAAAGAAGAGTTGGAAAGAGGAGTGTAGAAAAAGCAAACAAAAGGTGAAACATCACTGAGGAGATAACAGTGGGAGTTGGCTGTATGGAAGGGGGGCGGAGGAACAACGATGGAGGAAAACACACACACACACACACTGCTCCATAGGTGTTATTTGCACAGCTCATTATTCCACTGAGCCACACAACCTATCCTGCTATTTAATACTTAAGGATGTACAGAATGGAAGAGAGAGGGGATAATGTAAGAAGGGAGGGAGGGATTTTCTCTCACCCACTCACCTGGGGCATAAGCCATTGATTTGAGTTCTTTTTGAGTGGCTATTTTATTTACACACAACTTTATTTATTCAGACTCACGTTGGGGCTCAGGAGGAGTCAGCCAATTACCTATGCATTATTGACGAGGATGCTGTCGACCTCTCATGACTCCGCTTCTCCTCTTTTCTCCCTCTCTCCTTCTCCCTCTTCCATCATCCATCTTCGCCTACTTCTTCATTCCCTTACCTTATCATTTTTGTTCACTTTCCTCTTCTAATTCCCTTAAACCTTGTATCGTTTTATTACCCTTCTTTTTTGTCCCTCCCTCCTCCTGTTTCTCTTCTCTCTCCTTTTGTCCCTCTTAATTTCTGTCAGGTTTTTAAGGTATTTTAATTGATAACAACAATGAATCACCTTTCTATTTAGATGTAGATAACATGTGGATTTTCCCTTTGTTCTCAATCTCATAAAACACAGTAGCGCTTCATCATGCTGGTCTACCGGAGTGGTCTACGGGGAGGTTTCTTTTCAGGGAGACAGAAAGAGAAAGTAGCACATCTGAGGTGAACAGGAAACAGACTCCGCTCCATGCACCTTGATGTGAAAACCCCACAGGAGTTCTGACCACATTACAAAGGGCGTTGGATGCATCCTCCTCCTCCTCTTCCACTTCAAAAGGATGTTGGCTTCATTAAAGAACCGCGCCACGAAACATGAGAGCACCACAAAGAGATGAGTGCTTTTATCTGTTAGCAATCTAGCACTTAGAAACACACACATTCACCACTGACTTACAGACACAGTGGAGCATGTGTGATTATGTGTGTATCGTTTTAAATGGCGACACACACAAATGTTGACATAAACACACATTGTTGTATAATCACTGAACAGGCATGGCGCAGTGTGCTGAGGTACAAACCAGTGAAAGAGGTAATTAAAGCCACATGTCCAGTAGAAGCAACAATGTACAAACAAACAAACAAACAAAGTACACGTCAGCAAAACTGTTGTGCCAATTGTTGGCGGACAAATTGGACCTCAGAGAGCCCTTAGAAAAATGACACACAAAACAGAAAAAGAGAAAATGGAAAGGAGAGAACATTTTTTTTTGTTTGGATTTTCGTTGAAAGCCTGTGTGTGAGTTTTTAAAGGGCAAACTGTTCCTGAGAGATGTTATAATGAGTGTGTGTGTGTGTGTGTGTGTGTGTGTTTGTGTGTGCAGGCTACTGTGTCACACATTTGTCAATCTCCAGAAAAGAAGCGGCAGATCCTGACAAACACGTTTCCTGTGAGTAATATATTTATCATCTCCATCGGCTCAGTAATTATTCAGCTGTGTACATCAATCTGTTCCTGTACAGATTCATTATTGTTTAAGCAGCCTAAATAATATGCTTGGATTCAAATTCCTTTACAGCTGACAGGCAAAATAGGACCGATAATAAGCTCATTAATGCTGCTTTGTATAAACAGATGCAAACAAAGCCTGGAAACACTGAACACAGACACATTCAAATATGACGAAGACACACATGTACAGTATGGACTTGGACTTAGGATAGAAACATATACAACTTCAAGTACTCTGATGAGGTATACTTTTATGGAAGTGGCGCATGTGTAATTCCATTTTCCGCTACTTTATACTTCTACTCCACCACAAATCACTTCGGCTTCATGATTAATAATTCTTTGCAACAACTACCCACATGTATTAAACAACAGCTACAACTTTAGATTTTCACAATTACACATTAATGGTAACACTACATTAAATATAATATCAAGATTTAATTACATTAACCAGGACAATTCTGCCTATCTGTTTACAATTTATTAGTGATACACACACACACACACACACACACACACACACACACACACACGCACACGCACACACACACACACACACACAGAGATAACAGACATTTTTGTTTGATCAGATTTATTTATCCGTTTTTTTGTTATGAGGCACAGAAATATATCACAGTTATGCTTCTATCCATGTGAAGCATAACTGTGAAATCTGATAAAAAACAATAACAGGAAATTAAAAATGTGCATGTTTGTTCTTCCTCAAAGTAATTGTTTAGTGAGAGAGCTTTTGTTTGTTTACTTTGCCTTACTTGCTATGTTTTTTTTTTTAACATCTTTCCGTCAGTTAAAAGGAGTCGTGGAAACTCGCAGCTTAAAAGAAAGTCTGCTGGAGTAGTAGCCTGAAGGCACTTTGAGGACCATTTAAACTCATGCTGTGCAGTGTATCTTCACACCATGCACACACTTACACATTCTGCGTCCGTTAGAAGCAAGTCAATAGGTTTGTGATGGGGGTTAAACAAGAAAAGGAAATGCAGCCGTTGGAAAAATTCCCCATCTGGCACCTCGGCGGCTATATGTAAAGTTTGAAAGTCACCCTGAGAGCAGATAAGTGTTTCAGAGAGAGAGCTGGAAAGCTCTGCGTTTATAGTCTCAAATAAATATCTGATGGTTGTAATAAAACTTTACTTATAGCCTTTAATGGTTCAGTTTCATGTGCCTGCATCTACAGAATCGCAAAGACACCACTGCCGATACCGAGACCATAATCCTGGTCTCCTATGGATTACAAATGAAATGCAGCTAATTTATATCCACTGTAAAGCAGGAATAGTGCGAGATTCATAGAGTGCAGTTGAAAGTAAAAGTATGCAGGTCATAGAGGTTCAGCACAAAGATTTATTCAGTGGATGCTTGTGTACAAATCCTGAAAGTTTGTTTTTTTAAATGTTTAACCTTGACCACAATCTTTCCAGAATCTTAAAGAAATATTTGGATAAATGTGCTTATTTTCATTCTTGCTAACATGCCTTGTAACTTCAGAAGCGAGTAGGGGTGTAACGGTATCCGTATTCGTCCCGAACCGTCACGGTTCGGCACATGCAGTCACACGAAGGAATACGCCTTTTTTTATGAGTGGGAAAAAAGTCTGTCACTCAGGGCAGTATCCATTACAATATATATAATCCAGGGGGCGGTATTGTGCCTAAAAGCTGTTTGCCAGCTGCCCTTAAAGAGCAACTTGCAGGTTAGAGACCCCAGTGAATAAATGTGTAGGAAAATGATGTATACACTAGATTTTCAAAAGAATATACATAAATATACACTACAGTGACATCTGGCGTCGTTTTTGTAAGACATTTTTACTTCCGCATAAAAAAAGACCACCCGCGTGTGACGTCACATGAGGGAGAGCGGCCGGTCTAACGTATTAATAAACATGGTTCACAATGCTAGTTTTGACACAGAAGAGGTTGAAAATGTATATTCGTATGCATATGACGGTCACAACCTTATAATTATGAGCCTGCTAGGCGGCCAAGAGACCAGGAGCAGCCAAGGATTAGAAGAAATAATGGCCATCGGAGAGAAATGGAGCTGTGGTGTGAGGAGAACCAGTGGAGAACAGGGCAGCTGTGAGTGACCGGCGTTAGCTACAGTTAATGTTAGCTAACGTCGGTCACATCACAACATTGTAAAGTTAGCTATCATATATCAGGCTATAACTAAAGTAGTATTGATAATATAGTAACGTTACTGGCAGGACTGTTGATACTGATCCATAACAGAAGCTAATGCGCAAGTATCAGCCGTATCTCGCGTTACCTAAAGCAACTCCACACTACGTCTTACGGTGCTGTGTACCGGAGGGGAGAGAGAGAGGAGCGAATGGGGGAAAGAGAGAGAGCAGCGAAGGGGGGAGAGAGATGTAATACGGTTTCCTGATAAACGTTTTGTTTGATAGGCCTCAGCTGTGGAGAGTTTGTGCTGCAGGGAGGTGGATGCACCTCGCACAACGCACCCAGGAACGAAAGCTAGCTCCGGTCCTTTTCCTGTTAGGGAAACTGTGGACTCGATGTCCTGACAGGCTGATGACAACCGCTCAAACCAACTACAAACTACTACCGCGGATTGGGCAGAGAAGGAGTCCGAGAAAGTTGCTCCCCCATGTGACGTAATATGACGCGTTTGACGTATGACGTTAAAAAAAAAGCAGTTTTTAGTAGCAGAGCTCAAAACGGCTCCTTTCCCCTCTGAATTCCTGCACTTATGTCTCGTAAAACATATCAAATCCTGCATTAACTTTTTTAATTGTAATTTTCAGGCAAGGTTAAGCATAAATCTAGTTACAAAAAAAACCCTGCAAGTTGCTCTTTAAACAACAAATGAAGAACAAGAAGAAAACACCACAAAACGTTCTTATTATACATCCATGAACAAAACGAACAAAATACAAGAAGAAGACAAGTTAGTATGGCGATTTCAGATAACATACAGGAGCTAGAAGACCCACCTGCTTAGTTTAAATCAGCTGTGTGGGAACATTTCGGGTTCCCTGTGGACTACAATAACGATGGAGTGCGAGTGGGTCGACAGCGGTGCGGTATGCTAATGGTAACACACGCCAAACATGCTAAATCATATCAGAAGGCATCACCCAGATTTGCCAATCACCGGAGCCCCAAAAGACAACAGCTTATCCCGCTGTTTTTAAGAAGCCAATAGACATGAAAGCCGAGAGACCAAAATAAATAACGGAAGCTATTGGCATATATATTTCAACGGCTATGCGCCCTTGAAACACTTTCTTATTATTTATTGTGTAATATTTTCAAGACATTCTTTTTTGTTTGACATCAGCCATTATAGATAATATGGCCATCTGAGTGTGTGTGCTACTGTTTGTGGTTTGTTTTTAACTGTGTAATATAGTTAATTATTCAAAATGTTAGAGTTCCTTATTTTTATACTGAAACTTGCACTACTGTTCAAAAATAAATAACAACAAACCTGGAATTATACATTTGGGACCTTTTTTTGCTTTTTCTTGTTGTACCGAACCCGTACCGAACCGTGACCCCCAAACCGAGGTACATACCGAACCGTGAATTCTGTGAACCGTTACACCCCTAGGAGCGAGTCAAAAACTAAGTCAGGCATTTGTCATTTCAAAAATATTGGTTTGATACAGATCAACAAACGATACATAAGGAGTGGATAAATTAACTTCAGAGGTGCTGGTAGGTCATTTTTTATTTGTTTACCTCAGCTTGAAGACGTTATGCTAAGCTAAACTAAGCTAATCCAACAGTCTCCTGCTCCATCTTCATAATGATAGATAACAGTTTTCTCATCTTCATATACTCTCAAAAATGTTGAGTTTTGATATCTGTCTAAATGTTTTACTACTTTACATGTCCCTACACCATCTTTGCCATAAGGTATAGCGAGCAAGATATATGGCTAATATATGTGCCTAGCATTTAATTCGCATGAATAAATATATAACCCTTTATTTTGGCTGCAGCCTGCTCATATTTGCCGGGTTAATGGAGAGAAAGAAGTGATTTTCTGCGCAGGGCCTAAGTGCTTTTATATGATCATTGTAAATATTTCACTCAAGAAGATGGATGAATTGCAGAAATGAAAAGTATTCATTCCAATTTGAAATGCCTCTGGTTTTAAATTGAAATCACAGAGCGCTGGTGAATGGGGTGACAATTATTCTCCCATGCTGGTGCAGGTCAATGAGGATTTGATGAATCTACTTTGGCATTCACACTTGTGATTTATTATTCATTTAATTATACTTTAGGCACTGGGATTCAGAACAATAGCTGCTCTGTTTTTTTATCTAACACACAAACACAAACACACAGCACACACACCCGCGGCCGTAAATCCCTTGTTTTTCTTCTAATGAAAATGGTCTTTGATTACACAGGGGAAAATACAACTAAAGTGGAGGTTTTTTAAACATGTGGTGAAAAGGGGCTTAGCATGGGGTCAATTATTCTAGCAGTTATTGTGAAATAGATTACTGTTAATGGTGCTGAACGTTATAAAGCTGCTGTTTTATCTTTACATTGGATTTTCAGTTTTTCCGCAATGCCACCAGATAGCCTGTTAAGAAAAACATTTAAAATCTTGAAAAGTAGTTCACAAATCTGATTTGTTCCTCTGCCCCCTGTCCCTTGCTCTCTCACTTCTTATTGACAGCTTCAGCATGTGCAGGCTGTCCCCTCCATTTGAAAATAACAATTAAATAAAATATCTCTACCTACAGTTGGGTTAATGGAAATGGAGATTAATATGAATGGCGGATTCAGATTGGTGGGGGAGCATTAATAGAGGAACAACACCATGCAGCAATATAAAAAACCCAGTTCAACACTTTGATCTGTTCTTATTTTTTTTATTTGATGATATTCCTTCCACCTTGAAGCCCAAAGGACTCTTTAAAAATCTCATTGAGAGCTCTTAAGGCTTATTTATTGAAAAATAATCGTGTACCCTTTATTTTTGTCCTCTGTCCTCCTCGTGCTTTTCCTTTTGCGACAGGAGATGATTGCATTGACCGATGTTGGCTCGGACTTGGGGTTCAGTCTGATAAATTACTCTGTCCATCATTGGAGGACGGGAGGAAAAGCGAGGGAGATAACCCGGTTGTCCATCATCCTTTGTCCAAGTGCAGAGAGGAGATTGGATATTGACCCGAGGGTTGGCTTCTCCAGTCCAAGATATTTGAAGACTCTGTCATGGAATGGCACTAAAATCCCTACACTGAATTTCTCTGCACACACACGCGCTTCTTCAAGTGCATATTTGTTTATCATATCACCGGTCAACTTCATGTAAAAACTGGACCTGTAGTCGGGAGGAATGTTCGTTGGCATGGTGAATGGTAACCAGGCCTTGACCCCTGGTTGTTATGACACCAGGTATAATTGGAGCCCTGTTCCATGAAATCTTGCTGCCTTTTCTATCTCCAGCCAGTTAACAGCTGTTATAACAACTACAGTCATCCAAAATCCTCACTTACAACATGGCGGCTATTCCGGCCTACCTTTAGCTTTTCAATTCCATGCATTATCCCACATTTACTGTTTCATTGTCACAGCTCTACACCTGTTCTGGCCTGTGGGTGCCTTCCCTTTCACACCCCCTGTGTCTTATTCTTTTATGTCTGTCCTTCACCTGTCCTGTCCTTATAGACAGTCTCTGCACAGCGCCACCTGACCGCGGCGGAAGTCCCTGCAGGGGCAAAGACGTCTGAATTTGGGGGAATATCCTGCACAGCTGAAGAGGAGGGGTTCCCGCTGGAGGCCGCACTCCCGCCGCAACACCGAGAAGGCTGGGAGGATGTGGTTGACCTCGGAGTCCACCACATCACACTGCACCTCCAACCTGAGGGGGGGGAACAGAGGAGTCTGTATAAACCTTTGAAAACAGTTCACTGGGTCTAATGACAATGAATGTTCGGGCTTGTTCTTAGAATTTAGAAAATGTGAGTAATAAAAGTTTTTCTTATTTGAGACAAGAAACAGGAAAGCGGAACTGGCAAAACCTCAAAAGAAATGGAAGAATCAGACAGGAAGAGGAGAAATGTCATCACTTTCATCTCACTACAGACGCCGATTCAAAAGAGAAAGACAATATTTAGGAGAGAATTGACAATGTGTTTAGAAAAAAATACATTGATACTGATATTTCAGTGTGAGAAAGATAACTTGTGTCAGAGAACAGACCTCAGCAACAAGGAGGAGTAACAGAACAAAAACAAAAGGAGAGAGGCACTGTAAAAAGAGACAGGCAGAAAATAAGTAAACACGAAAGATACTTGGAAGATGAAACGAACAAAGAAGGAGAGCCAGATCTGAAGCAGTCAGTAGAAAAATGTTTGGAGGAGAGACTGAAACTCCAGCAGGCTTTCTCTCAGAAAAACTTTAGTTTTGGTTCAACTGCCTGGAGCTGGTACAGTAAACTAAACAAACACCTTGTGAGATTCAGCCGCCCCTGTTCTAAGTGTCAACTATTATAAGAAGTTATCCATCCAGAAAAACAGAGTAGGCTTGGATTGTATTACTTTGTGTGGATGAAGAGTAAGCACCAGGAGTTTTTAAACACAGATATGTTGTTCTTTTGAGAACACTTGTGATGAGATGACATACGATAATAATAATTGTGTGCGCAGAAGTCCAAAGACTGTGAGTGAGGAGATGTTACTGCATCAAATAGTATCAGGCATGATGTATTTTAGGGCCTGCGTCCAAATTGTGTCTGAAAGCAAGCTCCTTTTTTCATTGTTTGCTAAACACAGCGTCTCTTTATCAAGCATACAGCGCTTTTATTTGAACATCTCTCAGTGCTGTTGCATTTCTGCCAGAACGTGCAAGCAAGGACACGGGTCACATTGAACAAATCTCTGTTTTGCCTCAGAAATCCCTCTCAGGGTTAGTTGGTGTGTGGTGTAACAATCCTACAATTAAATGCAGTGTCAATTAAAGAGTCAGTGATTATAATGTCATGTCTTAAGCAATTGTCTTTTTTGATGTTGCAAATGGAATAGAAATCTACTTGTTGGGACTAAAGTCTCTACCAAAATTAGGTTGGATGGACTTCAGCCTGACTTACCTGCGCAGGGCCTCCTTGTTGTTGATGAAGCGGAAGTGAGCGGGCTCACAGATGAACCCCTCTGAACGGCACGTCTCCACACAGGACTGGCCCTCCTGAGACACGAGTAGCCGGAGGGAGCTGAGAGGGGGCCAGGCAGCGGGCGCCGTCACGTTGGAGGCCCAGCCGAGCGCTGTGGAGTTGGGCAGGGGCACAAACAGAGGTACTGGGACCCTGCTGCCACCAGCAGACCCCGGTCTGGAGAGGTTGGTTGGAACAAAGGGAGGCTCGAGGGAACAGAAGTCCTGGAGGTGACAAACATTGTAACTTTAGTTAACGCAATTATGTTATTGTCAATCCAAATTGAGTTTTTAGTGGACCTGCCCAATTTAGAATATTTTGGGCTGTATGTGGGCCATCACTAAAAGAACACCAAAAGAGGGCAAATGGTATTAAAAAGATGCACTTTAAAAGATGTCCACGTTTTAACTAATTTAGACTTTTGAAAAGGCATGTCAGCTTCACCTTAACTTATGAATTGTTACATGAAGCAAGGACTGCAGATTGTGTCCCCCATCACCTACATTGAAAGCTCTTTAGGGATTTCTTTACTGCCAGTAAAAGGACAGTAACAAAAGAGTGTGTTTGGTTTCAGTTGCCATGTTCATACCAAGCTGGAATAAAGTTTAACTCCTGTCAACTAATATGACAACCAGTGCAAGTTCACTGAGCCACTGTCACTTCATAGGCGATGCCTGCACTGTGTTAACATGACCATTTTACCACAATACATATTTAATTTGTGAACAACATAAACGCAAGGAAAGGGAAGGTATATTTAAACCCCCTTCAACAAAGGGCCAATTCAAAGAGTTCTACTGTACTGTTATCCAGCCTTAGCTACTAAAGCATGCCACCAATCATTATTACTAATCAATAATTATGTGCTGACAAATACATTTTCATTAATGCGGTAAAAGTATGTGTAATAAAAACACAAAAAAGGTTAATTGCTGAATGTAATTTAGCGTGGCTCTCCTGTGTTTTGACATTATGAATGCTGAAGTAGCAGTTTCCAAACCGGCTGCCAGTCGAGCAGACTAAGTTTGTTGAGAGGCACCTCTGCTGTTTGTCTGACATCTAGTGTGGGATTATTAAAAAGTATTTCCTTCATCCCAGTCCTCCATCATCATCATGCCCACTCTTATGCTCTTTCTCCTTACTCATCCCTCCTCATTAGTGTCAGGAGATCTCCAGCTTTAGAGCTGCAGGGCAGATATGTGGTTTGAAATGAGAGTTAGCATGTAGATTAATCACAACACACACACTGGATGTTGAATGCACACAGTGATGAAATATTGAGCGGAGTGGGGAGTTGGTGAAATGAGTGTGTGTATGAGAGAGAGGGAGGACGACGGTAAAAGAGAGAATCTCTGGATGTGTGTGTTTTCATTCAGCGCATCGTGTGTTTTTACTTGATGTGGACAGAGCCTCACCTGATGCTGAATGTAGGCATGTACTCTCTCCAGCATCCCCTCACACGTGTACTCATAAGGCAGATACGGCTCAACCTGAAAATGACACACAAGCACATTATTATTTCCATATTCTGCATATATCAAAATGTACTTCTTGCTGCTGCCACTTCATTGTTCATACTAATTGCAATAAATCGTCTCTTCTCCTTGTTGATTTCAGCAGATGAATGTTTCCATTGTCAGAATTCTGCGAGGCCTAATCACAGTGTGTCACTGCTTGGAAATTCATTAGGCTGTATTTGCATACCAATAGATCATCCCCTGCTGTGATGTGCCAGTTGTATAACTAAGCGCCATTTTTGATTGGCCTAATTAGAGATGAGCTTTGTATATACATAATATTTATTCTTTTATGTTTCTGGCTGATACCAGTTCAATACAAACTGACAAACTGACTGCAACTATACTGGATGAATGTAAAATGGGTCCAACCCGGATGATTACAAATTGAATTAGCTAAAAAACACTGCTTTATATAGTTGATATCCTGATTGGAAATCAGCCACACATAAAAATGTCAATTAAATCATGATTGACTTGAAAGCAGTTGTTACGAAAGTGTTAAAAATTGAAAATACTTCACCCTAATGCAAAAGACCTGCCTCTGTAAATGATACATGACTCGCTAAATTGCATTTGCAAACAGAAATCAAAGCAGCCTGATGTTTATCCATGTGTGAAATCAGACGTGGCCCATTTCAACTGCAAATCCTTGAGAAGCAAGTATGGTATGATGCAATTTAAAAAAGTTACGAGCACTGCAAATCCGAACAAAGCCTTATATTAATCTACTTTGTGAGCTGACATTTAAACACGTGCACAGGAGGGACACAAACACAAGCAGAACAAATATCTATTTTAACAGAGTTCCTCCTTTTCTTTTCTATCACCTCTCTTGACTTTACAGGAACGGACATTTAATTCGCTTGTGAAAGACAGAAATGTTTCCAAAGCTAAAGAAATGTCTGTTTTCTCATAACATGTGGTCTACGTCTTTTAAATGCAAACACCAATTAAAATACAGCATGGAATCTTAGGTTGTAATTTGGCCAAATGTATATAAAGTACTCCAAATGAAAAAAAGACTGAAGGACAGAAATAGAGGCGGAACGGAGGGATAGAGGGAGGAAAGGGGATTACAAAAACAAGGGTTGAGAAAGAAGGAAGAAAAAGGAAGAAAGTGATGAAGGACGGATTTATTGGAACATGAGGACTTGTCAGCCAGCCAGAGATTGCTTTGTCCTGCATGACTGAACGTGATCCTATACCACACACACACACACACACACACACACACACACACACACACACACACACACACACACACACACACACACACACACACACACACACACACACACACACACACACACACACACACACACACACACACACACACACTGTAACGGTTGGTAAGGCTCTGTGTGCCGATATGCCTGATTTGTGCAACTTCATTGTCTCTCCAATTGTGCTTAGGGTTTGCATTTTGGTATATGCAGGAAAAATATTATCTGACTGTGTGTGTGTGTGTGTGTGTTTGTGCTGGGGCATTGTGCGTCCAGTGAAGGGTGAAGGGGTCTATCAGCTCCCTCTCAGCGGTCTGACAGTGCAGACGGAGACAGAGCAGTCAGCCGAGGCTGCTGAACTGTATCTTGTTCAACAACACAGACAAGACGTTCGGTGCAGTATCACTGCGTGGGCGAAGTGCCTCAGGCAATGCTTGCTCCAGGCAATTAAAGCCATGTAAAGAACAGTGATCCTCTGCTTAATCTCTCATTCTAAATGTCAATTTCATACACTTGTGCACCTGAAATCTATTATAAACATGCTTAGTTTTTAGATATAAAAGGATAAGTCTGTGTGTTCCAAACCGAACAGAAAAATGAAGGCATTTAGTCTCGGCCTCAAACTCCCTCTTTCTCTGTCTGTATGTTCATCTCTCTATCTATCCCACTTTGTTGTGCATTCCGGAAAGATTACATCTGCCCAGTTAAATCTCTGTCTCACTCTTGCTAGTTCCTACTATCCTTATACTCTCTGTCTGCACACATCTCCTTGTGTTGAAGTTCAGCAATATCAGACTGCTATCTACATCCTGGTCACCCGGAAAGTTACACTGTGGCAAAGTATCAAAGTTTTAAAAATGCTTTATCAAACAACAAAACACATAGAAAACAGAACAAACATGTATGTACATTTAATCTCTAAGATTCATAATCGTGATTCAGAAAGAAAAAAAAAGGTTTTTATAGTTTAACTTTACTTTTCATGCCAAAGTGTTTCCCATCAGGGACCAGATTGATTAGATCCCAGCTAGCCCCAGTATTTATGTTAAAATCAACTATGATTTAATGGGGAATCAGTGCATTACATCTCTTCACATTCACAAAGTAGACGACTGCCTAGACCAAAGGAGAAGCTGAATCCATAGGAAAGGCTTTTCAGTTTTAATTTCATATCAGTGCCTGATGGCTTAGCTGCACCAGAGAGATGAAAGCGCTGGCATACAACATACACGTCTTGTTTTCTACGCCTGTGAATTACACTCGGTAAGAGTACCTGGGTCCTCATGATTTCCCTGATGGCAGAGTCGAACTCCAGCGAGTTGTTGTAGTCCACCGTCATGACGTGAGGTCTGCCGATGTACTGCTCTGCATACGGGTGCTGCGAGGACACCTACAAAACACAACAAGAGTATATTGCTTATACGTAACCTTTCCTTTCAGATAGAGGGTGCCGTCTTTATAATGTATCTTTTATTGCTCACTAAATGTATTAAATACAAATCTCAATGATCATTTTACAAATTGAAAAATATATATATTTTATATGAGTGTCTAGTTTGATACATTTAGAGCAGCACTAACATATTAACTTATCATGGTCACATATTGAAGAAGTTCTTCTCAGGGCTATAAAGAATACACTGGGCCAGAGAAATATACTGCAAAGATGCCTCCAAAGCTGTGTGCAGAGTCCTTGATAGCAATCGTGTTGTACAGGGATCGCCATGTTCCAGCCACTTATCAAGCGCTAACATGTGCCGTCTGCACCTACAGCTTTTGTCAGTTCTTTTAAGAGTTTCACTGATTAACAACTTGGCAACTTGGCTGGTAGTTAAAGCTGCAGTGGGCCAACATCTTCTCATCAGTGAGTAACAGTGGGGGAGTGATGAATATAATGAGCTTACCTCTCTAGATGTGGGCTTGCCTCTGAAAAACTCATGGTTGAGCGAGCTGTGAGGCGGCATGAACTTGGGCTGCAGGAAGATGCAACCATTGGCTATTGCTTCAAGAGGGGCCGGGCCTTCGTAGGGGAAACCAAAGCCAATGAAGAGCTGGAAGAACAATCAGGAATGTTATTTTTGTAATAACGGTAATTCCCTTTAACATGTTTTTAGATCAGCATTGTAATGCGTTATGTGTGTAAATCACTCTCTGGATAAATGTGAGTGTATAGTAAAAGACTAAATAGAAAATTGAAGCTGCAGAAAGTGACAGCAGAGAGATGTTGGTCTTATTTTCTTCGGTGCCTTGCCTTGGCCTTGCGCAGCAGTTGCTGCAGCTCGTGCTGGGGCAGCAGGCCGTGGTTCTTCACAAAGGCCGGGACCTCCGGAGGTCTCTGGGTCTCATAGTACACTGTGCCGTGGACCTCCATGTAATTGTGGAGAATCTGCAGGAAACCATCTTTACCCTGCTGGGAGAGGAGGGGAAAAAGACGGGTTCGTGAGCTCGAGGGTGAAGGGTGAAGAGAGGAGGTTGTATGGAGAACAATATTTTGGTATTAGTACCATATGTTTGCACAGTACAATGCAGTACAGAGTATCCATGTTTGTCTATAATTCAAATCTAACAGTCAAATCTCTCTTTCATGCCAAAAAAAGCGCGGAAAAAATAGTCATAAGAATACAATTGTGGCCTTAATGGCTGCTGTGAATTGTAAACACACACTTGAATGATCCTGAATGATGTCTTATCCCTGAACCACTACTACTATTCTTTTTTTCTCAATGTTTTTGATTCATAAGAGACGTATCGGATACACATTATATAGTTATACCCAACGTATTCTATTAGCTAGTGAAAGGTCTCCTGCACGTGGGTTACAATTGACCTTGAGATGCAACATTTTGTTTAAAAGCCTTGGTATTAAATATATATATATAATCCATTTGTGTAATCAACAGCCTATTTAAAAATGTTCAATAAAATCCATTCAACAGATTGGTATTTCATTTAGCAAGGCTTGTGTATTATTCATAAAAATGTGTGAGAGGAGAACCAGAGAGGCACACTGTCAAAGTCAAGGTTGAACATGATGATTTGAGAATAAACACCAAACAACATCAGTTAACAACCCGAACTGAATCATGTGAATGCAGCGTAACCCTGGGCCACAGTATTGACTGGGCTGTCTGCTGTTGAGCAGCTTACTGTATCCCTGTACCGTGGTGTTGCCCCCCCGCAGCAGTAATTGGAGGCTGTAGCGATCGATAGCTTCCTCTGTGAGGATTTTCCCAGCCAATTAGGAGATTAGCTCAAGCGCTAAGTGCAGCAGACAACATGAATTAAAAGAAGGAGAAACATGGGTGTGGAAGAGTGCAGACTCCAGAGCCAGCACTTGCAGCTATCTCTCTCTCTCTCTCTCTCTCTCTCTCCATGTCCATTTCCAAGCCAACTCTCTCAACTTGCATCGGAGTAGGACTGGTAGGAAGTATGTTGTTCTGTGCTGATTTTTAGCCCAAGCCTTTTTCTTTCTTGATGTAGATAAAAGAAAACTGGACATCAATCAATCAATCAATCAATCGGCAGAGTATGTCAGAAGAGTGCTTACTGTAAGTCTGCCTGCCGAACTTGTAGCTCTTTCATGCCACACTATGTTGTTTACAAAGTAAACAGAGGCAGATTGACCACCCAAGATTAATTTAGGAAACAATGGGTCCATGATTCCAGACAGAGGTAGACAAAAGCCGAATCTTATTTGTAACCAACCAGGCACAATGTTCTGACATAATAGCTATAAACACGGAGGCTTCCACCTCATGTTTTAGCTATGAATCCAATGCCTTGCATTTTGTGCTTGAGAAGAAGGAAGAAAGTGTAGGAAGAGAAAATGCTGTATTGGCCAGATACATTCTGTTACAACCTACAACAGGACACTTACATCCCTCATATGAAAGGCTTCCTTCTGACAAATAAGATGATGAAAAGATAATTATGTTGTACAAAAAACTCTTGAAGAGAGAATGATGCGATGCATTAAAGTGCACTTGCAAAAAGTATAGTTTCCCATAAATCAATTGTCTGGATCAAACACTGACAATAAGTGTGTTTGTATAATCCAGTTGAGTTGTCCTTGACATTCTGACAGTGAGTGACTTGTTTCTTTTGAATTGTCCTCAAGAGGAATATGTGGTGAAAGCATGAGTCTCTTACCTGAAGCTAATGAGCATCCATCCAGTTTCAGCACAAAAGAAAAGGAGACAGACAGAATGAAAGAAAGAAAGAGAGAGAATGTCAAATAAAATCAGATGAAAACATTTGCTTAAGAATATAACAATAGAGAAAACAAAGAAGATAGGAGCCATACATTATCCAATACTTTAAATGTTTTGCCTTTTCCCCAGGCTTTTGTAGATTAAGTTATTCTACTTTCATAACCCCATCCCTCCAATCCTGTCTCTGTTCTTCTCTTTCACTATACTGTGAAGAAATCCAGCAAATCGTACAGTGGAGAGTACTGGCGGCGAACAACATCAATATAATCATTTTAACAATGGAAGCTCAACTGTGCCGCCTTACAATATGCAGAGGAACAAGCAGCAGCTTTTGAGAGTAAAATTGCTAGTAAATTAAAGCTGTACAATTGTGTATATAGAGCAGCATGAAGCTGAGCTGTAATGGTGCAAACAGCGGGGGGGTGCAAAATGCTGCCATTGGATTTTTCTGTTATCACTGCAGTCTATTGTGGGGGGTATTGTGTGTGTGAGTGAGTATGCTCAATGTAAAAAGAGACTGCTGCTGTTTGAGACATTCAGAAATATGTTAAAACATTTCCATATATGTGAATGTTTGTGAGTAGTTTTTTTAATGCATAAAGTATGTGCATAAGTGTACATTTTCCAACATATAATTACAATGTGTGATTTGTGTGTTCTGTTTATACACTGTTGCCCTCCAGGAAATTCATTTTCTTCATACATGGAATAATTTACATTAAACAGAGCTTTGTCGTCGGTACCTTCCACATGCTGGCCTCCTTCCCGTACACTACGGCCATGTTGTTGACTTTGTTCTGCTGGATGCTCTTCTTCTCCGTCTCGTTCAGCTCCTCCGAAACGAAGCCCATGAATGAGTTGTCTGGTGTGTGTGCTGAATGTGTGTGTATGTGTGTGAGAGCAGCAAGGTAAGGCAGGATAGCAGTAGGAAGAGACAAAAGAGAGGAAGTGTAATTGTTAGAGAGACAGTGAGGAAAGAGAGAAAAGCGCAAAACATCCGTGTTTGCTTCAGTTCGATGACTAAGTCAGTGATTATCGACTAGGGATTGTCATAAAGCCAGCTGCTGGTGGCTATATGAGGCTGAGATGGTTTGGCAGCACTAAGGTGTACTAAAATGATTCACGGACTTTCACTTTACATTATCATAATCAACTACAGCCATGAATGCAAAGCTTTTTAGAGCATCCTCACAATCAACGGCATTCCTTTTGTTTGCTGTGTGCATTTTTATAGTTTGAACAAAAGCTTCTGCTGCACACTCACAAGAAGAAGCGTTAAGAAAGGGTGAGTGCGGGGTAATTGCTTAGTCCGTATGAAACGTGGGCATCTACAGGGGGGTGACATATTGACTTGGCTGTTGTGGAGTCGTGAATATGAGAGCAGAAGAGAGTTAGGTAGTAATCGTTTCAGTCAGTGGCAGTGAGGAGTCAGACAACAACCAGGGCTTTGAAAACTGCAGATCAGACATATTGTGTAGCATGAAGCGGAAAAAGAAAAAGAAACGTGCTAAAGAACAGATTCAGATTGAAGCTGTGGCGTTGCTGAAAATAGCTGCGTAAGAGACATTACTCCAAATGAATGTGAACATGCAGGCAGACCTGTCAAAGAAAGTGAAAACACTGTCAAACCTAATGACAGATCTGTATCTCTGTGTGTATGACAGTTCAGAGTTTTAACTTTCACGTTTTGAAGTTATAAAATACAGAGGCTTGTGTTTTACAACCAGGTTTTTTAAGCATGACGATTGGTTCTTACGGAACATGGTCATGTACTGCCTGGCGTTGAGGTTCCAGTAGCCCCAGTTGGTCCGGTAGCCGTGCAGCGTGGCGTACTCCTCATGATTATAGGCTGGCTCCGTCCCAAACGTGTCAATAACTCGGATATGACATCTGTAAAGACCACAAAACAAAACGTTAATATTTTCATTTTCATGTGAATAATCATATGTAACAGAGTTATACTTACACATAATAATCTAACACAAGCAAAAAGCAAAATATTACCAGTAATAAGCATTCAAAATGTCCTTTTATTTGCTTACAAATACATTGTAAAGTGCTAAAGTGCATTACTTAGTTTTAGTCTGCTAAATGGGGTTTGGTTCAAATACATAAAGTGATGCCAAAATATCATCTGATTTTTGCTGTTTATTTTGTATTGATATATATAGTATGAAAACCACATAAATAAAATTGATGTTTCTTCATCATGTGTACTTATATTTATATGATATATATTCTATTTACTAATTTCATGGTAAGTATTTGAGCCCTTTATCACTGTCTCACTTTTCATGAAATGTGTTAATGCAATTTTAACAAAAGAATCACAGCATGATAATTTATTTACTGAGCTTAGTGACCTTAGACAATTCTGAGCCCTGCCTCACTAAATGTTCCTGCTAGGTTACTGCAGATTATGCGCACAAGCTAAAAGCAATATGCAGGACAAATCTTGCACTTTCAAATGAGTAAATCTTGCCCAATATAAGTCATTTATTTCCCAACTTTGACAACAGCCTTAATGACAGAAAACTAACAGCACAAAATATTAGCAATGTGTTTCAAACAACAACACAAAAATATTACACATCTCGGCTAAGTGCAGTGTGGGAGGTTAGAAAAGAGAATGACAAGAATAAAAAAACATAACCTTTGAGGTTTTGAGGTGGGAGTTGTGACAGGACACTGATAAGGGCTTACAGGTGAACGCTTAGCAGCACAGCACTAAAGCACTTAGGCTTTGCATCAGTCATACACACACGCACACGCACACACACACACACACACACACACACACACACACACACACACACACACACACACACACACACACACACACACACACACACACACACACACACACACACACACACGCTCAATGCCCTTGTCTGTAACAGTGAGTGTGTTCAATCAAGCCAGTCTGATAGCTCAGTGGATTAACAGGAGCTAAAGGTGGCCGAGTCCACTTCCTCTTTTGTCTATCCATCACTGATATCAGCCCATGTCACATGACCCTTTCCTTTCACATTTAGCGTGGTCTTGGGAGAGTCTGATCACACAACTTTTATAACCACATCTATACTCAAATACATCAGGTCGTGTTATGCTGTTGAAGCTGCTCACAATGGACAAATTGGTGTCCTGTCTGTTCAATGATATATTTCCTACAGTACAATACACTATAGTGCTTGGACTTTGATTTGAGTTATAATCTGACAGCTATATAAAAAAACGTGTCATGTCCTTGCTGCATCATAACTTCACTGGAAATGTGTGGATGAGATGTCATGTTTTCTGCATTTATGGCACTTTTCCCCTCGAATGAGCAACGTCATCTTTACAGTGCTTCTTGCTAGAACTACTCTGCTAATGCATTGCCAATCTTGTGTCTTACCCACTTACAAACAAGATCAAAATGACCTGCTCTCTAACCTTCAATATTCACAATTTCCTAGTAACAGCAATCAGCTTTTCATTCAGGCATCTTCTGCACATAAAGACAGGGTCTCTGGGAGATAGTTGATATATTTTTCAGGTGATGGTTCTACTGAGGCTTTAATGTAGAAAACAACTTTAAAGATATTTATATTAAAGACTGCAGAATCAAAGAGGCCAACCAATATATTGACAGTAATATATATCAGAAAAGAGATTATAAAAATCTGCAGGACAGTCACAAGCATACACTATGAAGCCTTGTTTAAAGGCACTAAGGATGATATTCTGTGAACATTCGCTGTGTCGTTGTCTACTTGAAAGGGTCAAAGAAAGCTGACGATGAATAATTAATAACAGATGTTAGTCTCACTTGTCTCTGCCCTGTCTCAAACCTGCATTATCACATATCGTCGGTTCAGAAATGGTGAAATGTTTCTGCCCACAGATAAGAGGTCCCCGTAGTGAGGGGAAAAAAGACGGAGAGGAGGAAGAGGGGATAAGCGGAGGAGTAGCTGAGCTGAATATCTATCTGAAGATCAGAGTGTGAGGCTAATCTGGGTTAAACGTCTGCTCAGCAAGGCTCAGTCCTCCGGGGTGAAGGGAATATGGCACGCATGGTGTTTTGTCACCCACAGCTTCAGCTTTAGGGGAGTTAGACTGAACAAGAGCTGACTGGACAACAACAGACACTTACATTTTAAACAGTTTTTTAAACTATGCTTTACCCGGCTCAATGAGCAGGTAGCCTTTCAATCAATAGTTCTTTCTAGACAATCCCTGTCAGCACAGCCTTCTTAAGATGCCCACATCAATATGCTACACCTACAAAGCAGTAGTGTAAGATGCAAGACATTCCTTTACTCCTGAGAGAAAGCATTTTACTGCAGAGTTATGATTGATGGTGCCTCTGTCTCCCCCTCTTACATTTCCGCATGATAAAAGGTAAGACCATTACACAGACTTTTTATACAAACAATTCCACTGCTATGCCCTCTTCCTGACACCCCTAATGTTTCTTGTCTGGATAACATGGAAGATGAAGATAAGTTTCAAATGTTTGGATTTTATTTGGTTATTGTGTAATGTAATGAAGATACATCATTGGTCCTTTGTATGTACTTTATAATGCATATATAATAAGTATGAATTATTCCATAGAGTTTATATAATATTACATGTATGCAGTAGTATCAATATGCTAATGTTTGTATACATACACTGTTGACATAGTGTTCAAGTGTTCTTTATTTAAACGTGTTAATAGTTTGTTAAATGGTGTTGTTAGTACTTTAGGGTGTGTGTGTATTTGTTTTGAGATACTATATAATAATTTTGTTTGGTAATAAACAATACTAATAATTTGGTCATTTGACCAGCTTGAGTGGAATAATGCTCTAACTCCTGAACAATTGGATAGAACTATCGCCACAGTACGTCATCGTTGAATTCACAATTGTTGCAGCATTTCATATGCATTCTGTGTTGATCTGTGTAGATAATGAGCGTTAACTGTTGTACCATCTCTGTGTCTCTCATTCTTGTATACATTTTTTTAAACATTCGCGATTTTGTGGAAGCAAGAGTAAATTATAAGCCCCAAGACATCAGTACCTGTGTTGTAGAGAATCTCACTTGGGAGAACTAATCCTAGCCAATAAAAGAAAAAAAATTGAGCAAGATGACAACTGCTTAAAATGTGTATCGCCAAGGAGTCAGCAGTCTATTCGTTTGTCTTCATCGTTATTTTTGTCTATTATTTTCAGGCACCTGCCCCTCTCCGAACTGCCGAACTGAAAGCAGTAAATTCAGTAAACAGAGGAAATCAATGTGCTTGTCTTATTATCCGATGAGTGGGTGTGATTTAAGACAATCTCCTATCAGCATCTTCAACAGCAGCACACTTGCAACCCTCACACTCACACAACCAGCACAACACACTGGACAGAGCAGCATCGTGTTGTCCAGGCATAATAAATGAATGTGGATATCGGTGGGAACATAAAACTAAAGTAATTAAAGGAAGCTGAAGGGCCCCAAAGCTCAGAGCACTTGATTAATGATGCCTTTCAGCACACAGGGCTCAAGAAGACTGGCCTAACCTGATGAGGCAAGAGAGAAAGAGAGAGAGAGAGAGGGGGGGAGCAAGAGTTGATTAGATATGTCATTGACCTATTCTAAACCTCAGGGGATAGTGGAATCGTTGGGTAAAGATAAATGGATGGAAAGCATTGGCACGAGTTCCTGTTAAAATAAGCGTTACCACGTGGGGAAATCTAAAAAGAAGTGTTGTTTTTGTTTTACAGTCGAGCAATACAAACACAAGTGTATATCGTACGTCATACACCTGATTGTAAATACAAGTAAATCTGCACCCGACCAAATAATCGAATATCCTGGGCATTTTTCTCAATACATTTAAAATCACTGAAGCACATCCTCTGTAAATGAGGATAGATGCACCTCGTTCCGTCCCTACTGCTGAAATATTCAGATGATTCACTCACTGCGAGCTTCGCGGGCGAACAAAAGAGCGTCTCTCGCAAACACTAAAAGTCACATTCTGTTAGGGAAAGCAGAAATCAAGACTCTGCATGGTAATGCCGGAGTGATAGGACTGCTGACATCAGCAAGCAATTAGGTGCAGACTGCTGGCGGACTGGCATCTTGTCTGTGGGAACTGTATCTGTGTGTGTGTGTGTGTGTGTGTGTGTGTGTGTGTGTGTGTGTGTGTGTGTGTGTGTGTGTGTGGTGTGTGTGTGTGTGTGTGTGTGTGTGTGTGTGTGTGTGTGTGTGTGTGTGTGTGTGTGTGTGTGTGTGTGTGTGTGTGTGTGTGTGTGTGTGTGTGTGAGAGAGAGAGAGACAAATCATGAGGAAGAAAGACCCAGCAAAACAGGTTGTGTGTTGAGAAAATAGCTCTCCAGCCCACCCGTAATGCATTTCTCGCTCTCATAATTGGATTTTAAAAATACATGGAGCGGTCCTTTACGTGTGGTGTCAGGTTGGCTGTTTTTTTGTTCCATTTCTCTTTCTATGATCTTTCTTTTCTTTTTTGATGTCTTCTCTCCACACACTCTCACAGTTGTATCTCTTCCTCTCCTCATTTTACTCTCTTATGGCCTCCTACTCACATATGCCTTCTGCTCTTTTATCTTTCAATGTTGCTTCTTTATGCTGGGAGCAAGAAGAAGAAGAAGTGCACAATGTCAATTGCTGCAACCACACACAGGGGTAGACAGAGATACCAATTTGCTGGACCAGTAAAGATGAGAGAGGGGCAGAGGGGGGTGCCTGCTCTTTTTAATAAAGGGCTGCAGAGGACATGGCTCAGGCTGGACTTTTAATCGTATGTGTTTCTGAGGCAGCAAAATGGAATACCTCTCAAGATAATATGAAGGTGTATATTTGTGCTTTGCAGGGTTGTGCAGCTAATATCTTGATTTCTTATTATTTTTAACACACTATGACACTTTCAATTCTGTTTTGGGTATTACTTTACTGTTTTGTTGCCCCTGTCTCATGACTGTCGTGACCTATTTTTCAAGTTGTTCCATCTTTGTAGCAATGCCAAAAGCCATTAAGCACACTTTTGTAACAGCATAATAAAACTTCTCAGCCTGTTTCTTTTTAACATCTCCCTAATCTTTTTTTCTTTCTCACCAGGCAGATGTCTCCTGTTTTTTTTTGTCTCCCTGTCTCTTATTCTTTCTGTGTTTAATCGCCACGCTGCTGCGGACAGTGAGCCTCCGGAGTGCATACAAAACAACAGCAATGATAACCTGCCGAAACTCAGTTTGATCAGAGAAAGATCCTCAAACCAACTAATGTGCATGTGTCCCAATGTGCATGAATGTTAAGTTGTATATTTCTCATATGCCTACAAACTCGTGTTACTTGTGATAATTATATTGTTCCTGCTGTGAAGAGTAATCGTGAATGACAGGAGGTGCGGTGCCAGTTTGTGCCGTTCCATTTCATCAAAACATGCAAAATCATGTTTGACATATTGTGCATTTTGAGGTCTTTACTGGAAGGAGGTGAATGATTAGAAGGAGAAGGCATACACACAGAAGTGCGTTAGTCTGACACATAGAGGGTGTGAATTTAAGCTGAATGAGTTACAGACATTTAGACGCCTTGTTACCAGCAATAGTTAATCCATAAACACATCCAATAAATGTACCTGTCTGCAGGAAATTGCTCACACACACACACACACACACACACACACACACACACACACACACACACACACACACACACACACACACACACACACACACACACACACACACACACACACACACACACACACACACACACACACACACACACACACACACACACACACACACACACAGTGAGATACTTGAATTCACACGCACACAAAAACAATGCACATCCACTAACTTGTGTTTCTTGAGTGACAGCCCCATGTGTTGCTTCATCTGCTGCATGCCGTGGTAGTCGGTGTAGATGAGGTCAAAGGGCAGCGGGCCAGTGAGTGGGCAACTGCCTCGGCCTGGAGGCACACCGAGGAACCTGCAACACACACAAATAAAGTACAGAGTTTAGACAAGCGGAGAAAAAAGACCAAGGTTTACTCCAAAAATACTTTCGAGCATATGGACTGCACCTTCAGAGCATCCAAGCATTCATTATAGACTTGGACAACAAAAATCATCTGTTTTGTTACAAAAACAATGAAAAGGAGAAGGGGAACATACAGCAGCTTGGAGTCAAAAGCATTCATCAACATTTGAAATGGAGAAGCTGAGTTTTTTCTTGTTAAATAAACTAAAAATGAAAGGTTTAACTTTATATCTCTGTTTATTATTTCCCCTCTAGCACTGGAAGGATAGGACTTTTATTTTGGTTTCATTCGTGATTTTTCTATCAGTTCTGATTTTTTTTTTCTGATTTATTTTTCTTAGCAAGGTGATATCTTTTTTTATGATGTTCTTACATAATGCTGGAAGTAACACGAGTTCACTACCAGTCTTTTATTTCATCCCTGGGCATCAGCCACAACTATGATAAAGAGAAGCAGAGTTCAGTTGAGCACACTGCAGATAATAAACAAGGGAGGAAGCCTACAGTCCCCATTATCATCATCATTTGTAGTTATTAGGTAAAGGCCACCTTTGCTTTACTGTACTATAGATCATTATTATAACAAGGTCTCAGAAATAAATCTGTAAGGTCTAATGTGCAAGGGTTTTCTGGGAAGTTGAGAGGTACGTAGTGATACATACTCATTGTGCTGCATATTGATGAGCTATAATAACTCAGCAATGAGCCTGTTCTTTCTTTCAGGTGCTCTCATACTTTGAAAAATATTGAGTGGGCTATGTTTTAGATGTACTTTTGTGTATACAATTCTACAATGGGTTGACAATATTGTGATTATCTTTTGCAGCCAATTGCTTTCCAGCATTTTTTTGTGAGTCATCCTATACCGTACAAAACACTGACTTTCAGCATTAGCATTATCTAACCAAAATACAATGGCAGGCATGACATTTTGTATATTCAACTGGAGAAGAGATAGTGCAGATGTTCACATTCCCATCAGCAGAAGAACTGAGAGATTATCACGAGCAGTTATAACTGAGAGAGAAACAGCTCCAGATACAGAGAATAAACATAATCATCAGACATTCCTGATTGAATGACAGTTCATCTCTAAGTGCAGACAACACAGCAGTGAGGTGTAATAAGAGGAAAAGTGGACAATACATTGTTCGCATAACCAGAAGAATTTTTTTTAGAATATATGCCGCCCGGATGAAATAAAAGCCTGTAACCCTGTAATGCTCGAGCGTCAAGCAATAGAGCAAAAACCCCAACCTAAATGAGACAAACAGACTGTAAATATGGCAGCATTAGGCCAGAGCTACAGAACAGCCTAAGGTGGAATATAAAAATGAACTGTTGTAGTCACACTTGATACAGACCACCAGCATGCCATTAAAGATATTCAGAGTGACTGCATGAAGTAACCCGACAAGGTGATGTGAAATAATGGAATACCCATCGCTGTTTACATCTCTGTTTGCTTTGGGAAAACGTTTCTTGTATCGAGGTCAAAAATCTAATTCCCTGGAGTTAAGATACAAAAATAAATAGTGTTTTCACTGAAAGTTAAATTGAAAGTGTGTTTGTTGATCAGATAGAATCATGTGTGTAATGCTGAGTTCAATCAAAGTCAAGCTGGGGAGGCCTTTAGCACAAATATAATTCAAACAAACAGGATGAAAAGAGCTGAATGCATAATGACCTGGCTGAAATAAACCTTACAGCAGCAACAACAGATGGTGAATGGAGAGAGAGAAAGACAGAGATAACTAAAATTGAAAGAGAAAAACTGATGTGATGAGGGTATGTGTGTGTGTGTGTGTGTGTGTGTGTGTGTGTGTGTGTGTGTGTGTGTGCACTTAAAAGTATTGTTATATATTCAAAAGCAGGCCATTGGATCTCACAACAGAGCAGATATACATCATACACACACAGAGGCACTTATACAGTTAAGCACATGACACACCCACCCACACACACACACACACACACACACACACACACACACACACACACACACACACACACACACACACACACACACACACACACACACACACACACACACACACACACACACACACACACACACACACACACAGTACCCTCATTTGATGTACTGTGTCCAGTTTCACATCCTTGTTTGACTCAGTTTCAACTTATTGATCGACTGAGGGCCTCTCTGTTACCGTGCCGACAGACCTGTTATTGGATATCTGACCTGTGAGTGGTCTTCTCGCTCTTACTTAGCTCTTATTTCTGTGACAGTTGAGGCTAAAGGCTAATGGAAACTGTAATGCAATTCTTACCCCTGGTGAGTTTCATCCTGCTATGATAGTTTTACATTGGAGTCCTTATGGCTGCCCTGCTTGTCTAAAGGGTCGTTGGATTGAGCTGCTCTGCAGACAGCTGCTAACCACAACAACACAGCAGTAAACACACAATTTAAATTGTGGTAGTACTGTAAGCCCACAACTGCAGTGTCTTTTTTGTATACATATGAGCTTTTTAGCGGAGCCTTGGTAGCTGAGTGGTTACATGCAAGATAAAAACATTGGCCGTAAGATCGTCGAAAGGATAGTTTTCTATTTTCTTCGATTTTCTTTTCTAATGTGGTATAAATGTAAGTGATGGGGGGGGGCATAAACAATGTACCTTGTTCTTAAAAAATGTGTGAGCCTATCCTTTAAGTATTATTCCCGAAAAGTTTCCAACTTCCACGCGTCTGACATTTCAAACCACAGCGGTTTATAAATTCCCCACTGTAATGTAGCCTGCATCCAAGCATTATACAAGGTAGCCGACATTTGTGGTTCAAAGCCCCCTAACACATTATGAAATAGCATGATGGGATTTCAAGTGTGCACTCTGCCTGGAGTGCAGTGCCCCTTATTTGTCTAGTTTCCATTAGCGATACCATGCCTCTGTCCTCTTAGATAATGGAGAACTCCCATAGTTAAAGAGTCCATTGAATAAGGACCAATCACATTTTAGAGATGATAAGTGAAAGCAAGCTTCCGACAGTATTATTTGCTACAGAGGTTTTATATGAAAAGTATGCCTTAGGTCCTAACACTAGACCCAAGGAAGGTACACTGATGACTCACAAAACTCACTTTTCTTTCTTTCAAATACAATATTTATTATTATAGAGCACTGAAGAAAAACACTTTTTCAGGTGCTTAAGAGATGTCACATCGTGGCCTGCTTTTTTGCACAATCATTTTCTACTGAAATATCTATGTGCTAGACTATTTCCTTTAAACTGAAAGCTAAAGGTCAAAGATGAACTCTGTGAAAATAAATAGAGAGGGACACTAAAGATAGAAGTATAAAAAGGAAGAAAAGGTCTAAGAAGAGAATAATGTACACACTCTAGTCTACACCTTGACCTCACAGACTTCTTAATAACAAAACACCTTCAGTCGCATTTGTACATCAATGTAAGCTCAATGTATTCAATGACAATACTGTAGTCTCATTATTTTTGTATTTAACAGTGTTTTAATTGTAATATTTTCTGCTATTTAGGTCACAAAGATTTTGACATCTTTTGCATAACGGAGATACCGAATTATTAGGAACATAATAATATAACAGATTTCCATATCAAGGGTTGTAGTGTCATGACAGAATCCTTTTGCTTGTTTTAACTACCACATCATATTCTGTCTTAAAAACAGTTTTGTTAATGTGACAAATGTTTTTTGTCTATGTTAATGCATTGATGTATCAGCAGCCTTGACAATGCTACAGTTTAACTCAATAGTGGACACATAGGTCAGATAGATTGTCAGTTTATCAATGCCCCAAGACTGAAGAAAAATCCAATAAGGAGAAGATGTGGAGGCTGTTTGCTTCGGGTTGGCTTTGTTATATCAATACCAGGCTGAATTAATTGTTCATACTAAATTAAATGAATATATATCCCCATGAATGCTTTGTATCACTAACATATACACACACTCAGCATTATTATGAAAGCTTTCAGAAAAATCTGTAATTCACAATGATTGCAGCATCTCTAGTTATTCATTGCGGAAAGCTAGCAACACCATATTATGGTCAATCCATTTTCATTGTGCAGCGCTGCAGCTCAGTCAGGCCTTTTGTTTGCCTGCAGATGTCCATCAGTCACCGTGTGTGTCGGACTTTATGTTATAATAGTGAACGGAGGGAGAATTAGGCGAGTGAGAAAGGGCTTGTTATATTACATGAATGCTTACTGGGGATAAAAAAAGAATAAAAGAAAACAAAGAGAAAGGAGGACAGGAAACAAAGAGAGAAACAGGGACTGAAATGGACCAACAGGTGAGGAAAGAGCAGCATGGCAGCATTCAAGCAGCAGCTGGTCTAGTTTGGCTCTCTCTTTTGTTAATGAATGCTCAAGGACAATTGTTGTTGATGAAAATACATACCTGAATACCTGATCTCTAAATTTCTGTTTATTTGTACAAAGCTCCGCTGAACCAGCTGTCCATTACATGCACCCTTTGATAGAAGTCGGTACAGTATTAACAACCTATTCACCACAGTTTCAGTGAAATTCTATGGCATGACACTAAATGTGGATGTACTGCTAATTACACACTTTACAAGAGTCAATGTCAGACTAAAACAGGCGAAAGCTAATTTGTAATTAGTGGAAGTACATTTGGAAATTTCCAAATCTATGGTTTTATATTTAATCCATAACAAACATTTTTCGATTTTTTAATTAAAATCTACAGTTGCAGTTAGGCAGAGATGATGATCTGAAAGTAGAGCAGGGTCAAATTTGCTATAGTTTGAAATGATATACTTAAAATGCTTAATTGAAGAACTGAACATTCAGTAGGCAAGAATCAAATACAGTTTCAGTTAAATGCCTACAGGACAGCATTAAGCACAATATAACATCAGGACATATATATTTAGTTGGATTTTAGCTCAACTTTAGGCCACACAGATGATATAGAGTCATCGCCCCATTGTGCGCACAAACATTATACTGTACATATCATAACTTACTGTGAATGCATTAATGCTGACACACAGAAAATACCATACTATGAGGCTCAAAATAACAAACACACACAAACCTTGCACTCACTCGCAAGCACGCACACACGATGGCAGCCATCCCAGATACAGTTCGAGTGCCATGCAGGGCCACAGAGGAGTGCCATTACCCAGGGTTCTCTTGTCTCCTAGCTGGCATGTAGTCAACGAGCCCTCAGAACACAAATATTTACATATACAGTATGTGTTCTGAGGGCTATACATATACAATTGTACCAGTATTGTCATATTCAATTCAATACATATTATATAAAAATTGAAAATAAAATAAACATATATATTCAATATGAAACCGCCCTAAGCTCAGACAAATGGTCCGTGCAAGTATGTGAATGCAGATGCTTGAGCTACGAAATCACCTGTCACCTTAAAATCATAACACAATGCAAGCCTGTGCTGCAGTCACATGACCATGACGATGTTCACACGAAAGCAGGACACAGTGTGTTACATCTGCTCCTTACACACTTCATATATTGGCAAAAACAGTTTTAATAACTTTCTTCTCTTTCAATAAATAAGCAATCAATACAATCTCAGTGAAATGCTGTATGAAAGTGTGCATGCTTTGTGTGTTTCAATGTGTGCATGTCTGTGTTACTGGTTTGTTGTTCTGCACATGGTTCTATAGCTATTCCACTCAATAGAAAATTACTCTATTGATCTCCTGAGGAGCAATTTAGCAGGCTGTTATGCAATGCGATACGGTGTATAGCTTGTGGAGCGATAATATCTGACATTTTGCACATAGATCTATTACTATATGTGTGTGTGGGTAAGCGTGTGTGTGTTTGTCTTGTTCAAGGTGTGCAGAAATGGAGACATCCTTTCTCACTTATGCCTGGTTTCTAGTGATTGTATGAGTTGATACATAGGTCTGTTATGCCTCTTTGCCAGGTTTTGTGTGTGTGAGTGTGTGTGTGTGTGTGTGTGTGTGTGTGTGTGTGTGTTTGTTTGCAGTACACCAAAGTTGAAGGCAATTTCAATCAGTCTGTCAGCTAAAGTCATCCCCCCTGTCGTGGCTGACAGAGGGTCACGGGGTCATCGGTGACACGAGAGTGAAAGCAGCTGAGACTAGCACTGTACAGAATGTGTGTGAATATGTGTGTGTCCTGCCATAAAATAAAGACATGAAAAAACATAGTGAGGGTAGCTTTGTATTGCATTAGCTAAGTTGTGTCTATGCACATATTTCTCAATTTATTTTATCAAAGGAAGAATTGCACTGGCACAACCATATATATTTTGCACATCAATGTGATGAACATGTTTTGACATCTAGAGCTAGGCACTTTATTTTAATCACATCTTTATTTTTACCCTTTTCTTTCCTGACTGAAGCAAGAATAAGCTCTTGACAGAACTTTCACAATCTGTTTTGCAGGACTTAAACAACATGGATAGATCATTTACAACTTCATATTATTGTCCTATTTTACATCGAGGACTGAGATTAATACTCATAAGAATTATGCATACAAAATAAAATATGTAAATCACTACCATTTCCATATTTAAGAGCTGTCATCCTGGTGATGGGTTGAAGTCCTAAAACGTTCATCACAAGTTTTGTGGAATATTGAGCTGTGATGATATGCTCAAAATTAGATATGGCATTTATTTATTGAAATTATATTGTTTATAAAAATAATTAAATATACAGGTCCCTCACACCTGTATAGTTAGCCTGATTTGTTTCTCATCTCTGCTGCAATGGTGAGCACTTGGACAAGCAACTGGTCCACCATTACGTTAAAAAGGATGTCTTCATCTTATCTGTTGTGACAGAAATGTGTGGGTTACATAGACGGTATAAATACTTGCATTTGTACCATTAGATCTCTTTGTCTCTCTGTTACGTGCCGTAGTGTTTGTGTGTGTCTTTCTCTCTCTCCCTCTGATTCCCCAGGTGCAGCCTGATTGTCCCCAGGTGCAGCCTCTCCCCAGGTGCTCCAAATTCCCAATCAGGGCCTCCTTAAAGGACCTGAGGAAGGCTGCAGTGGCCTCTCTCTTTCTCCTCTGGCTGCACGGGTGCAGCACGGCATCTTCGTCTTTGTGTGGGACCTGTTTGTCTATCATTGGTGGATTAAATCTCATTTTGGTGACTTCAGAGATCAGTTTCCTCTTTTTTCTCGTGCTGGTCGTTCTGTGTTTTGTTACTCCCCTTCGTACCCCTAGATTTTGGAGGGAACGTAACACTCTCTTACTCCTGTGTTTGCTGTCCAGAAGCAACACTCAATTAGAAATATTTGAACCATGACAATGTTTCTGGCACGCAATGAACGCCATTAGTGCCTTCACAGACAACCTGGTGCCGGTGTGGAGGGTATGGAGCCATAAAATAACAATATTGGGTTCAGTGGTCGATGACTGACAGCCATCTGCGATGGATGAAGGAATTCTTCATCGGCCCAACCCTACTACAAGCAATTTTTAAAGAAGAGCATTGCAAAAATATTGCAATATAAAATATCTTAGTCGTGAATGTCATCAAATATGTTACCTTGGTGTTGCATAAGGTAACATCAAAAGCTTTCTGCCTTGAAACTTAGTTTAAAACTTTATCACCGTGACATGATGATAAAATTGTGCAATACCAGCTTGATCCTCTCATGTGTGGACCCTGGAGGAAGCTCTTGGCAGCGTAGTGCTTCCATTTTAGGAAGACGAGTCTGTTTACATGTCAAGAAGTTACCTCAGTTGTGTGACTGTGTGTGTATGTGTGTGTGTGTGTGTAGTTAGCTTCAATTTAAAAGAAATCCTGCCAAAAACAGTGATAATGTTGCAAAACCAAAATGTTCCGCGCAATAAAGTAATACTTGGGCACACACATACACAATCTCAAACACACATGCACACAGACACACACATAATCAAACCCTCAAACAGCCATGTAATCATCCGTTTCCATATCCGCCTCTGATTACTCTCGGGATGGTAATCTGTGTGCGCCTAGGCAAAGTTTCTCTTACTTCACAGGCACAAACAAGCACACACGCGCACACACATGCTAATACATACGTAGCATTCAACACAATCGTTAACCCTAAAAAAAACAATATGCACCAAAACACGTATTAATCTACGTCAGTGCTACAAGCAGCTGACAGGCACCAGTTATCAGCCAAGGCAGGGTGCACTAGATAAGGGAGCCGCAAGGCATTATAAACACCAATATACAGAAAGAGAGAGAGAGATAGAGAGAGAAGGACAGTGCAGCAGAGGGAAGGATGAATCAAAGATGAAAGAAGGAAAAGGAAAAAATCCAACAGTCCTGTCAGAGATAATAAAACTCTCAGATGAAGAGAGGGAGAATTAGTGAAGCAGGGGGAGGAGGAGAGAGAGAAAGATGGGGAAGCAAGGTGAAAGGAGAAATGACAAGTTAGCCGCAAGGGGTGGGCGTCAGAGAGACAGAGATAGAGAGAGAGAGAGAGGGCTTTAGGATGAAGTCATAATAAGTTGGAGAAAACACCTTCATGACCTCAAGTGTGGGATTTGGTTTTCGATTAAATGTGATTTTATTTTTTTTGTACTTACACACACGTATACTGAATCACATACACATTCACACTGCTTCTACACCCTTTGCTAACAAAGCCAGTTCCTGCATGGTCTCCCAAAACGTCAGGCAGTCCTCCTTTTCTCCCTTTGTCAGCAACTTTAGAGCTGTTCCTACTAAATCAAGAAGAATAGGAGTGGGCATTGGCTGTGACAGAAGAAGTTGAGGGAATTGAAAGCACACACACTGACCAAACACATGTGAAAAGGCACAGCACCTACACTGTATATCAAAATGCATATAGTCTGATATGGATGTGTAAATAGATACTTTGGCAGAGACACATATCAATTTGTTTTCACACATGGTGCATATCACATAAATCCACTTTGCAACCTGCCACCGGTACTCAGGGAGGAACCAAACAGAAGGAGAGTGCCAGTCAAAGATACAGCAAGCAGATGCCTTTCAATCAAGTGAGGAGCGAACACACACATATGGATGAATGTGTAGGAATAAACACTCACAAATCATGCAAAGTTAAGTGGCTGTGCAGATGCAAGTGAAAAACCAACACCCCCCCCACACACGCACACACATTGGCACACACACACACAGTGTATTCGAGTGAACTCATTAGTATTACCCCGCTGACAGAGTGGAGTGCCAACTGAGAACTAATTTTCACCATGTGTTGTAGGCCATTGACCCTCTGAAGCTGCACTCAGCTGCTTGAATTAGCTGGAGCACACACCTGAAATCTGACTTTCAAACCCACGCTGGCTTTAGAGAAAAACTGTTTTCCAGTGGCAGTCAAACGACAGGAAATAGATCCGCCTCTCACCTGTGCCTCTCAAACTTGGTGAAATAAGCTGCAGTGTTGTTTCCCTCAAAATATTGTCCCTTATATGATTGGAGCAGTGACGCATAAGTAGTAACCATGTTAAGGAGGACATATTATGCCCATTTTCAGGTTCATATTTGGATTTTTAAGTTCAATTGTAGGTTTAGATGCTTGTTAATGTTTAATAAGGTCTTTTATTTATCATACTGCCTGTGATGCAGCACTTCTTTTCACCCTCTGTCTGAAACCAGAGCCCAGTCTGGTATGGTTGGTTAACTGGCAGGCTCTTCTGTGATTGGTCAACTGCTTAGAGATGTGTCAAGAATATTCTGTTCCTCAGCATGTCACGTACAATGTATACACAACCGCACAATAAGCAATCATCACATAAGTTCAGCGATTTGAAACGTAAGTAAAAGGCACTTTGTACATTTAAGTGGGTCATTTTCTGCTGGGCTGATTTAAGTCGGAAGTAATACTACTATGAAATTACAAAGGTAAGTCTTGATTTTACTTGCTGTGGAAAAGCTGCTTTATACATTGATGTTACCGACTGCTAGATAATGGACATGGATAACGGAATATGGACAAGCGGAGCAGAAACACAAAGCAGTTTTTTTCATGAAGCAGAACATTCTGTCTGCAGTGTTTCACAAAAAGCACTGTCAGTGTGTTTTGTGACTGCATTTACTGTAAGGTCAGGTATTACGAAGAAACCTGCACAAACTGGAGATAGAGAGAAAAAAAGGCTAAGGTTAGACAAAGTGGGAATCAAAGAAAAAGTAAAGGTGATAGAAACGACAGCAATCCATTTAGATTTAGTGAAATCAACCCCTTTCTTCGCTCAGCCTAATTTCAAGGCTGGCTGCACTAAAATGGCCCAATTTTCTTCTCAGAGAAGACACATAGATATCAGGTGTACTGACATCAGTTTAAGCCGGCTTTGACAGCCAGTTGCTTTGTGCGCCATTAGGAAGAGGAAACACTGACAGCATCATTGAGCAAAATGTTTTGGGTTATCGCCTTGACTTTTAACAACTCCAGAGAGGTTTGTGAGGTACAGTAAGAAGGCCCAGCTCCAAATGATGCTTGACTTTGCTCACATCAGCTGCACTCTTTTTCAATAAAAGTGGAGATAACAAGGGCTCTGATATAACTATAAAGCACTGTCAAGTTTGCTAAAGGAACATGTGGATAATAGGCTATTTCTGACCCCAATTTCCGCCGTGCTTGGCACAGATGTGATAAATTGGTGTCTCTGGTTTAAATGGCATTTCAATTACTTTAGGTGTTAAAGATACTATTATATATTTCAAAGGGTTGATGGAGAATAGAGAGATGACACTGACCAAGAACACAGATAAAGCTGTTATGCTTAAAACAAATAAAAGTAAAGTAGAAATAAAACAAGTTGGAAATAGCACCATGTACTGTATGTGATCTTCTACAGAGGGTTTAGTTTTACAATGCACATAATTGATGGTGTAACTATTGATATTTTCCTTTAATGCATGACTGCATGCTTCCCAACATCAGAATTGATGACTCTGTGCTTGCTCTGCAGGTGCTGCACACCAATTTATCAGCTGCGGTCTTGCACCATTGCACTGAGAACCAATTAAGATCCATTATGATGTTGATAATATTTCAAGCAAAGGACTCATTACTTCTCATAACATGAAAATGAATGTAGTTCTTTCAGCATCCCGCTAAAGTATCTAAGTCGTTCAACCTCATATGCCATCCAACTCAGTTGATAATAACCTTGCCCATATCAATAATAGAATATAAACTGTTCCTGATAAACCTCTTTGATAAAAAACCACGTCCACTGTAAGGCTTATACAGTGATAGACAAATCAATTTTACAATTATTAGAAAAACCTTTTATCATTTACTATGGTGCATCACCCTTACAGTTTTATTAAAGGCCTTCCTTTTTTGCAATTAGAATGCCTCAGTCCAGTATTATGTAATCCTTTTAAAGATTGGGCTCTAGCTTTTTGAAAGGAAATACAAAAAGATCATGTAATTGTTAAAATGTGTGAATGAAAATCTACTTTTATGTTTAAAGCAAATCTTTCTATAAATCACCATTCAGCTGTGTAGGTGTCTTTTTTTATCCGTTAACAATGATTGCGTGTTTTTGCCAATTTTTGTCAGCCATAAGAACAACAAAAGCCTGGTTTACGGAAAAACTGTGGGAAGAAGGCTGTAATTGGTCATACAGACAGAGTGAAAAGCAAGATGTGTTACTACATGACATTACACATCCTCCAACGCCTCTTTGTCCTTTTCCTTATTTCATTTTCTGTCTGCCTCAGGTAACTTCTTGTGAGAAAGAAAGCTAGTTGAGGGAAAGGAGATGGATGAATGGCTGATAGCATTGGTTTGACTGGAGCTCGGCTCAATGTGTCCCCGGTGCTTGGAGTTCATTCAGTACTACAACTCTCTTCTTCTGCTTCCATTTCCCAGAAAGAGAAGATTGAAAAGCCCTCAGCGTTGGGTCTGGAATGACTAAACACACATACTTCCTTGCAACACGCACATCACACCTCTCACACTTCCCCTTGTACCTGTCAGTCTAACTTTGTTCAGCAAGAGCCAACTGTCTGGGGCCTACAGCTTGTAGAGGGCTGACCCCCCTTAGCCTATATTCAACAACTAGCTGGCTAACAACTATGCAGAAACACATTAAAAATAACTATTTATGGACTACGAGCGAGACAAAAGTGTTATTGTCTGGCATCATATGAAAACCACACTTAGGCAGTGGGTAGCTATCAAAGTGATATCAAAGTAAAAGGTTTGGATTTCCGGCTGACAAACCTTTATTACGTGCATACAACTTTTGTTAACACTTCATTTGATTGCACGGTCAGGAATCAAGTTTCACCAAAGTTACAGAGACTTGACAAGATGTGATGTACCAGCAGACACAGACCCACACATGTAACTACACCAAGTATTGTGCTAAATCAGCTTTAGAAACAGAAGCAGTAACTTGGCCTATTTGTTCCGAGTCCCAGTTGTGACAGGCAGACCAATTAGAGGTAATGTCAGATGGAGTTGTAAGTCAAGCAACACCAGTGATGAAAGACAAAGTCACCCGTGGGCCACAACTGTTTTTACCCCTCAAACTTTAAATCTGAGACAAGGAACGAAGGAAGTCATTACAAAGTGTTTGCTGGTGGTGTGTGAGTGTTTGTGTGTAAGGGGTTAGTAAGGGTAGGGGTGATGAAATGGTGTAAAGATCTGCAAAGTTGCTAACAAGCACATTGATTTGAGCTTAGAGGGGAACAATGGAGACAAAGCGTGAGGGAGCAAGACGGATAGAAAAGGGAAAAAATATGAGGAGCCACAAGGCAAGAGAGGAGGAGAGGAGAGAAACGTATCTGAGAGGAGATAGCAGTTGTTTCTGCTAACTCACACACTTTAAGCTGACAAAATGATGCAGACGGAGCGTACTACTAATTTGCACGCTCTAGATTTTAACAAAGAGACCAGCTGACGCTCTATCTCACATACCAAAAACACACACACGTATTTATTTATATATATATACACACAGAAATGCTGTTTTTTCTGATTTATGTAATTGTTTAGCAGCTATACTTCATATATCAGTTTAGGATGTTCATACACCTCAGCAGCTTATCTCGAATAAAGAGAACAGGTACACACTCCCTTCATAACTAAAAGTTGTTATAATTGTAACATGAAACGTTACTCCCCCGCAGTTACAGCCAAGTACATTCAAATCATTTCTGCTTCACCAGCTATTTATCCCTAAAGCTGCTTGGACAACAAATACAGGAAGATAACAAGTCAGAAAAAACCGAGAGGGGCACAATTGCCAGGGAGAATAAACGAAAGGTTAGGGTTTTAAAGAGGATTTGTGTGCATGTGTCTGTGTGTCTGTGTGTTCTCGGGGTTTACTAAGGCAGCTAGTAGCCAGCCTGTGGGAGAGCAGGAGGTGAACCGAGGTCTCCGACTCTCTAGAGGCTACACATTAATGATGAGGGTGAGGGAGTCAGGTTGATGGGTGGGGATGAAGATGGAGGAGGAAGAAACATGGACAAAATAACAAGACATTAATGGGGAGGGGGTTGAGATTTTTCATGGGAAAACAGAAACACCTCAGAACAAAAAAGAAGAACAAGACCAAACACTTCAACAAACAGCAACTCCCACAACCACCCACATATTCCCATTCACCTGCTTATTCTGCAGATTGCACAAGTTGTATTTCTCAGAGGAAATGCACACTTTTCAAAGCTAGAGTTTGTCGAAGCCACACCATTAACTACAATTCTATGACATTCTTTACATCAGACTTTTGGAGGTTGCCACATAAACCATTTCACAAGGCCAGAACACGTTAAGCCAACTCATGTCGACAAACAGATCAAAGAGGGAGAGAGGACATGTGACCAAAAGCAACTGGAGACAACTGCAAGGAAACAGAAAAGAGAAGGAAGAAAAAGATCAAAAGAATATGAAGTGGCCACAAAGAAAGCAGAATGCATGAACGCAAGACAGAGAGTAAAATACAGAGAAAAACAAGTGTGCAACTGAGAGAATCTGAGGACCAATCCAATTTGATAAGGCATTACGTAACCTCACTGATAGCTCTTTTTGCATTAATCTCTTGGGTTATGCAAGCCATTTTCCCGAGCCAAATCGCCAGACTTATAGCAATGAGCTTATGATGCAAACTAGCGTTTAGTTCCTTCACATCAGTCCCTACTGCAGTGGTATATTCACACACACAGATTCACAGGAACACATGGCGGCTTTTTCTTACAGTGAAACACTCCCTATCACAAAAAGATAGACTTACAAACCGGCTGATTTCTTTTTACATGAAATAATATATTTAAAATATATATTTATTTTGGTAACCCTATTGAGAAAAAGTCACACAAGGATTTATTTTTTAAATAATCCAGATAATGACTTAGTTAACTGCTGTTCCTTAAGATCCTGAAGGCGGTCAGGGGATTAGCATCTGGGGAAAGAGTGAGATTCCTTTTGTTATTTGATTGGTTGGCTTCAATATCGTCACTTCTTCTTCTTCGAGTCCGTAGCAATCTCAGATGTCGTTCTGCCAGTATCGGGCACAGGCCACAGCTGATGGGGTAGGTTCTGCCAGGTCTTCTGGACTGCACCGGGGGGCATCGGCACATTCCAGTAGGTGGGACATTGTCTGCACTGATCCACAGCTGCACGTGTCTTCTGTGGTGTAGTTCCACACTTTCATCAGTCCTTTGCACCTCCCCTGTTCCACACGCAGTCTATTAAGTGACTTCCAGGTTGTCCAGCCAAGGTCGTGGCCACTAGCGAGGCTTTCCGTTGGTGTGATTCCTCTGTCCAGCCATTCAAGAGCTCGTGTGTCATGTCTTTGCCATTCATCTTCCCAGATGTTGGTCCTTGCTGCTTGTTTGGTTGTCTGGAGGGGCGGGACTGTCTGCACAAAACTGGCTCTGGATCGGAGCCTGCGTGGGGGTGCTACGTGGCCATGCAAGGGGTGTCTGATGTCTGTCTCCTGTGTTCTCCGTTCATCTTGAGCGATACCCAGTCGTCTGATGTGTGGGGGAGAGATGCCGGCTAGCGCATAGAGGCACGGGAGAGGTGTTGTCTTAACGCATCCCGTGATGATGCGGCAGGTGTCATTCAAGGCTGTGTCGACCAGTTTGGTGTGACGTGATCGGCTCCAGCTTGAGAAGGCATACTCTGCTGTAGAGAAACACAGGGCCATGGCAGTTGCACGGATTGTTGGTGGATCTGCGCCCCACTTGGAGTTCACTAGTTTGCGCAGGATGTTGTTGCGGGTGTTGATCTTGGCTTTGGAGTTCTCCAGGTGTTTCTTGAAGGAGGGTGTCCTATCCAGTGTAACACCAAGATACATGGGATGCGTATGGTTGGACAGTTTGTGGCCATCCCAGGTGACGCTCAGTTCTTTTTTAGCGTCTCGGTTCCTCAGGTGGAAGCTTCATAGTTGGGTTTTTGATGGGTTGGGTTTCAGGTGGTTGTTATTGTAGTAGCTTGACATTTCTTGGAGGGCACTTTCAAGGACAGGCTCAATCTTCTGGAGGTCTACTTGTTGGGTGGTGATGCAGAGGTCATCTGCGTAGATGAAACGCTGGCATTCTGGGGGTAATAACGTCACTGGAAACAGAGGACAGGAAAATACTACTGTAGATGTTGAACTACAATTACTGAAATGACAATTTAGTTGGCAACGTAGAGAGGACGCACATAAAAAAACTTTTATAGGACAGATGAAACTTGAGGTGCAAAAGATTTATGTACAGATGGTCTATATAACAATTGTTATCTGTTAATAAGAGTGTTGTAAAAACAGATCTTGGCCTCTACAGACAATTGAACCTTTTTCTTCAGAGCACCGCTAGCAGTTGTTCAGAACAAAAGCACAAGTCGCTAAATTATTACAGCAACACATATGAGCAGTGTAACTGTAACCCATACCACCAGCAGCATTAACTATTAACATAAATCAGTTGAGTTCAGAGACTCATGATAGACCAAATAAGAGAGGGACACATGGACTAACTGTGGGATTGGAGTGAGTATTAGATTTTTGTTAAGGGTAAAACCTATCAATATCACTTTCAAGCGGGAGTTGAGGTCGTGCAGACCACGAGAGTGCTCCATGTGTCTGTTGAGTGCACACAGACGTGCACTTTGGGGCCCTTGTAGTGTGACAAAAGGGTAAAAGGAATTCTATGTTTTTCAAAGGTAACTTTAGCAATCTCGTTGTGCCCTCAAATGTACTTGTTGAACCAGCTTTTCTCTCTAATTACCACGGCAGAATGCTAATCTAAGTTAAAAACAAACAAAACAACACCAGAACTAAATCTCCTCACGTTCTTATTAGTGGAGAATCAAATTGAATGTGCCTCGCTGCTGTAGCCTCGTATCTGTCGAGTCACACTATTATCAGCACATACAGTCACAAGGACAAAATACACTTTTCTTCTTTTCTCTTTCTTTACTGTATTCGAAGGGTTGATTGGCTTTAACTCTGTTTTTTCACCTCCACACACAAAAGGCCAGAAGTCAGATCTCCATGGCAACTGGGACTTTACCCAGGGGTTGCAATAAGATTGTGAAACTTGCCAACCTTAAGATAGAAGAACAGATGAGAGGATGTGCCGGAGACAGACACAGCGAGTCAAACAGTGCACAGAAACAGAGCAGGAATTAAAATGCCAAGATAACTGAGCTTGGGGGGAGGAGACTGGGAGTAATAACTTAAATGGGTTTTACAATCAGGACAAAATCAAGTAACAAAAATAAACTGACTCCAAGGAATAATATTATAATGGCAAAAGTCTAACTGCCCAAGCTGTTTGCCAAACATGCTCCTTTAGAACATTGCTTGTTTTCCATAACGCTAGGAAAAAGCTAAGACTAAAATATACAAAACAGAACAAAAGTATCAAATTAATCTTTGCACCAATTTGGCTGAAGAAAGAAAGCAAACTCCAATGTGATAACCATTAATAAGATCTGATGAGTTTACCATTTGAGCAGTTTTAGACAGCAACTGAGATGATGTTTGATTAGAAAAATGTAAGTACACAAGGGGACGTCATAGAGAAGGGGCGCACACATTGTTGTCTTAGCATAGTAAATTATCAGGCAGTTTCGAAAGGCATTAGTTGCACTTTGTTGTGTAGAGACGTCAGTTTCAGAAAGTTAATGATCAGACAGAGCCCCCCTTAATCTAACATTATGGTGAGCAAATATCAAGACACCAACGATTGTGGGGAACATAAGAGATATAGGAGATGACAACACAGTAGTTTTATATGTATAGTATAACTCCATGTCAGCCAGAATGCATTACCAACTTTGTTCAACCGGAACGCTCTCTTGTATTGTCTAACTCAAGGCAAAGACCAAGGGAAATGAAAAGTGTGAGAACAAAAAAACAATACACCAACCAAAAACGATTGGACACACTGCATAACCCCTCTCTCTGTTCAAATTACCAGGCAGTTTCGAAAGGCATTAATAATAATATTAATAAATTATATTTATATAGCGCCTTTCAAGGGACCCAAGGTCGCTGTACATGGTGGACAAACAAAACAAACAGACAATCAAAGGGCAAACAAAAAATAAAGGAAGCCGGGGGACCAAGAAAGGGCTAGGGCCCGAAGGCCAGGGTGAACAGGTGTGTTTTTTAATGATGATTTGTTAGTTGCACTTTGTTGTGTAGAGGCGTCAGTTTCAGAAAGTTAAGTTGATCAGACGGAGCCCCCCTTAATCCAACATGAGGAAGGTGAATGCTGTGTTCTCCCCCCGACTCTATAAGACCATGGGACCAGCAGTTCTGAGTATACAGGCCTCCTAATTCAGTCCAAACTATATAATTGACTGAAGTGACAGGATTGGGCCCAGAGGTGCTGACCATCCACCTTCACCTGAACAGCTCTCAGTGATCTGCACTGACTCTGTAATGTAGAGCAGGCAGGGCCCTGTCTTTTCTCCTTCTCACACTAATACATCTCAGGGGCCTTGCCAATCTAATTGGCAGCAAATGCAGCTTCTTTTCCATCAAGCTGCTCAGTTAGCCCACATTGTGGAGGAGTGCACACTCAGCAGAGACGGGGAGATGCAAACATCTGTATCAAATTACTGTGTGCTGTTGTGTGTGGGCAGGTGAATGGTGCAAGTGGAATTTCTGCTTTGTGCAGAAATGAAGGGCAGTGTAAGGTCCTAAACAAAGCATTTATCAGGAAGCCTTCAAAAAAAGAGAACATCTGATGCAAAGGGCCATTATTTGCATATTTGAATAACACAATAAGTCCCCACCAAACCCCAGAGATGCTAACACAGCACTTCGCTTTTCTCCCCTCTCCTCCCTAACTCTCCCCCACCGGCTTCTGCACTCACATGTTCTCATCACTCTTAGATATGGCACAAAAGGGAGATGATTAATAAAAGGTTTTCTGTAAAACCTTTACATTGAGTGGAGGCTACATCACAATCACAAAAACACAAAAAATAGTTTACCATTAGGTCTATTGTTGGTGTTATATATTTAAGTATAATGCATCCTGGCTCCCGATTAAATCAATAGAACATTTTTCCATACTGTACATGCTGGTTTATTAACATTCAAGGATATTGTCTGTGGGCCAGAGTTTCATTCAGTCTCCATTGTCCCTGCTCATGCATCTCTAGTGATCACTAAAGTCCATCCCGGAGAAAGTAGTACTGACTGGAAACTACAAATCAGGATGTATGTTATATACAGGAGACCAAATCCTCCCCTCAGTGGCCAATTACAGCTACCTTCTGCTTCCTCCTCAGCAAACTAAAACTCTCAGATGTGGCCATGAAGGCAATGTAACACACATGCACACCAACACACAAGTTGTAGTTGTAGAATAGTGGAAGTTGGATGGACCCTGGGCACTTTTTGTTCAGTTTTGTCCTAATGCTGGTCTTAAGAAAAGCAAATATATGTGTGTCTAAATCTAAGTTTGGACTCAGCTTCCACTAAGCAGCCTTTTTTCTGTGTTGTCTGTGAGCCATTTTTTTTTCTGTGTGTTCTTGTACATTATTCGGGACAGGACGAACATTCGGGCAGTACAGTATGTCCACACACTTTTGGCGATACTGGGAACAATTGAGAGTATTACGGGAGGAGAAAGAAATTGTTTTGAAACATCATGGGTGTCCTGTAAGAGACCATGTTTGTTAAAAAATAAATCTGAACTGAAATAGAGCTGTAGTATACTTTGAAGTCACAAATGTCAGAAGTTCTGAAGGAATTATTCACCCAAAACAATGTAATAGCACACAGTTTATCTGTCAGAATGTCTATTTGGGTGCATCACACCAGCAGACATGACTTTGTACTTTGGTACCAAAATACATCAACATCAGCCATCTTTGTGGAAACATTTCTGATTTGCATCGGAGCGCTATTTTGAATGAAATGTTGATTTTAAGCTGCGGAAGGTGTTGTCAACTATCGCCCGATACTTTACTGACAAAACGATGACTGCATTTGCTTGATGTGAATATGCAGAAAGCCAATGTGTGAGAGCACAGAGACCCAACATAACAATGCAACACATTGCTTTTTGTTGAGTGAATACCCTCTTTCTTTCACAAATAATGTTTTGCCCCTGTGTATTTCACGTTGCCAAGTAAATCAATACTCATGCTTTTCAAATTACGAGTTGTGTGTGTAGCGAAGTCAGAGGCAGAACAAATTGTGGATAAATATGTATTTGAAGCAGAACAAAGTATGTTGCAGATCAGTACGCCACTACAAGTTAATTACATTGTATCTTCCTTAAACACAAAATCATTTGGTTGATGATTTGAAAATAGACCATTTCAAGTACTAAATGACTTTCTATACTATTTTAAATGTAAGGTTTTCTAAACATCATGGTGAGCAAATATCAAGACACCAAAGATTGTGGGGAACAGAAGAGATATAGGAGATGACAACACAGTAGTTTTATATTTATAGTATAACTCCATGACAGCCAGAATGCATTACCAACTTTGTTCAACCGGAACGCTCTCTTTTATTGTCTAACTCAAGGCAAAGACCAAGGGAAATGAAAAGTGTGAGAACAAAAAAATGACACACAAACCAAAAACGATTGGACACACTGCATAACCCCTCTCTCTGTTCAACTGTGGCAAACCAAGTGGAAAGATTGACATCAGCAGGCAAAGTTGATTCACTTTCTCTCATGTTTTTTAAGGACTAAGTCAGGATCCAAATGCATTTTGAAGAAAGATTAGACAGCTTTCCCAAGTAATCCACAGCTAAAAGTAATTTTTTCCTTCCATGTGGGCTATGTTGACAAAATAATTCTTCACAGTGGTATTATGCTTCGGGCTATGAGACAGACCCATTTAAAAATGTGGGTCCCGAGACACCCAAGTGATACACCCGCAGTAAAAACGATCCTGACATCCATTCCAAATCTGACAACTAAATTTAGCCATTTTCTTAGGAATAAAGTTCCCCAAGATTTTCATACTCTCCCCTGCTCCCTGCAGAGGTGTTATACGTCAACAAAATGAATTGTATAGGCTGGGGGTCAATATAATACTTCTTCTGTGATTTGTGAGAGTTGTCTCAGGCGGTGCACAGTGTAAAGGAGTTCAGCGGGGTCTCTGATGACATCACTATATTGATCCATGCTCTATATCTGTGTCATCGCCGTGAGTAACGATGGCACGAAGACAGAGTCTATTGGTCCAGTCAAGGCTAGACATAGACTTGGCCCATCTACTGTGTGATTCAGTTGTATTCTCAAACTCAGAACTATTCATAAGTCTACTCCCTAAAATTATTCATCCATCTCCTGCCTGACAACCTGTGTGATTAATTCAGTCTCGGCCATGAAGTAGACATTGCATAGGCTGGACAGAACAAGCCTGAGGGATCTCTACCAACAGTGTTGATTTACATCCATCCACCAGTCTGTTTGTGTGTGGGTGGACCCGTGTGTGTGTGTGTGTGTGTGTGTGTGTGTGTGTGTTTTGGCTCTTTAGCTGTATCCGTCAGCAGAAACATGCAGGCGTGCTGATGCAGGGAATAAGAAACACACCAACGCAGTCACACTGACAGGAAGCCGTGGAGTGCGTCGATACAGGATCAATACGGCAACAAATAAATCAACAGGACCTTAAGGCCCTCGTACATAATCTAAAGTGGGAATTGGCTGTAATTAGAGCACAACACACTCTTTAAACATGTTGACTGCAATATGTAGGATTACAAGAGCACATTGAAAACACGAGGTTTCTTTTTCACAGCTTTTGAATCTCTACTAATAAGGAGATACATAAACTGACAGGATGATATAAGTAAGAGTAATTGATACAGTTAATGAAACATTTAGATAGAAATGGCCTTTCTTTGATTCAAGTACTCAAACTGTTTACTTATAGCTTTGACCCTGACAATCGATAACCCTATTTTCTTTTCAAAGCCAACGTGTTTCCTTGTCTGGATAATCCCTGTATCGACATATTGTTGCCAGCCCACTGGCTTCTGTTAAAGGAATAATTCACCAGCAAAATCATAATTGTATATCAGATACTAGTCCCCTGTAACCTTGAATTTTTAGAAGAACAATTTCTACTTTTCATGCAAGCATTGCGACTGATTGAAAATATTGATGAACTAAGTAATGGGTATACGGGTTAACAACAGCAACACTGTATACGAACATCAGTTTATGAACTCACAGTATTCACAGAGACCAGCCAGAGAGTGTTTATGCCGAATTTATTTCAATTGCAAAGTTTTACCAAAATGCACATGTTTTGCAAGTAGTGAGCATGCAGCTAGACAAAGGATGAAGGATTACACTGAACCAGTTGTGTGAGATAAATTATAAATGCACTGTTTCATACAGTTTTGCTGTTCAAATCAGGCATCCATTTCCTTTATTTCATCAAGACTTCTCCATTGTTTGAATTCTTTGTTCACTAAAGAGGCTTGCCAGGAAAACACTTTTCCTGTAATACCAGTTAAAATTCAGCAGCAAACACTGGTCGATGAGAAATGAGGATATTAAAAATGCATAACAACCTGCTAAAAAACAACAGCCAGCATTTGGTATCTTTAAAATACATGAACTCACCCCTGCAGCTCCTTGACAGACATGGAAATCTTGAGGTTGTGTCCCAAAACATGGAGGGCTGTGAGGATGTCAGCCCACTGGACCATCTCTCCCAGAGGACCCCCCTTCAGCACTTTGGGGCTGAAAACATCTCCAGACTCCTCTGTTAGGAAGCCTACGTGGACCAGGATCTGAAAGAGGACAGGAACACATTGTGTCAGAGTTAAAGCTCAATAAAAAAAGCTCCACTTTAGAAGAATATATGTTGTAAAAAATGGCATAGGAATTAACTAAATATTCAATCAGTGCAGAGGCTTTGTTTTAATGACTGCTAATTATCTATCAGTCATTTGACATGACCTAAAATAATTAATAATTGTTGGATTTAATACCTATAATCACTGAGATCTTGGAATATAATTATATTGCTACCCTGAAGTATAATATGACAAAAAGATTAGGAGCCCCTTTTGAAGTAAAACCCAAGGTGAGTACATCATGAATATGTTTTTGAATAAAAAAACTTTACATTTAATAAACCATTTACTCACATTGATAAGACTTCTTCCAATAAAATATAGTCATTATTAATGTCCAATTTTAGTAGGCCGGACATTGTTTGTTAAATTGTAACCTCAATTTTAAATCCTGTATAAAGTAGCAGCTCAAAAACGCATAGTTTAGATGCCAATATCCTGAGGAACATATCCAACTATCAATAACATTTTTTAACTGAGTATTTTTCTCTTCAACATCCAGCCATTGTACTTTTTTGTACCATAATATACGTCTACTAAAATAATATACTTTAGAGACAACACGTCTTGATGGAGCAGCAATTATTACACACATAATGCCCAATCTTGTGAAGTACATTTAATTTAATCTGATGATATCATACACACACATATTGAATGTGTGTCTACTGTAGTGTATAAAGTTAAGCTCCTTGAAAGTTAAGCTTCTGCAGTCCAAAGTGTTTTAATGAGTTTGAGGATTAAAATCACCAGAATATCAGACTCTTCCAAAAGAAAATTATGGAAAAATAATTCTCTAAAATCCCCAATGAATTATCCCCTCATGCTCCAATGAAACAGCACGCACATGTTTAAAATCCATCAATATGGACTCAACTCATCTCACATGCACCATATGCATACATAGAGATAACTGCTGTAACTAAGTCCTCTGCACCGGATTGGAAAACCCCTTTTGTTTTGAAAACATCATACACCACATGTGTAGGAATCATCACAGTTAGTTTGTATTTTGCATTATAACACAACTTTGCAGGCTACAGTGGTGTCACGCATGTCCACCTAGCTGCTGTGTAATTAGTGCAACCCACCGAGAAATGAGCAACACGTTGTCTTTCACAGTGGATTAGAAACAGCCATGTCCAAACACTGCTCAGCTGAGTAATCCTGATTAGCTAACGCAGCATGAACACCTCCATGTAACACGCATAACCGGCTTAGGGCCAACTGTGAGGAGTTTGCCAGAAAGTTTGGACATCGATTTCTTACTGTGTCTCTCTCTGCTTGTATGTAAGTGAGTGTGGATGTGTTTTGTACTTTTGCAGCTTTGAACTGTTGAGGTAATGATTAAAAGCTTCCAAGAGCTTTTGAGAAGCCGCAGAGCACTCTCTTATATCCCTTTTCCCCTTTACATCATGACACATTAGCCACAATGCACTAATGTTTGAAGGTTTCCTGAAGGAGCAGACACTAGCACACAACAAACACAAATGTACTCCCCCTGCACATCACAGTGTATTATTCTGTGATAGATCATGTCTGGATTAAAGAGAGAGAGAAAAACACAGTGGATATCTGATATTTATTTATCAAATACAGATGCATATATAAAGTCATGACAGGTTTTATAGCTGTATACATCCAGTACAACTGCTCAAGTCATTTCACTAAAGTTAACATTTCCAAAATGTGTGTTAAACATTGGACGACGGAGTGTGTGCTGCAGAGTCAAGCTCCAGTGAGACTCCAGCTGGCGTGAACAATCCCCTGATTTAATAAGCCTGCTTTATTAACTTCTGCTTCATAAAAAAAGATAGTGAAGTGGAATTTAATTACAGTTTGGGTGGCAGATGGCAAGAGTGAGAATTCATGGTGCAATACGATTCACTGTCTTGGCTTGGTGGCTTTGGTGCTGCTGGTGAGTGTGTGTCACACAAACACTGGCAACAACGGAAACGTGGAGACAGAGGGACGCACATTTCATATACTGGCAGCAGCACAGTAACACTGCTAAAGAAGTCTGAGAAATATCACACAGTGGCAGCGGAGCTAAACAACAGTGGATTGGATTCTATAAAACTGGCATCCACAAAGATGAAAAGTTAATATGGAGAGGTAACTGGGGTTTACAAAACCTGGCTACTTGCACCTATGATCAACTGCTGAGAGGGGATTCCACTTTCCCTGTAATAGCCAGTATTTATCTCTATTTGCAAGTGTTAAATCCTCTGTATAGCAACTCAATTGAAGTGGAGTTCAATGACACACATCAGAGCAGCGCTGCAGAATAACCTTTATATCACAGAGAAGGAATCAATAGCTAGAACGGAGAGGAGAGAGGAACTAGCGTGGGTGGGCTCGCACTGTGTTTTACTGTGCAGATTACCAGCACACACTCTCGCGGCCATGATCATCTCGCATATTTTTTTGCGCACTCAATTGAATATAAAGATGAACGTGTGGGAAATGCACACAAGGGGAAGTCGACAACAGAGAGAGCAACTCTGCAGCTGAAGCTGTGCTTCCTCATAAACTCCTGCATCACGGCCAGCTGCCTCCCTCAGGAATCTGATCACACACCAGAGACTGGAGCTCTTAATACAGTGGACTTATGGCTCTCCCAGATGGTGTGTGTCTGAGTGTGTGCTGATGGATTTTAAATTCTGTTTGTTTTTGTTTGTTTCACACTGACATACATCACTGAACTCTGTGTGTGTGTTCACCATGAGCTTGGGGGATTCTCAAAAGGATCTGAAGGTAGATTCGATTGTTAGCGTCCCATAGGAATTAAGCACAAAGACCTGCCAAACCCGCAGAGACAGACAGAGAGGCGTGATGAAAAAACACTCTCATGCTCAAATCTCTCCTTCACCTTTATGACGTCCTGTCTGCTGAAATGTGTATACTGCACACAAGCTACCTTTAATACCACAAAGCAAGGTCTTTTCACAACATCGTCCCTACAGTAAATGTTTTTTTGTAATTCCATAACTGTGATGAGCTGTGGAAAAGGACACATATTGTCTTTCATGCTGTTAGGATTGCTTTATGTAATTTCCAGTAAAATCCTCGGAAAGACCTTGGTGCGCACTTATGATAGCAGGAGAGTAGAAGTGTCTCTCGAGTGTGTGCTACCACTCCATTGCTCTGCACCACTCACCACTAACTGGTTAACGACAGATGAATGCTAATGCTTGTCTCAGCATCTGTTAGCGCAAGGCTTCGCATGCATGTGTGTTTAGAGTGTGTGTGACCCCGTTCACTCATGCACTGTGGCCCCTCTGAAGGTCGCAGCTGTCCAGTGGAAGTCCACGGGTGGCAACACAAGCTGGCACTGCCAACCATCACTACTCTACCCTTAAATTCACCTTCTCTTTTTATGCGTCCTCAGACTTACTTTCCCCTTCATTCCAACCGGCTTCCTCCCCCTCCTCTTTCTTCCTCACTTTTTCTTATCCCTGCGGTACACTCGCCTCTTCACTCCCCACTTCACCTTCCATATCCCATTAGTCTCTACTCTGTCTGCACTTCATCAGTCAGAGGTCAATTAACTCTCAGGAGGGCAGACACAGGCAGAGGCGAATTAACAGTTTGGCGTATGCTGACAAACACACTAGATGTGAAAGCTCTACGCACACCAAGTAGTAGGGCTGTGCGATTATGGCAAAAATCATAATCACGATTATTTGGGTCAATAATTGATATCACGATTATTAAATACGATTATTCATTGACTTTGAAAAAATCCATTTATTGAACTTTAAAACAAATAATAATTTGAACAGTATCTTTTTAACTGTTGATTACCCTGAACGTATAACTCAACTGAAAAACCAATACAAACATAAATTAAATAAATGATACATTTAAATAAATAATATCAAAATAATAAATACCAATAAACAAGATCAACAAATATTTTGGAGCGCACTTCCCCAAGCTACTAAACATATATAAATATGATAAATACAAATAAATGAGACCAACATTAATGAGATCAAATATGTTGCAGTGCACTGTCACAACCTAGCAAAGCAAAATAATCGTTTTTTTTCGATTACGTTGTTTTCGTAATTGTGGCAGGCCAAAATCGTAATTGCGATTAAAATACGATTAATTGCACAGCCCTACCAAGTAGGCACAGATGCGCACAAAGTCCCTTTCTTAGACACTTAAGCTAACTTCAGAATCACAACCTGTCCTGCAGCCGGTATATAAGGTAAGGTCAGTGTCCTTGAATCTGTGCTTTGCTCTCTTAAAAGCCTCTCCATTATCTCATGGCTTGGATGAATATGTCTCAGATTATTTCCATTTTTTTATACAAAAAATATTCCATCAGCTACTTACAAAAGCCTGAATGGGTTGACCCAGGGTTTCAATTGAGTTTCGTAACAGCACTTAAAAAATAAAAGGTGAGTTCTCTCAAAAGTATTACTGATTTGAAAGTGCAACAAAAGGATTGCTATATTCTTTCTGAGCTGCACAATCACTGAGGAAAAAGACAGATTAATCGCTAACAAAAAAGATAGCCCTGAATATTGAGGGCAGGCTTCTGCTTCATTCAGTGCTGCACTGTGCACACACAATATCTCAAACATCCATCTTTCAAATATATTCGACTGAATGACTCGACTTCAGATTTACATTTTCTCAAAGTTTTCACATTCACTCTCATGCACCTTCCCGTTTCCAATCTTTGTTTTATTTGCTGGGACTTGAAAATAATCTCTGCCTGTCGATTCTCTCTCCCCTCACATTTGCCTCTCGGCTCAGCTAATTTATTCTTTCTCTGAGTAAACATCCACTCTGCTTACAATCAAAGAGAAAGTCAAACAAGGAAACAGAACTGAATCAACAGAGCCCTGCTGGAATTGTAAAGACCTCACGCTCAAGCAGAATGTTACATTTGCTATTGGAAACTAAGGGATTTTGTCAAAGATGAAGGTTAGTACACTGGAAAGCTGCAGTCAATACACATAAGAGTGTTTTTCTAAAGGTCAGAGTTAATTAAAACCATAGTGTTCTCCTTCTCAATGTTAAAGTCAGTGTATACTTTAGAGTTAAGAGAAAATGAATCCTCCTGTGTGGGAGGAAGGTAACAGTGGAAAATGTTAAATTTGACTGGGTCATACTGAGATTTAATGTTGGGATCCTTCCTTTTGCTTGTATTACAATGACATCCAATTAGCAGTCATAAACAGACATTTTTATTTCCAAATCTAATTATTGTGATAAACTGATTATGACAGCCAAGGCCAATTCTAACAAACACCAGGACATCTGCTGTTTGGATAGCTGCGGCACATATTAAGGCCTAAAGGCTGTTAAAGCAGCCATGGAGCCATGATAGAGAACATCAATCTAAGGCCCCGGCTCCACGAGGACGAAAACGGGTTGAATCCGCATATTTCTCATGCGTATAGCCCTCTAAGCTCCACGACGCCGTAAGGGAAACGTAGAAACAGACCCCGCAAACGACAACGGGTCCAAAGGTGGATAGATCTGGGAACGGAGCGCTCTGGGGGGTCCAACGGGGCCGTGGAGTCGCCTATACGGTCATTCGTTTTCATAGCCCCGCCTCTCCCTGCCTCTCCCCCGCGGGGTTGCTATCGTGCTCCAGTCGCTACTGACCATGCTACAGTTCTTTGTGCAACATCTACAGGAGCTCCTCCTTGAATTCAGATTATTTATCTTTATCTCGATATGGACATAAACGCGAGTGAAGTCTAATCTGACAGGACGGAGACACGCAGCTCCTGCCGCTGTGATGCAGCGGGAGCAAAACACACACTTCAAGTCAGATCATCACCCTTAGCTATTTTAATTACCTCTCAAACTACCTAAACTAGTTATAAATATGTTCATTTTTACTGTCGGGTCACTCATTACAGGATCAGCTGCTGCATGAGACAGACACTGACGCTGTCAGAAGAGAGGAAAAAGAGACAGGCTCTGTGTATTTGATGATTATATATCATTATATCGTCGTTATTCATTTGTTTTAAAGCTCAATAAATAACAATGAAGACCTTTGACCGGCACTTTTATAATTTTGTCCGGAAGATTTAAACTTTAACACACGCTGACCGGCGAAAAACTCTGCCCGGTTCTGTCGGCCCCCACCGCGGAGAATACACAGAAGTGCAGCCATGACAACCATTCTTCTTCGCTGCTTTTGTGGAGGAAGTTGCTGCTTTTGTGGAGGAAGTTACAGCGCCACGTACAGGTTCGGCATATGTACTGCAGCTTTTCCAGCGTTTGGATGTAAACGGAGCCGTCTCGTGGAGCTTGACACAATCCGGTGTATATTGCGTGGGGACGGAAGCTTTTTGCGGTTGCATTTGCGTTACTCCGATGCGTTTTGCCGTATTTGTCCTCGTGGAGCCGGGGCCTAAGTGACAGAGGACTATTTCTACCCCTGTTAACTTAGAGAGATATGGGGGCAAAAAGAGACATTTTGGGCAGAGGAAGCACCATATGTACTTAATGTGCTTTCTTTTCTTGGTTACGTATTCTTCTTTCTGTGTCTCTGTATGCACCACTTATACCAAAACAAATTCCTCGTATGTGTAAACCTACTTGGTAAATAAAACCGAGTCTGATTCTGATTACATTAACTTGTTTATTTATCACTATTTTCATAACCAAACGATTATGAGTCTACACAGAGCAGGGTGCGAAGCGTAGTTAAATGTGTAGTATTTAAAGGTTACATAAGACAAAGTAGCTTTCAAACGTCCAAAGTTTTGCTCACATTTTAACAGCACTCTAAGTTTTACTTTCTTAACCTATTTTTAATGAACTACCGGACATCCACAGGCATCTCGGCTTCCAGCCTTTTTTATATTTCATATTCATCAATCCTTTTCAAATCCATATTCTACAATACCATCCATCGCCCTCTCCTTTCTACTCATATTCCATCCCTCTGGCAGTGGCACATTCTTGGCATTTCATCATATTTCCAATCAAAATCATAATTTTTCACCTGCTCTCTCTTTCATTTTAGTGGTTACCAGCAGGAAGTAGCCATGTCCATTTTTTGCAGCTCCCGTGCCAATTTAACAGTACAGTACTGTAGTAATTCTTTATTTTAGAGAATACAACTTTGTGAACTATCTATGAAAGGATACATAAACTGTTACACGGCTATTACAGAAGGAGAATGCAGACTGCAGCAATGGATGAACACCTATCATTACCTCCTCTATAATTTTAATCGTACCATAATTCAAATTGAGATCCCACAAGAAGCTCCCGAAAAAAGCTTTTATGCACAGCCACTTGAGCGGAAAACAGTGATGCCTATGCCTTGGATCTTTAAATCAAAATGCATTTTTGCATAAATTAGATGCAAAAGGTTAGATTTTAGCTGATCTTAACCCTACATTATACTATAAGGCATTTATAGACCAGTTTGATCTTGTCCATACTCATACTAAGGTGATATTATCTGATACTGTAGGCTGTGTGTTAATACTTTTCAGTTTAATGGACCACCTTCCCCTGCATCTTTAAACTACCAATGTCTTTCAATAGTGCCTGTAACACTCTTAATACTATGCAAAGCTCTTTATCTCTTTGTTTTTCTCAGATTTATTTTTGTATTTGCAAGGTTATTCACACTACCTGATCACAGTCAAACGAACAAACACAAACATTCTCTATCATCAAACACGTTCGTCTTCTCCTCTCATTTCTTACCTTCTTCTGGTCCCTCCATCGTTGCTCCAGCTTGGCGTCCAGGCGGTTGGCGGCAGCCGCCCACTGCTGTGCAAGCCGGCGTATCCTCCGCTTCATGAAGCTGAGCGACTCCTTTCCTGCCCCGACCTGATCCAGCAGCACAGAGAGGTCTGTGCGGAAGGCAGCCTGGGAGGATAATGGATTAGAAATTAAATGCGAGATATAAAGAAAAGTGTTCATGAGAAAGTATGAAAAAATAGAAGAGAGTCTGAGAAAAAATCGGAGAAAACATGTTAAAGTAGCGTGGGTCATCTGTAGATTTAAGAACAACAGCTGCATAACCTGTATATGTTAATCTTGATTAAATATGTAATTCTGTATTCATTGCAAGTGAGGGAAAAGCTCTCAGTTAGAATTGTTTACAGAAAAATACTTTTACAATTTGATACAATATTTCCTCTGTCAACGCTAATACTTTTTTCTTTCTTCAAGAAAAACTGTGTCCTAAGAGAACCCTGTTCATTTTTCAATTTGTTTTACTATTTTAAGGCTGGCTTTAGTTTCCCCTGTCAAAGAAAAGTAACAACAGTATGCCTTTTCTAACTAATGCTATAAACCCTCCAGACTTCTCTCCTCTGAGAACAACCTTGGCTCAGTTTGTGTGCAGGCTACAGGAAGACTGTAATACACAGTTTGGTAATTTGGGTCACAGGGTAAAATGATAGTATCAGTCTTCATGCATAGTGGCATTCTGCTTTACTTCACTAAAAGTGTACTGCTGCCACAAATAAAGTGTAAAAAGCAAGGTGAAAGCAAACACACAAAGACACTGCACACACATCACTTTAAAAACAACTTTAAACATTTATGTTCCCAAACGGTAAAAGGCTGACCAAGCTGGGAACAATACCAAACACTAAAGCTAGTGTTAAGTCTGCAAGAAAACATTTTACTTTTCAATTTGGTGAACCTGTGAAATCAAAGCCTTTTATCGCCCAGGGGTCACCTTCGCCTGAACGTTTCCACTTTTATTGGTCTTTGAGAAAAAGCTTTCAATATTAACTGTACTCTTAAGATTGGAGAATTGTTTTTGTTTATTTTTAAAAGCCAGCAAGGAGAGTTGCATTTACATCAGAAATGTTGCTGCATTGAAGTTAGACAGCAAGAGAGATAGCTAGATACACTACAGCATACGATTGACATGATTTTGTATCAACTGAGAATCCCTGATGGCGTACTATCTAAAAGGAAGAGATGACCTAATGCCAAATTGGGTCGAGAAGAAGCATGCAATAAAGATGCGGCATTAGTTTGTTCGTGCAAGGAATTAAAGAATTACTGCTCCATGACCTCAAAGTGGATGTTGAGGTGATAATGGGAGGATCAGGCCTGTTTTAATTAGTAGAGAATGAAGAGGGTCAGATGAAGGTTAACTATTATGTAGTGATGGAGGCAGAGACAGCTTTTCTTTTTGTATAAAAGGACTGTTTAAATTATTCTCCCTCTTTTGATTGGAACTGCGGTCATGTGACTGACAACTTAAAGACCACCATTATTCACTCTCTTAATTGTGTGCCTGTGTTGTTATAAACCCTGTCTAAAACTGAACACACAAAGGCAACAATTTTGGACAAATAATAGATGAAATGTATTTTGATGGTATTTAGTGGTAACTGTTATTATAACACGATCATGTCCATTACAAGACTGAAGATTTGAGTTTGAAATGTTCTCAAAACATTAATTATTGAAGCAAGAAATTACCATTTAAGGTCACTGACTACTGAATACATATTTAGTAATGCGCTCACATCGCTGAGAAGCCCGACAATAAAGGGTTTGTAAGCAGAGCAATGCTCTACATGTTGGAAACATGTTTTATTCATGTCATGAGATAAGAATCGTGATTTAACTTCACACTACACAATTGGTTGGTCTACAAAAGTACAACCTGTACTTGTTATCCAGAATGCACTGGAAATAAATCACAGTCAAAGCAGCTTCCACCCAAAATCTACAGTGGCCAAAAGGCATCATTAGTTTCATTGTTCTTAAATATATGGCATCTAAATGAGGAAAATGTGAACAGGATGAAATACAGCAAAGGCTTCTCTAATAATCAGCTTTGGACCTCTTCCCTACCCTCACAGTATTCTACGAATTTCCAACTACTGTGGTATTTCAATCTAACCTTGGTGAACCGAGCAAGCTTGGAAAGTCTGAGCTAGAAGCCGATAACAGGAAATAGAGCAAATATGCAACTGGATTGTGTTTATGTGGAGATAATAAGCAGAAAACTAAATATTTTAACCCTAAGTTTTGAAGTCATGGGGGCTTAACAAGAAAGGTAAGGTATCTGTAAAAGTAATGACTACAAATGGAGAGCCCAATATGCTGTTCATAGAGCAGCAGGTACAAGCTCCCCGTCTTGGCAACATAATAATTAAAGGTCTAAATGCAGTCCGTATTAATTTCTCTGAAAGTTGCTACCACTGAGTATGTTTAAATGATGTAGTAGTTATACCGGAGTAGGCTTTGTGAGTGTAGTTCAGTTACGTTTAAGTTTGAACGCAGGTAGTTGGTTTTGTAGTCTATGTAAGAAGTATTGTTAGTTGTTATTTTTTTAACTGTACACCCCTCAGTTAACAAATAAGGCCACCTTTTGGTTAAAACTGTCATTTTGATTGGACAGATTGGCTATCTTGGTAAATAAATCCTAATTCAGCCCACTTAGAGAACAAATATGGCCACTTTCTAGTTAAAACTGCCATTTTGATTGATTATCTATTTGAAAGAAATGCTAAATCAGTCCACAAAAAAACTGCCATATTTGATCCTAAAAATCCTCAATAACCCCCCCAAAACACTCCCAAAAAAGCCTATCAGCTACTCTAGTATATGCTAATAATGCTACCTAACACAACTTAAGGTCATTGTGCAAATTACCCAACATATTTTTTTTATATATATCTGTTGTAATTTATTGTCTTTTATTGTGCTTGTAGTAATGTGTTTTCATTACATGTACAGCACTTTGGCTCGACCAAAAATCGCTTTTAAATGTGCTATATAAATAAAACCTGATTTGATTTGATTTGATTTGATTTGATTTGATTTGATTTGATTTGATTTGATATGCAGGTTGGGAACCATTTCACTCCTCTCACCTGTCTCTTGGGGGCCTTCGGCTGCACTACATACTGGATGGGGGGGCTGCTCTGGTTCCTCCAGACCAGTGGGGGGCAGAACCACTCCACCTCGCTCAGGTAGACGAGGAAGGAGCAGTCGGAACCGTCCACACCGTAGAAGGCATAGCAAGGGTCCGATGTCCAACGAGCGCGCATCCACTGGATGGTAAACAGATAAACATGAATGAAATGCAATTGACATTCACATACCATCAACACTTTAATTTAACTTCACATATTTGTATAGGGACAGTAATGTGCCATAAACCAATGCCACACACAACAACATTATTGGTGTAAACTAATTTATAATTCCTGAATGGGCCTTAGATGGGCATCGTTTTATAAAGGCATTAAAATATTTATTATAAAACAGTGGTTCTAAAAAGTCAGGGCCATGCATGGATGATTTGCTCAAGGTATGCAAGCAAACTAACTCAGTAAAAAAGGAACCAAACAAAGCAGACCCTTGCAGACCCAGACCCAAATGTAATGCCTCTAATGCTACAATTCTAGACATTTAAAGACACATTTAGACCTTGAATATCAAAAACTAATTTAAGATGTTTTATGAATTTTAAGGATCTGCGAACACCCTGAAAGAACACTTTTTTCTTTATTTAAAGAATATAACTCAATGACCACTTGTCTGATGGTCAGCAATAAAGCTGTCAAACAAAAGGAAATGTTTGAAAAAAAAAAACCTGCTGTAGCATCATATTGAAGATGAAAATCACATATTGACACTTACATCTACTTTCCCAGGACACTCTGGAAAGTGGGGGTCTCTTGGTATTTCACACTGGCTTGACGTCCCATCTCTTACTACTGAAAACACATAGTGAGTAAAATGTCACCTTAAGTTAAAAACATGCTTTGTTTGTTTGTAGGTTGGTCACAGGAAAGACTATTCCAATTCTAACTATGAGGCTGAATGATAAATCCACTTAGGTCTCTCATGAGAAAAAATATTCAGCTTTATTCACAATCACTGCTTTATTAGTCCAGGCTTGGCTAACTAAAGTCGTTGGCTTTAATGTGAATATGTATTCTCCAGTGGAAACAACTTCTCAGCAATTCAACCAGTCCTATATTACCTATCAGCTCATTTAGCAGCATATGGTGCCTGTCAAAGCCTCTTAAAAAAGCAGGTTTTATTTATTTAAGCAAATCATTTTTACAAAGTGAGTGTAGACATGAACTTGTTTGACCCACGGGCTCACACCTCAGAACCGACAGGTAATAGTATATCATTCACATTAACAGCTCTTCTCCAATCGGCCGTGGACTTTTTATGGCGATATTGGCTTCCTCCATCATCATTAACATTGATAATTCCAGCGTATGCCATATGTGCCGCTGATGCACATAAATCCCTGTAGTGTCCCTCTCTGCTCTACTGCAGTGTACACTATTCAGTGGGCCTGACACAGAAGCACAGTCCATCTCCCACTGCTGCCAACCGTCGTAGGGTTACACTAGCAGGTGTGTCTGCTCACTTAGGCTACACTCACTGCATTAATTGCTCCACTGACTTAGTTAACTGCTTCTGATGCGGGGGGGGGGGGGGGAAGGGAACTTAGAGAGAGAGAGAACTGAAATAATGTTGTCTGAGAATAAAAACCAATGCAGCTTCAATCTCTTACAGTTTTTCTATCTTTCAATCCCCCCTCCTTCATTCTGTCTCTCGAGCAACATATTTGCCTTCTCTCTAGGTTCCGTCGGTTTCCATTTGCCTAATGAAAGAGAGACGTTTCTTCACATAAGTCTTCCCTAGGGCTGCTCTCAATCGAATATAAACACACAGACTGAGACACACACTGCTTACAAATATGATTACATGAGCCGCTCTAGCATCAACTGGAGATGTGGTCAACTAACTCGATGAAAAAACATAATACAAATAAAAAGCCTTGTCAGTGCTTGAGGAGAAGGAAATCCTCAAATCTCTCTCTCCTGTCGTTGCCTCTCGCACAAGCCTGACCACGAGATAATAAACCACCGCCGCTGAGCCGTATGATAATAAAGTCTGCCGGCAGTGTTTCAATTCATCTGTGATTAGAGGAAAGAAGCAGTGTTTTCATTTTGGCGTGTGCCACGGTCCCTGCAGATGCAGTGGGGAAAACAAAAGGAGATGTAATGCCCATTTATTTTTAGGTAAAGAGTTGGGCAATTACCCTCCAGAGAAAAAGTGAGAGAGCAATAAAGGAGAAAAAATCATAATAATGTGGGTATACTATGAGTGTTATGTAGGTTTAATTAGATATGTGCAAGAGAACACAACAGCACTGATGAGATATACAGAGATTACCACAATGTCCCTCATGCACAACAGTGCTTCCAAGATGAATCACATTTGTCTCACTTACTCTCCTTAGAATACAATCATTCAGCTATCTATCTATAAACTTGTCCTGGTTTTGACTGATGTTCAGTTAGAGAAATGCTGCAAAGGCATCACTCTTAGATCTTGATGCTTTCAGATTTCGGGTTGATGTTTTTGATTACCTATTTATAACTTTACTGCTGCATTGTTTTTATCTGGAGAGAAATGAAACTGTCACTTGTGTATTATGGCAAGATTTCGGAAGTGATTTGTGTCAGTGGAATATTTAACTAGACGATTTGTATCTCTTCTTTTGTTGTAACAGCAGCAATTCAAGTTGTATTACACTGGAGAAGTTAATTTTGTATTTATTTCTGTAGACCTTAAGGAGCATTTTTGGGTTAAGTATGTGACAAGTGGACTTCAGAGAATGGGAATCGATTCACTCAGCCCTAAATGGTAAAGTCCCGTTTTTCACCCCTAAGCAACAATGCTAGTAAGTTTCCGATCTTTTTTCCTACAACTCCTAACAGCGGAATTGCTAGAACCCAGTTGTGCCAGGTTATTTTGTATCCTCCATTTGTCAGCAAGGTTATAGAAAAACAACTGGTCCAATTTGAATACAACTCAAGGGTTTATCATGGGCCAATCTATTTTGGTGCAGATCTGAATCAACTGGGTTTCTGCTAACTCTGCTCTCAGAGTGCTATTTTTGATCGGTCATTGTCTTTGATATACATACCGTGCACTGAATGCTATATTAGGTGCCTGTTTTATTGTTTTTAAAACAATCATGAGTCACTTTACTAGAATCATCTGTCAATGAAATGTACACGTTTGAGTTGAGTGGATTTGATGAGATGTCTTGGTGTTATATGCACAGAGATCTTGTGATTTAATTGTGCTGGATATTTTTTGTATATGGCTGTGTATTGAGGGCAGATCCACAGCATGCGGAAGTCCCTTAGTATCGCAAAAAGGTCATATAATTATGTCTGATGCACTCATGACATATCTCATTTTTTTTTTACTTTATGCTTTCTATAACATATCTTATGTTTAGCTGAATGAAAGGGTAAAGGAGTTTCACTTCAATCATGATGATGATGATGATGATTGGTACTGTACCTCTTCCTTGCACCATGCTGTTCTGCAGTATCTGCTCTACCCTTGTGGCCATGTTGGAGACATTCTGGGCTATAGCTTGGATCCTCTCCACCAGGCCCGCTGGTTGGAACCTGCACACCCATTTAGCAACACACAAGAGTAAAGAGAAGATGAGATAAAAGCATGTGGAAATGAGAGTCCTTACACTATTAGGACACAGTGACAACCACATTAAAGCAAAGTGCCTTGACCAAAAAAGCACAAATTCCCAAGATTTCCTCACTTAATGTTCTTCTCCCGATGGTATCACCTCTCCCTAGTCATGCGCTAGTCTCCATCCTATTAAGTTATACCCATTTTGAAGTTTACTATCATTGTTGTTTTTACTCTTTTCCTGTCTCAATCACCCCTCTCCCTTTCCTCTATTCTGCTTCCACGCCCTCCCTTTTTACATCTCAACAGATGTAGAAGTGTTAGTGGGAGATGCAAATTGTTAGACACTTGGTTGGAGCGTGAAATAGAAAAAGACCTGCGCTGTTAATACCACTTCCTCTGTGGAGTGAGCAACTTCTAATTGACTTAATAAGATGAGGGGGAAATATGTGTGTGTGTTGGTTTGTTGTGTTCGTATGTGTTTGAATGCATTCGTGTGCTCATTGTCGTTCTGCATATTTTCAAAGCATCAGACTGCATGATTGCACAACGCGCAAGGTCAAGCCTGCGTGAGCACACATGCTCGTACTGCTGTGCCGATTATGTCCATTTAAATGACTTGATTTGAGTGTGTGTGTGAGTGTGTGAATGTGGCTGTTTGTGCCGTGCTGTTTCTCTGTCTGTATTGTCCATTCAGCGCATGGTTTTAACCTTGCAACATAATCAGATATGATGTTCTGAATTATCTATGGTGTGTGTGTGTGTGTGTGTGTGTGTGTGTGTGTGTGTGTGTGTGTGTGTGTAGATGAAGGAATGCAAGGCTGTTTAACTAGCTAAATGCTAATAGTGGCTGGATGAAAACGAACTAAATTAATCATGCTACCAAGGGAATATTGCAAGGACATAAAGTGTGATTACAAATGTACGTTTGCAAGCAGCCATCAAAGTCACAGGCTGTCTCCAAGCTCCATTAACAACTTGTGTCGTGTGCGTTGCTGAGTGTGTTTGGTTTGTGTCCTCCCACTAACTAGGAAGGGATAAACGAGGACATAGTTACACCGTATTGACTTTTGAAAAGTTGGATCATTCAGGATCGTTCTTTCACTACAATTGGGTTGAAAGAATAACTGTATTTTAAATTTGTGTTAGTCAGGATATTTATTGACACAAATCACAATGATCTCAACTGTTCAAATACACCAAAGGAAGAATACCCACAGTGTAAATACACCTTTGAAAAAAACACTTTATGTGATTGCGTCCTTAACATTATCTTAATAAAAGCATGTGATAAAACTCATGGCTTTTCTCTCATCCTTTTATTGCAGTTGAGGCAAATACAGCGTACACTTTAGTGAACATTATTACCTTTGATTGTCTTATAATGAGAGCCTATACTATACGAGGCTAAACAGATATATTAAAACATTAATATTATCACGGAGCATTTCACAGAGGTTCCCAGCTGTAGAGGATTACAGCTACCATGGTGCCTATTTTATTAAAGCTGCAATGTATTTGGCCTGAAGGACAAAACCTGCTTGGTAAGCTGAGTAACCCCCGGTACAGTAAAGCTCTCTTTGGGGGGGGGCTTCACTGTGACTGTGCAAATTGGCCTCTATAAGACTTGACCTTCTTATCTCACCTCCAACTTCTGCTACAATGTGAACTCATCCCGAGAGATGAGAACAGAGGGAAGGAGAAAGGGAGAGTCATAGAGTGTGATGTGAGGGAAGAGAAAAGGGATGAAAGGCTCAGAAGGAGAAGACTAGACAATGACATCCACAGAGAAAGGGAACACTTAGAAATAACGCAGTGTGAGAGTCATGGAAAAAGTGGAATAAAAGCAGGCAGAAAAGAAAAAGGAGGAGATCAACCTCCCACGGCAAACACACCAAGAGTACCAGGGGGACTTTTGTGTTAAGGAGGAATTCATAATAAAATAAAGAGATCCTCTGGTGGAAGCCAACAAAACAGCCTGACTGGAACATTAAATGATGATTATGATCAAAGAATACTAGGGTATACATATTTGATGGCCCACTGTTGAGCGCTACTTGCAATGAAGCTTCTTCTCTTTTGATGAATGTAGACAGTTGGCTGTTTTACAAATGAGGGGAACACATCAGAAACGAGGGAAAGCAAAGAGAAGACAAAACGGGAGGAAAGTAACGGGGGGGGGGGGGGAAGAACTGAGAAAGGAAATCCACTGACGGATGACGAGGAGAAGTAGAAGTCTCTGAAAACATGAAAGTTTGGAGTTTCTAAGAATACAAAAAATGTGTTTTCATGCTCTCCTTAATTCAGTCTCTCTCTCTATCTAATGAGATCATCCTCTTAAGGGAAGCAGACAGTTCTGGCAGCCTCGTTCAACAATATTTGCAGAACAAGATGTGCATGTGACCAAGGGTTGGCATGAGTGTTTGCTTGCCAGTGACTTATTACCCCCCCATGGCGTGGTGTTAAAACATCACACTCCACTGCTTATTTTGAAACATACACAAATGCCACACACTCAATCACTCTGTTTTGTGTACATTGTTTATTTCTCCCAATGATTTATACACAGGGCAACTGAAATCAGGAACGATGAAATAGAAGAATTGAGGCGTTTGCTTTGCTGAATACTTCTAGAAAAGCTGCAGTATGATATTGACTTGAATGCTGTGGAAAAGAAGGTCTCCTGGGATATAGGATGTTATTGATGAAGCTTAGATGGGTACTTAAGGGAGGGAAATAGGTAAAGCCGAAACAGAGCGGTGATCTTCGACCAGCATTCACCGGAGGCAAGACAAACCAATCTCCCCTCTCATCTGCTGCACGCTAAAACATCAACTCTGCATCCTTTCCCCACCTTCGTCCCCTCCCTAGTTTTCTCAGGCTCTCCTCCCTCCCTCCCTCATTATACTCCCTCCGTTTTCTGCTCTAACGAGCGGCTGCCCCGTGGGCGAATCACAGGCTAGGGCCTCAGACATCAAGTCCTATTCGCCGCTACACGGGAGTGTGTCAGCACCAATGAAGCTCACTGGGAAATGAGACTCCCGCCCAGTGTGTGTGTGTGTGTGTGTGTGTGTGTGTGTGTGTGTGTGTGTGTGTGTGTGTGTGTGTGTGTGTGTGTGTGTGTGTGTGTGTGTGTGTGTGTGTGTGTGTGTGTGTGTGTGTGTGTGTGTGTGTGTGTGTGTGTGTGTGTGTGTGTGTGCTCTTTCTTTGAGTGCATGCCCGACTGACCTGGATTTGGGATATGCTTTTATAAAGCTCTTTCTTCCAATTTGCTCTTTTCCCCGCTGGCTAAACTCACACTTTACCACATCACTTATACTTAACTACATTTCTCCCACATCCTCGTACGCTTTGTGTATATGTGCAAGAGAAGGAGAAAGATTAGAGAGTGAAAAGAGGACAGCGAGGAAGAAAGGAAGGGTGAAGAGTAAAGGTGGAGAATGATGAAGAGACAGAATGATAGAGACAGGGAGAGAGGGGAAAAACGAAGAGTGACAGAATGAAAATCATTGGATTGAAGAGAGACTTAGGTCATCCCTGTCAGAGTGTGTGTGTGTGTGTGTGTGTGTGTGTGTGTGTGTGTGTGTGTGTGTGTGTGTGTGTGTGTGTGTGTGTGTGTGTGTGTGTGTGTGTGTGTGTCCATTAATCCTGCAGGCTATGCCCTCAGTCAGGGGTATGTGCCCTGGTTTAACACCAGACTGGTTTTAACAAGTGTAACCTCAAGTGAACTACTACACATTTAAAATCAACACACACTTGTTTAAGATGGTATTGTCCTTCTTCAGCGGTAAGCCATCAAAGGAACATCACCAGGCGGTGAAGTGTGTATGTGTGTTTTTCATACCCACCAGTTTCTTTAGTCAATATCCTTTTCATTCTCCTTCCTCAATCAAAACTGTTACTCTAGCTATTACAACTGCTTCCACTGAAGATCAATTCAGTCCAAACTAAACAACAGTGCACTCAGAAAATACAATTGATTTCTTTTTTGTCCTGAATTTGATTTCATATTATTCTCAGATAATTTCGGCTTTCAAGAAGAACTTGTTTTAGAATTGGACAAAGGAATGTGAACACTATGTATCAAAAGTCTACATGATAAATCTCTGGGCTCGGATGAAGTGTTCTGTTGCTCGCTGAATGATGTTTGGTCTCTGTGGGGACTTTGATGTTTATAACCCATGATGGCTTGCTTCAATTTATACCAACATAATTTTAGACAAGCCGTCAGACGTGAGTCATGTTACACATTCTCAATTCCTGTTTTGAAAGTTTGATTTAAAAGTGGTACCAAAATAGTAGTGAAACGTGTCCTCAGGCTGAACTGAGGCTACACTGTATCTAGGGGTTTCAAGTTATTTTTGGGGGGAAATTACACATTTTATAAGAAAAAAAAGCATTTGTCCATATTGTTTTGAGCTTAAGTCATTAAAAAATCATTTAAAACAAATGTAACTTATGGAATGTTATATTTTCTTAAAATGTAACAGTGTTTTACATTGCAAATGTGGGTGAGGCTGAATGCCAGTTGCTGGGATGAAGCCCATGTCTTTACAGAGGAATGCTTTTTCCGCCTGTGCCACTCCCCCCCCAACTTCATATACAGCAATGCTATTTTGATGATTAACGCTATATTGCACCCCCACAAGACCCACTCTGCCAATAAAAGCAGAGCTATTCACTGGATTTGAGAATGTAATTGTAAGGTCAATGCAAACATTTTCAATTAACATCTTGAATTATTGTGATCATGAAAAGACTTGAACATTTGCAAATCACTAAATATATTTTATTTAAGAATACCATATATTATGGCCCATATGATGCAATTATCATCATTATGTATTAATTTGGTCCTGTCATGTGTCACTAGGTTTTCAACTAAAAAAGATACACTACATTAAATATATTTTAAAAGGCTCAGTAAATCCACTCCCTAAGGGGAAATCTGCTCATTATCCACTTTTAAAGAGTAATAGTCACACATCATTGATTTGTGCTCTTGTGTGTTGACCCTAATTACACTCTGACCATAACCCCTCGATCCTCCCAAACTACTCCCTTCATGGCAATAACTAGATATTGATTTCTGCTACAGTAACACCATACCGTCCTACTTAGAGTCACTGACAATAGACACCTTCAGCAGGACACCTCTCCCCTGTCGTGCCCCTAAGAGTTGAACTGCTTCCCCCACATTAAACAGCCCATTACTAGACATTGATTGCAGTTAACACCAATGCCAGACCATATTAATCGTTCCATCCTTCCGCACTAGTGCCTCTGCGCAGATCTGACCCTGAGTGCTTATCCAGGATCATTAAACAAGGTTCGAAGAAGTGAGGGGATTTCTGTCAGTGTGTATCACATCACTCCCGCAGCACCACGTTTAGTCAGGCTGTTAGGAAATGAAAGGATTCAGGATGGAGAAAACGTTAAAAAGGACAAATTGGATGTTTTGGTACTAAAGGGGGACAACAGTGGAGCCGTTAGATAAAAGCAGTAGCAGCAAGGTCCTTCAAGACTTGTCTGTGTGCAGCAGCGATGTTGAGGTAATAGGCAGCCATTTCAACGAGAGGAAAAAAATGATAGTGAAGATGAGGGTGAAATACAATAAAGCAAGGAGTATAAAGGAGGGGAGATAGACGGTTATAGCAACAGGAGAAAATAAAACGTAATCTGGAGTATGAATGACAAGGAGTGCTACATCTTAAATATGTTAGTATGTCATGTCATGCCAGAGAGAAATCTTACTAAACTCTACCAGCTGGTCTATGTTTATCAAAGTCAAAGTCAAAGTCAAAGTCAGCTTTATTGTCAAGAATTCTACATGTTGTACATCCAGAAATCTCGAAATATCGTTTCCCGCAGTCCTACAGTGTGACATATATACATCAAACAAAAAACAAAAAGGGCCTAGATAAACACACCGAGGTGACCAAAGCACTCATGATACTGTTTCATAAAACAGTTTCATAAAAGCTGAAAAAGCTATACAAGTTTAATAGGCGGACATACAAGTGCTAACACATGAATTAAAGTAGATGTGTAAATTATATATATATATATAATTGTTGGTGGTTTTACAGCAATGGATAAGCACAAACGATATGGTTGCTTTTTTTTAAACAAACAATTAGGGAAGGTGAACAAATATTTACCTTTAATTGTTACTGCACACGCCATAAATCTACTATGAGACATTTGAAGCCTTAAAGACTATGTGAAAGATTGCCCAATCACTTCACTATCACATATTTATTTTACATTTGGAAAAACATCAATGCGTTGTTAACAAATAAAGACCAATTAACTAAATGTGTCATGAGCCTTTTTTTTTACAGTACGGCAACTACCAAAGGTACAAGGTGCTCATGCGGACAGCGTCCCTTCATCCAGGTGACGATCAAATACTTTAATTAGTTTCATTATATTAGGATGTGTTCAAATATAATCTTGCTTTTCTTGAGAAACTATGTGTGTTTTTGTTGAGAATCTCACTATAACAAGCCATATCTTGAGAGTACTGATTCATGTTATAACAATTGTGCTGTTTACCAAGACCTGTTATCACTGGCAGAGAAGTAAACTATAACATGTCAAGTCAGAGTACCTGTTGATAGCCGAGCTGAGCTCATCCAGGCGCCGTGCGTCAGTGCTGGAGGTGTTGTCGAGTTTGGACAGGCTGTCCATCCTCTTCAGAATCACCTCCAGCATGTCACTGATCTTCCTCAGCACACCACGTGACTCTACGCCTCCTAGCACTGGGCGGAGAGACAGACATAGAGAGAGAGATGGCAGATGAATGAAAAGCTGGACGTTGTAGTACATTAAACACTTACACAACAGCACGCACATTAAGCCAAAGCCTGCAGCTCTTCTGGCTCACCACACTGTATTTTAATTTGGATCTGCTGCCGCTTTGGACAAATATGCACTTGACTGCATGCAAAACAAGAGCAAATTCCTGTCTGTTGTGTGCCAAACAATAAAAAAGTCTGTATCTAGATTTGGGAGAAACCTTGTACACTAACTTTCTTTGCATTGATTTCCAGTGTTTGGCTCGATTAACACATGGGCAGTTCCTCTGGGAAGTTGTAGCATGTTTAATATCTATTGAAAAAGCTCAAACTTCTCTTTATTGGGATTTCTAAGTTGTAATACATTTGGTCTATAACCTCAATGATAAATTAGGGCTGCAATAGATATACAGTACCATCCGTAGATCCACCAGTCTCTACCTAAGCAACTTTGGCGCCTTTGTTAAAAAATAAATCCAAACACGTTCCCAAACATTTGTCGCCAAATTCAAATGGTAAATTCCACAAGCGCGGAGCCACAGACGTTTGATCTGTTGCATCTGTTGTGGTTCAGTATGCTAATGCCACCACAATGATTAATAGATAAGACCGTCATTATTTATTTATTCTTGTAATTAAACATACAGTGACTGTGTAAGACTTCAAAGGTTTTTATTTGTAAAAAAATGATTATTAAATTCATTGTTATTAGGGTTAGTTAAGGTAAGTGTTTTTTTTATTTTTTTTATTGTAAACATTTTCTTTCACTACCATTTTTTATCTTGGTTTATGTGAGGGCCTTGGATGTCATATCTGCAACTCCATTACCAGCATGTAAGTGATAGACAGTCCCTTAAAAAAGACAATTTTGTGTCAGAAAAAGGACAAACCCTACCATAAAACCACTTAAACTTATGATCAGCTCCTCTTTACCCGAGCCAGTGAATAATTCCTCATCCTTGAGTCTAAAAGCCAGCAGTTTAATTATCTCTTTAACCTGTATATCTAAAGCTTGATCTCTCTATGTCCACTGCAATCACTATTGTGTTGTGATCTCTTGTCATAAACTGGCTTTTGTTCAGACCAGACACTCTGGAGTCTGATGTCTGAATATGGGCTTACCTTTAAATCCTTTGATACCCTTTGATATGAGAATAACTTCCACCAAGACTATGAGTTATGAAAAGCCAGGACCTAATTACGTCGAGGCTATATATTTGTTCTTGTCTCTCTTTCGGTCTGTGTGATGGCCAATTTAATTCTTTCAGCCAGCACAGCAGAGAAGGCTCTCTGTGGACAGAAAGGAACGTATGTGTACCTTGTTGTGTGTGTGTGTGTGTGTGTGTGTGTGTGTGTGTGTGTGTGTGTGTGTGTGTGTGTGTGTGTGTGTGTGTGTGTGTAAAGATGAATTCATGACTGGCCATCATAGTTGAAAAGTAAGACTTTGCACATTCACACAAACAGACACATCTCCAGAGACTGTGAGAGAGCGTAAATAATATTCTAACTGGTGTATAAGACCTAATTAAAATCATTAAACGGACACTGCCAGGGTCAGAGTGTCTGTGAATTCAGTCTTAATGGACTGTGAACGAGGCAGGTTACTGAAAGGTGGAGACAGAGATGAAAAGCTTTTATCGTGTAATGTCTTCGCATAAGTCAATCTCTTCTACAGTATATACGCCTAACTCACCATTGTAAGTGCTCGTAGAAAAAAGCAACAAGAGAATCTTATGATACAATAATCGCAGTTGAGAATAAGGAGAGAAAATAATGCCTCAAGTAGTTACTTTTAGAAAGAGTAATTTTCAGGAAGAGAAGTGTGCAGTTTATTATTTTTAATCCCACTTTCAGCACATAAACCATCTTAAAATCACAAAGCAGATGGAGCGAGAGCTTTTAAGAACCTAAGCGACTGAGGTTAATAAATAAACATCTTTGCTTGTTTTCCGAATACTGAAGATTAAGAATTCTGATGACAATAATTTCCTTCATCCAGAAAAAAATGTATCTTAAAAAAATGTCTTTAAACTGGATACAACAACTCAATTTGCAGCTACAAAAGTGGATATATCGTCACCTTGATAAAAATAACAGATTTCTCTAAATTTGAACTTTTTTCATACCATTTGGGTAAGTACACAAAAAACAAATATAACATAGGTTTGATTTTAGAAATATTAGTGTGGAAATGTTACATATTATATATTTAAGTTCAACCCATACAATCACACATGAAAATGCAAAGTAAAGAGGTAATCTGTCCACTTGAATTTGATTCTGTTGTTGAATCTTCAGTATCGAAATGTGGTGCAGTAAATGGTCTTAAAACATACAGGGACATACTGTAAGAGACACAAAGGTCAAAGTTTATTCTTATAGCTACCCATCAGAGGATTTGGTAGGGCCTATGTTGACACTGCAAACACCTGGATTAGGCTGTCTGACCACTCTGTCAAGCCCCATGTCAGCAGCTTGACAGGCAATTACAGCCAATGGGCTCCGGTGCCTAACAGCTCTGGTACAAGGTCATTGTCTGCCTCGATATCTTTCAACAGCCGAATCCCAAGTTCAGTGACTTATCTCCTCAGCGACAGATGTATTCGTCTCAGACTGACAGTGTCATGTCCTTTGGCTTTGATGGATCGCTGTGTCAGAGTTTGCCGGAGGGTCGCTCTGATGACATCTTTGTGATTGGCTGAAAATGGATAACTTCCACATTGAGGGTCAAGTAAACTGATGCTGAGAAATGTATGATTTATTATTGGGTTGAACAAATATGGGCTTGATATTCAGGGATTCTTCCAGAAATCATAGTTCAGGCAAAGCCTCTAAAATAGCATTTGGATTGAACAAAGTACACATACTGTGGTTTATTTAGTTAAATTGGGTAAGGTTTATTATGGGTGATTGTCTTTGTACTTGTTTGTTAATAAATATCAGATATGATAAGAAAACAAGTCATATAATCTTGCTGATGGTGATTAGCCACAGACAGTTTTGATATTCAGCAGTGCAGCAAAGGAGGCAAATGGGGAGTCAAAAGTTAATGAATAGATCTTTCATATGCCCCAATGGTCTAATGTATCAAATGTAATTTCGAGTCAGGGGGCTAATTGTTCTCTGTGACTCCGTTTCTTGATGAATCTCACTCGCAGAAGCTGCATGGATCTCATGGACGGCTGCGGTAAACGAGGTCTGCCTTTAAAAAGCAGATTTTTGTTGCAATTTAATTGTGCACCATGATGAATGACATGCTGGAAAACGATGTAATGTGTTTGACATTGGTGACCAAATACCAAATACAAAAGGACAAGTGCCAATATTGCCAATAGCTTGCTTAAATGATACCATTAGCAAGAAAATGACTGCGGTTATCTGCGCTCATCAGATGAAACATCATTTAGATCTCACTGGTGTAATATATCCACAAGTGAAGGACACCGTGATCACAGCCGCTGTATGTAATCGACACGAGCAGAAGGAGGACCTACTCAAGCTTTAAGGGCATGACCTTAGCCACAACATAGTCTCTATATGCATTACATTAATGCACACACTGTTCAAATACTGCTTACTGCACATATTCTTATTTCATATTTCATAGTTTATATTCTATAATTCATTCTATAATTGCAATCTATTTCGCTGTAAATTACTGCTCTATTTTATTGCTATTTAACTATATTTTATTACAGTGTCCTTAAAGATTTTTTGTTTCATATTAGATTCTTTGTTTTATATGTTATGTCTGCAGCACGACATCAAGTCAAATTCCTCGTATGTGTGAACCTACCTGGCAACAAACCCGTTTCTGATTCTGATTCTGATTCTGATTGGTATGACTGACACACACGCACCTGGAAAAAACTGATAACAGAAATACGCAAATCAATATTTAAAAGAAAATAAGTAACGAGATAAGGTTGAATGAAGTACATGGAGAAGAGACAAGAGTAAAAACAAAGTAGGGACCACTTACTCCATCTGGATAGTATCTGAAAGCTTAATGTTATCAGTCTTTCTCTGATCACAAAGTATATGAAAACGTAAAACATTGGCACAACACTGCAGCATGATTTGGCCATTACTTCGGCGATATATTGATAAGCTACAGCTGAGTACAATAATAGCAATCGAAAAAGCCTCAAATAGCAGATAAAGAGCTTTAAAGGGATGCCAAAGTCATTTAGCTGCTCGTCGTGGCATTTTAAGTATGTTAAGGTAGCGCAAAGCTTCTAAATATATTTGACTGGTCCTGAAGCAACACAATTAACTCAACACAAAGGAGCCACATGTCAGATAATTGAAACTAAAAGTGCTATCAAAAGGTTTCTGGCCTGCAGCATTAATTCATACTTAAATGTTTTGAAGGAAAGCTGAGAATAAGGGTCTCAAAAGTAGTGAAATATCAGAACATGGACACTTACTAAAGTCTATGAAACATAACAGATGATAGATCCATCCAGAGTTCCCTGGTGATAAACAGGTTTTATACATAAACATGTGTCCCGTAAAGAGATTCTGAAGGTTTCAGGAACAAATATTTGCTCACTTTTGGTCCTAATCCATTTATATAAAAACCTGTCTGAAAAGCAGCTGATCAGATTTTGGCCACTTTATGATTTTTTGCCTTGTGTAACCATTAGCCAATAACCAACCAAGGTAATCCCCGCCCCACCTTATCACCTGAATCTCCTCCTAGAGCACCATTGTGTTCTTTTTAACCAATCATCTCTCATGCCCCTTTCACACCGGCGCTTTTCCAGCTCCTGCTCGGAGCTAGAGCCTGAAAAGCGCCGGTTTTTCCTGTTCACACCGCAGCGGCGGCGCGTCATAGCTCCGGAATGCGGTTCACTTCCAGCTCCAAAAAATTGTCGGTCCAGAGGCAAGATCTTCGGAGCTATGACGCGGCGTCGCTTACGTCTCTCTTACGTCGAGGCGTGCAGGAAACCTTACTTTGACCATCCGTTCGCTGTTATTGATCATTGTGGAGATACATGGGCTATACAGGTTGTCATGTCCGACTATCAGAAGTAGAATCATAATGAAAAATACGCCGGTAAAATGTGCCTGTAGAAAACGGCTTAGCAAGTAGTCAGTTTAGCTTCGGTTGCTATGCTAACATCACCCATGTTATACCAGAGAAACTTTCATAACAGCGTTGTGATGCCAAACAGCGTCAATTCAGACTGACACACATTCACTTAAGGGGAACTGGGGATATGTATCAGCTGCTTGTGTGACAGTCAGACAGTGAATACTTTAGAGCCGTGTGAGCTAACCCGGAGCTAACGGGAGAATACACTCGTGGAAGAGCAGCAGGCTGCAGCGGTCGGTAAATGCCGCTGAAACACATTAATAAACAATGAACCACGGCACTCTGGAGAAAAGTATAAGGTTGGAGAAGTCGTTATTTAATTCAATCTGGCTTCGTATGATTAAAAGCAACACGATCATCGACCCGACGCAGTCCCCGGCCCGTTGTTGTTGTGGGAGAAAATCAGCGATGTAAACGGTGACGTCATGACGCAGCAGCGGCAGCTCTGGGCAGTGTGAACAGAGCGGGAGCTGAAAAGGGAAACCGGAGCTGAACCAGAAAAGCTCTCGCTAGGAGCTAGAAAGGGAAAAGCGCTGGTGTGAAAGCCGGATGAGAGGGCCGTGGGGAGTGGCTCCTTATTTTCATCTAAAGTAAAAGACAGAGAATCAGCACTTTTGAAACAGGGCTGATTATGGGATGCTACAATGGGTGATCTGTTGGGTATTTGGAGCCAAACACTTCAGAGACATGTTTTGTATATATCTGAGACCTATAACATATTGATGGAACACAGTATAATAGGGGACCTTTAAAGTTAGCCTCCAATTACCTTTAAGGCCCAAAGTACCTTTTCCCTCTGAGAGAAACGTTCTGTTCATCTTAGCTAAAGCAAATACAGCCTCAATGAATAAACATTTTAAATTGCATTTGGAAAATTATACTTGCAAATTGTGAGCAAGAGTGCTAGGTCACTTTCACTGTGACACAGTAGAGTTAGGTAATGTAAAAGTCCCGGCTCAGAGCATATTTAAATTGTGATTTATACCAGCTGTTAATAGTGATGGAATCGCCCAAGGATTAAAATACAAAATGTAACAAGTTTGAGCAAAATACCGTAGCTATGTAGCATCTGGGACAACAGACTGATGGATAGCACAGTACTCATTAGAAAACACTGTGATTGGGTTTTGCTTGATCAACACATGCATTTATTTGGTAAAAGCTGATTGATGTGTCACTTCCCTGCAGGCATGCTGTAATGGCAAATTTGATCTCAACAAAATTATTAAATGGACGATGGGAGAAAAGTGTAGACTTCAAATATGTATTTTAATAATGATTGTGCTGCAAGGTATTAACTAAGCATGAAGGAATAATTATTCCAAGAGATCAAACAAAGTTTTATTTTTGGCCTTGAGTTATGAATGTAGTTGTCTGTCTGAGTGACTACCTGTTTTTGAAAGATACATGCAGACTTCAGATTCAATGAGAGGGAAAGCAGCGAGCTAACAGGACGCCGGCAAACTATTTCATGCCGTGTTTGGCTTCCCCTACTAAATGGGTCGGAACTAATCAAAACACACACACACACACACACACACACACACACACACACACACACACACACACACACACACACACACACACACACACACACACACACACACACACACACACACACACACACACACACACACACACACACACACACACACACACACACACACACACACACACACACACACACACACACACACACACACACGATGCCCTTCTTTAGCCACCATATTTGACTGAATATTTACTGTCACGGCACATCATATTTCTCCTGAGGACTAAAATGTGTGAAGCGTGAACAGAATCCTTTTTGGTGTCTCTAAACAGACAACTGAAAACTGTGTGTGCGTGTGTGTGTGTATGTATGTGTGTATGTGTGTATGTGTGTGTGTGTGTGTGTATGTGTGTATGTGTGTGTGTGTGTGTGTGTGTATGTGTGTGTGTGTGTATGTGTGTATGTATGTGTGTGTGTGTGTGTGTGTGTGTGTATGTGTGTATGTGTGTGTGTATCAGAGTTCCCGTTAGCCGGTAATTACCGGACTATGACCGGTAAAATATGCTGAAGACCGGCAAATCTATATCTCTCCGGTCAAAATGTCCGGTCAAAATAATTTTCCCTTTAGCGCAATACCGCTTCAGTTGCGCCACTTATGTGACAGACAAAAGAGTATGTGACAGACAAAAATAGTCAATTCTAATGTCTAACACTTAATGTGGAGAAAGAGATGTCCTGTATGGGTTGATTGTGCGTTGATCTGTTGGTAATGCCTCGGGGTTCCGGTGGGCATGTAAACAAATGCATAATGCTGCGCTATACTTTGTGGCCTCACCCGGTTGCATAGCGACGCTTATTGTTTAGGTGTCTTTTAATAAGCAGGTAGTCATATCATTAGCTAGAACTAGCTAGATCTGATCGATATGGACAAACGCGAGTAAAGTCTAATCTGACGGGAGAGAGAGATCGGCTGCTGCTGACGAGTCGACACGCAGCTCTGCATGATCCCCTGCAGCGGCGAGCAGAGCAAAACACACTTCAGGTTAGAACATCACACGTAGCTATTTTAATTACCTCTCAAACTACCTAAACTAGTTATAGATATGTTTAGTTTTACTGTCGGGTCACTACTACATTACTGGGTCCGCGAGTTGCATGATACTGACGGGCTGTCAGGAGAAGGAGAGAGCGCTCCGTTTATTATTCCCGCGTTTTTGTAAATTACTGTACATTTTTTAATAATGTAGTTAATCTACTATAATTAGTTTGTTTAATATTTAATCATATCAATTTGTTTTAAAGCTCAATAAATAACAAAGAAGACCTTTGACCGGCACTTTTCTCATTTTGTCCGGAAGATTTCAACTTTAACGGACATGTTGACCGGCAAAAAAATATTCTAACGGGAACTCTGATGTGTGTGTGTGTGTGTGTATGTGTGTGTGTGTGTATGTGTGTATGTGTGTGTGTGTGTGTGTGTGTGTGTGTATGTGTGTATGTGTGTGTGTATGTGTGTGTGTGTGTGTGTGTGTAAACAGAAAGTTGTCTCTTTGCACAATCATGACCATGGAAAAAATTAACATTAGTAATTGTAAATTGCGCAGGCAGATGCAGATCACTAATATTTCATGCAGCTTACTAAACATAATTTAATAAGTCATTGCATGTGTTTGTCTTTTTATACTGTGTTGTGATGAGTTCATGTATTAGCAATAGCTTGTCCTTCTGCTGAAAATCATTGTAATGGAAATGACAGCAAGGGTCACCCTATACAAAATAGGTTTGACTTCCATCCAGTTCCATCAAAAGAAGAGTAGAAAAGGATAGAGGACCTTTCACCAAGGCTGGGAACAGTATTTCTCTGTATCAAATGCACCATCGCTAAAGTAAAGACATTTCACATCTCACACACAGTAGGGTCTCACACAAGAGCAGACAGTGCCTGCAGTAATGGTTGTATGGTGTATATATAAGTACATCTATGACTATGACATGTAATGTGTGTGCAGGGGGAATACAATGGATTCCACCATTACTGTTGAATGCAGGGCAAAAAATTGCTTGAAAGCAGTGGTTGGTTGTTTCCGAAGAAAGTGTGATTGTGCCCAGAGGTGCCTGTGTGATTATATGTGTGTAAGTGTGTGTGTGTGTGTGTGTGTGTGTGTGTGTGTGTGTGTGTGTGTGTGTGTGTGTGTGTGTGTGTGTGTGTGTGTGTGTGTGTGTGTGTGTGTGTGTGTGTATAAACTAAAACTGAATAAGACACACAAGTATTAAAGGTGAGGAAACTACAAATCAAGTACGGGGTTATCCGATATAGCATTTTTATAATAATAAAGTAAGATTTAGAAAAACTCTGAAAAAGGAATACATTAGTATTCACCTGCAGTGGAGTTATTGCACACAACAAATAATTCTCTGTCTCCACATATCAAGCATTTGAGCTCTGTCTTTGAAAGTGAAACTCTCTCGAAGCAAAGGGGTTTCTGAGACAGCTCTGAATCATAATCCTTCCTATGGTGCAGTCAGACAATCGTGTGTGTGTGTGTGTGTGTGTGTGTGTGTGTGTGTGTGTGTGTGTGTGTGTGTGTGTGTGTGTGTGTGTGTGTGTAACGACATGCAAATCAGTCTATACGTTAGTCTGTATGCAACATGCACATCTGTGTGCATGAGGTATTGTGTGTGCCAGAACAGGATGTTTTTTTGATTGGCTGGGGGAGGGGGTGTTTGCATATTCATGAGAACAAAACCATTTGTGGCTTGATGAATTCTGACAGAAGGGCCTGCTGGATAAGAGTTGACAGAGCTAAATTAACCGGAGACCAATGTCATTTTGTCAAAAGGAGCTTACAAAAATAAACACAAAACAATACTCAGAGCTACCAAAACAGGAAAATCCACCCAAAAATATAGTTCGAGTTAGAGTCCATGCTAAAGAAAAGCTAAACATTCTCTCTCTCTTGGTAGAACATCTACCAAATTAAGACATGACGATTAAAAAGTGATTTACAAATGATCATCAGGGTGCTAATGTTGTTGTGCCCTAAGGCGTGGGGCAAACGATTGCATGGAAGCAGAGTAGTGTGTTGAGGATTATGTAGATTTGACATTTAAAAAGGTCAAGTCAACTGATTTCATTACATGTATTCAGGCTTTACAAATACAATTTCTACAAATTACAAAGAGTAAGGCAAGGCAAGGCAAGGCAAGTTTATTTATATAGCACCTTTCAACACAAGGTAATTCAAAGTGCTTTACAAAAATGGAAGACATTTTAAAAATGGCATTTAAAATCAGTCATTAAAAAGAAAAGATAATAAAATAAACATTAAAAGAAAAAATACATGGATAAAAGTTAAAAGTTACAGTGCAGTTTAAGATGTGAATAGTTCAATTAAAAGCAGCGGCAAAAAGAAAAGTCTTCAGCCTGGATTTAAAAGTAGTAAGAGTTGCAGCGGACCTGCAGGTTTCTGGGAGTTTGTTCCAGATATTTGGAGCATAATAACTGAATGCTGCTTCTCCGTGTTTAGTTCTGACTCTGGGGACAGAAAGCTGACCCGTCCCTGAAGACCTGAGAGTTCTGGATGGTTCATAATTTAGCAGTAAGTCAGAAATGTATTTTGGGCCTAAACCATTCAAAGCTTTATAAACCAGCAACAATATTTTGAAATCTATTCTTTGACACACAGGAAGCCAGTGTAAGGACTTCAGAACAGGAGTGATGTGATCCACTTTCTTAGTGTTAGTGAGGACTCGAGCAGTGGCGTTCTGAATTAGCTGCAGCTTTCTAATAGTTTTTTTAGTGAGGCCTGTAAAGACACCATTACAGTAGTCCAGTCTACTGAAGATAAAAGCATGGACAAGTTTTTCCAAATCCTGCTGTGACATTAGTCCTTTAATCCTAGATATGTTCTTTAGGTGATAGTAATCAATTTATAGTTATATACATTTTGAAATACTGCAAGTTACATAAATACATTTGGGAAGCTTAGGGTAGTTGTCTTTGTTATTTCTCAGGAGCATATCAATATCAAAATTACGACACCAAAACACACAAAATGCTTGACACAATTTAGCATGTACAATAACCGTACATTGGTAACAATTTCTAGTTTCTTTTGTAATGTTTTGATTCAAAATGTTTGGTAGTTGTGATTGGATTCTGACTTCTAACATGAATCAATCCCTCCTCCCCTAAATGACGATATATAATGAGATGTTTCATCATTGCTTAATAACTCTGTGGGCGCATAAATGTTTTGTTTGAGACCTTCTATATCAGTGAGTTTATTTTGAACGTAGAGCTTCCAGCTGTGGCTCAGAAAATGCTGCCTTATCCCCTTAAAAATCACTTTATGTGGTTTTATAGTTTCCATTATTCACTATGAGCTTCAGGACTTGTATGAGATGACATCATAACGGCTTTCTGGGTTAGGCTCACACAGTAACGTGCAGCTGATACACACGCATACAAATGTACCTGATTATTGTTTAACTCAGCAAACTCCTCCATCTCCAGTCTATCTTTACCCTTAACTCCTCCCTAGACCTCTTCCTTCTTCTCCTTAGTCATACTACTGAAGCCCCTAATTTGTCATTACCCCCCCTTCCCCGCCTCACCCTTTCTCCCATCTGCAGTAAAGAAAACAACACAATCACCAGTAAAACTCCTCTCTCATCCCTCAGCAGGCGGACTTCCAGGCAGACTGGTGCTTAATGCCCCACTGCCGCTCCAATCTCCAGTACATCTCCTCTCCGCATTTCCACACCCACATTGAATTAGTGTAAATTACATGCAGTTTAATTATTATGGCGCAGGAGCTCTACTGTTCATTAGCTAAAGAACGGCAAAGAGGAAAAGAGTGGGATGTGTTCTTTTAACGGCACAATTGGAATGGAAGTAACGGTGTGAGCAGGGTTCAGGCAAATGGAAATGCAGCAACTGAAGCATGAAGGAAGTGAAATATTGTGTTGGAAATAAAGTAAACACAATGAATGCCAATGATCTAAAAGACTATTGAATAATATGCAAGACCACAAATGATGGGAGTGATCAATAAGCTGTTTTGTACCCGACAGAATAGAACCAGCTGGTGATGGTGGCAAAAAAACATTTGGCACCATCTTAATTCCTCTTCTTGGTTGAGCTTTTGAAAACGTTATTGTTGATCTGGTTTTGACATTTTACTCACCATTCATCCAGCGATGCCAAGGCAAATTGGATTTCACGAAGGGAGATGGGATAGATGAGAGGATATTGAAAGACACAAAGAAAGAAGACAGCTACAATGCTTATTAAAGCTGACAGCTTCTGTCACTTCTTTGAGTGCTTCTGTTTGGAAGTGATTGAGAATTGGATGAAAAAAGACTCGAGTATAACTGTAATCCAGCTCTTTGTGTCTCAACAGTTCAGCTTCAAATCAACCCTCTTCCTTCCCAAATTGTGATCGCGGATAGCCTTTGTGCCACTGCTGTTTTATACGATTTGCTCTTTTGTTTTGCAGATGTCACATTCAAGGGGACAAGATCTCGCTTTTTCTTTAAATGTGTCCACCCTTTGCCAATCTGCAATATCCTCACGTATTCGTCCTCTGGGATTTTAGTCTCTGTCTTGAATGTTCTATGTTTTCAGATGTCGTCATATTCCTCACAGTTTACCTTATGATGAAGACAGGAGATAAAAAAGACTGTCCTCACTGAGCTGGCAGACACACAGAGCACTCGAGACAGACTAATAAAAACAATATTTGCATAGAGACCAAATTGCACATACACATATGCAAAGGCTGTTGACGAGTGCATTGTGGGTGTGTTTGTTTCTTGATGAAATGGTGATGAAATGGGGTGATAGCGTTTGCTGTCTCAATCCACAGTAGCAAATGGAATACAAAGCAATGGATTTGTTTATCAGATAGCATTATGCCTCTTGGAATTAATAACTCTGAACTGAATGGTGATATTACCGACCTCCCTTATGATTGTAGACACTATGAGAACATAAAAACAAACTCCTCCTCATGCAACACCCCCAGAAGCTTGACAGACACAAGCCGTGGCCCTCATTACCATTTGCAGCACCTACTCAAGCCGCTGTCTCTCAGAAAACGTTTCTCTGTTGACTTTCACTTCTTCAGCACAGCTCTGCGGTTCAGAGCAGACAGACACACAGCCGCGGGGCTCCTTCCACCACATCCACGTCGGTGTGGGTTAGTGTGACAGAGCATTGTGTTCCACACCGAGACTGGCAGAGATGGAGAGGTTGAGTTTACAGTGTGTGGGCCACTGTTAGATGGGGGGGTGTACAATCATTTAGATGGGTAGTATGTGTGACGTGACCTTTTTCACTGTTCTGTGTGTGCTTACTCGGCTACAATGTGTTCACAAATGTGTGTGTGTGTGTGTGTGTGTGTGTGAGTGTGTGTGTGTGTGTGTGTGTGTGTCCTATGATGGGTTAGTATCAGAAAGGAATTTCCTGCACATACAAGCCCCAGTGGAGGGTGTGGTTACCTAACTTATGGGATGAAATATAGGGATAGGAAAAATGTCCATCTATTTATTTTAGTTATATTTGATTACTTTAAACAAATTACTTCGGCTGATGTAAGGTATTCACATTTTTGAGTTTTCAGGAACCTGAATATTATGTCCAAATATCCCCCAAAAATGTCTGTACATTATAACATAGCAAATCTATTTACTGTATAGTATACGACCAAAACTATCTATGTAATTAATGTAAGTTAGATATGAAATGAACAAGACATAACTACCAGCACTACTCCTCACACCAGCTTTTTCAGCTTTATAAATAGCCAGCGGGTGAATCAAGTAAAATCACACATTTTAGGATTATCCATTTTTACGATTTTACTTTAACCCTATAGATCTATATATGCACAAGGCCGTGTGATTATCAAGCAATCACACACAATCAAGATAAAACAAATCCAAAGAATACACGAGTGACCTGACGTCATCAGAACCAAAACAGTTGCCTTAATCAAGTATTGACCTGTACAAATACAATTTGTATGTCTTTTTTGCTTTAAGCTATATTGAGAAGACTGTTGCATAGTACAATGCACACATACAGCTTTTATGCTATGCCCAAACAAAGCAATACATGTCTCCTTAAAAGGACAAATCAAGTAGCCAGACTGCTCCCTTCACATTGACACCAATATCATTGAAGCTCAATTGGCTTGAGAAAAACCTGCATTATTACAATCTTAGGGGACACATGATGCTTCCTAATGAGATGGTCCACTACGTTTGTTCAAATAAAAAGATACTCCTGCTTTGAACAAGCCGAGTCAAGCCCTTGGCAGGAATTGTGTGTGCTGAACCTCCTTTGCCTTTCCATTATATTTCGGTACATCACCTGAAGGCCTCCTATCAAACAACATTACAATGAAACATGGTTGGGTTTCAGCCCTAAGGGAAGGATAAGAGAAACATTTGAGAGTAGGAGGAGGACAGCGGTAAAACGGGTTAAAATCAAGTGGATTTCAGCGGTCATACATTGGTTTTCGAGAAATAACAAGATAGATGCCAGAGGCAAGTGTCACATTTGGTGTCATCCACCAGAATACATTCTGAATTGTAAAATTGGCATTAATGGGACCTTTCCTATAGTGCTGTGAGTTGTTATACTATGTGTTTTGGCAACTACAAAAATTACAGTCAAAACATGCCAGAGGCCAGTGTCTACTAAAGCAAATATTCTTAATTTGAAATATTCAGTTTATAAAAAAAGAAACAGACTTTGAAAAGGAAAATGTATATTCTGTTGAGAAAATAAAAAAGGAACGCTGCTGGTTCGTCTGCCTGGGCGCTTGAAGGCAGTTGATCAGAATACAGTTCTTATAATTAGGACATGGAGTCATGGACATAACGCTTAAAAAAATGATATTACAAACCTATGTGTTTTTTGGATGGAAGGTTTAAATGGATTATTTGTAATAAAAAAATCCTCATCACTTAAAGGTAGGGTAGGTAAGTTTGAGAAACCGGCTCGAGATACACCTTTTGTTATATTCCATGGAATGCTCTTAACATCCCGATAGCAATGAATATCTTTTCCGGCTGTGTATTTTCAAATTCTAGAGCACTCGAGCTGGTTTCTCCAAAATTACCTACCCCACCTTTAAGTGCTTTGACAAAAAATCCATAAAAAAATGTCATCTGTGGAAGCCGTAGTACTGTAAAAAGCACGACCAATCATTTTAGCCGGCCCGGCTAAAATAACTGGATGGCCTACCTGTCTGTCAGCCTTCCATCTGTGCACAAACTTATCTCGTGCCCTCATTGGTCATGTGCGCGTTCGTGTGTGTTGGAGGAGGGGCTCTGTAAGGAAGTGGCAGATTTTCTCCGGTTGTGTATTTTCAAATTCTAGCGATCTCAAGCTGGTTTCTCAAACTTACCTACCCTACCTTTAATTATTTTCCATTACCTGTTATAATACTGTATATCAGGTACTGATATTATTTGGATATACCAATCAATCTTGCTGTCCTTTTTCCCTCAATCTCGTTCATGTGCAAACAGATACTTTACCCTTCTGGCTTGTCTCACTCCCTATTGTCCTAAATCTTATCCAATAGTCTCTTTGTTTCTCTCTCTGGACCTTTAAGTATGTGTCTCTATAATTCAGCCCTTAGCAGATATATTAGCATGTGTCAAGACTTTGCTCAGTGCAGAGAGCTTTGGCAGAGGAAACTCTCAATGGCACACTTCAGCACCCTGGCACGTTCACTTCTCCCATTATTTACTCCGACTCACAGGTAATGAAGCACAGGACCGATGAAACCATGTGAGAGAGAGGAAAGACATACCACTCTTGGAGCCAGAATGGACATCTGGCCCTCTGATACTGGGAGGATGAGTTGTAAACTAGGAATATACAAATGTTTACACTAAAAAAGAACAGCTGGTCTTGGGGCAGTTTAGGTGAACAGTTCAAAAGGTGTTCATGTGGAGGCTTTAAGCCAAAGGCAACAAACTGCAGAATGTGTTTCACAGAGCCAAAACCTTTTAGAACGACATATCTGTTGCCTCTATTGTGGAAGTTGACTGCACATGTTTTATTTTTTCATGTAAAGTTAGATTCATTCAGACTACGACCAAGAACATGTTTCTTTGTGGCCAGCATGCATCGTCTTGTGCAAGAGCAGCTTTTGCAAAGCTCTAAACAGCTATAAACAGATATTCTGGAAAAGCCAAGAATGTTTTTTGAGAGTGGAAACTTCCAAACTTTCAGTCGCTGTTAACATTTTATATGAGTAAAGTAGCAAGCGATGGGAATTGTTTGAACGTTCAGGAAACACAGCAGCGAGCTTACCTCAACGCTGCACTAAATTATGAAACACTGTTATTTCTGATTTTATGTATGACTGATTTTCCACCTTTTTGCGACAAAGCTTGAACATACTCTCGCAAAGTCTCTGTATAATGAATTATAGATTGGTGTTTGTTGATATCTGTCCTTAAAAGTATTGACAACATTCAAATCTGTTAGGTATGGTGCATTAACTAAATAACCAAATATGATGTGGAAGCAATAATAACAAAAACAAAGAACAAAAGCATTGAGTCCCATAAAAAGTATAAAAAAAATGAATATGTTCTAATCTAAAGTATAAACCAAAGAGTAATATCTGGACATGTATTGTTTAATGTAATCATACAGTGATGAAATCATACATTTGTATAGAATATGTAGCCCTGTAGCCCAGCCCTACTCCAGCTTTATTTTCCCCTTGAACTTAATTGGATTAATATAGAGTTAGAAATGTTTCTGACAACTGGTAAGAAACAGGGTCATTGAATTGAGGCTCTGGATGAATATATAAGAATGATTTCTTTAAAGAAAACCAACATTGGCTGCCCTGCCTGCCTGCTCTGTCTCTGTCCAACACAATCCCTCACATATACACACACACACAAATCTACAAATACATAAACTAAAGCTCAGACTCTGATCTGTCTCCCTCCCAGCTTAATCTGACAGCCGAGTCAGCTTAAATAAGCTTCTGTTTGCTTCTGAGGCTTGGCGCTCTCTGCCTAATTGCATTATCTTTCAGCTCTACCTGAGACAACACTGTGTTTTATTCTGCTGACGCTGACGCAGAGATGAGATGTTAGTTATTTTAGAGCGGGATCCGGAACAAAGTGTGGCAACTTAAGGTTGATGATGTCCCATCCCATGTGCATGCCACGCTCACATTCACAAAAAGAAACAACTGGCAAATCATAACGCACTGCATGCAACAACACACTCACTAAATCCCACAGGATGGCTTATCTATTATTTACTTATTCCCCTGTGCTGAGGATGATGTTCATATGAAATATTTATAATAGCAACTACACAATTCTAAGCATGTCTGTTTTGTTCGTATGTGTGTGATTGCAAAAGCTGATAAATATATAATTGTCATTACAGTTCTTTGTGTGTGGCATATTTTATATGTTTTGTGTGCTTGTATGTTTACTCAAATATATGCCCCACAAAGTTAGTTTCTCTTAAACTCCTTTTTGTAAGTGTGCTTGCATGAGTGCTGTTACAAGCAAAGACTGACCCACTTTCTGTGCCTTATAATCTCATTCCTCCTCTGCCACCAGTAACAATGCCAATAAAATCTATTTGAAGAAGAGCCATCATAAAAAAAGTGCTATAAACTTAAGTTAGTGTGATATTACTCTCATATCAGTCATTGCTGCTCCTTAACAGTGCAGTCTCATTTATTTTTTAATAATTTTTAATCTTGTTTTCAATGTTCTTCAGGGGTTTTCCTCCTCACCTTGCAGCAGTGATGTAGATATGTACCTCGGTGTGGTCGTACACTGTGACATCACTGTTAGGTGGGGTCCCAGATGCAACAGACAAGAAACTAAGACTTTACTGTGTTTGAGGCTGATACCGATATAGTGCTCACTGCGCAGTGTTACACTTATCAGCAGTATGAATAGATATGTCAGTAATAAATGAATCTCATCAATCTCTTTAAGTGGTGTGGCTTTGGTCCCAAAATGTTGATGCTGGATATAAAATGAACACTATGCACTTGAGAAATTGGAGAAGAATACATACTTTATTAATCCCTAACGGGGGAAATTGCATAAATGTGACAAAACAGTTGTATTACTGCCATTGAAAAGAGACTACTTATTCCTCCCAGGGCACACCTTCGTCCAACAAATGATGATAGGTTGTCACTTTGACATGCACAACACAGCTAAATCTAAACAGATTTTGTCTGGTCGTTGACAGCAGTGACACTGATTGGTCTCGTAATGATAGTACAGTATTGATTTGTTCAGCTGCAGACAGGAGACATTTCACTTAAAAAGGTAGTGACACTGGGTGTTTCTCAATCTCGAGTAAAGCTGCTCCAGAGCCACTATTTCAAGCATACTACGTCATCGAGTGCCGCCGAAGGACTGTTCCAATCTCCAGCATACTTGGAAATCTACCGAGCCCGGCGTACTTCGTTTGGAGAAATATCGAGGCTGCACATGAGTAGACTCCGCGGTCTTAAAATCCCCACAATGCTTTGTGCACGGACCAATTTCCCCAAATCTGTGACGGAAAATGTAAGGCGGGGCCTCTCATATGACGCACACCTGCACACTTGCTAGCCTGTTCCACTCTTTGTTTTCCAAATGGCAGGAAGTATTCTTGCCTCGCTTCTGAAGCAAGATGCTCGGCAGACATGTGCTACCAAGCAAGCGTACTCGCGATTGAGAAACACTTCACTTTCTGCCAGCATTTTTCTTCACAAACGGACACAAGAAGTAAGACCTAAGTAAGGGAAAACGCACGAGACAAACTAATTAAAAAACCTGGGTCCGTGATAACCGGACAGAGGAGTTTATGTTATAGAACACTTGCTGAAACATGGCAGCAACAGACATCTAACTGCTCCTACAGTACATCGGGAGCAGACAAATGTACCGTGCATGCATGTTACATGGTAGATGGCAGCAGAGGCAGTGCAATATATACATGTATAATGTAGTGAGAAGACAGAGAGAAAGGACTTGAGTATTCTTACAGGAATAAAACAATGGTCCCCCTGGATGGGGGATGGGTTAAGGATGAACAGATCTATAATGCACACAGGCTAAACAATCTCACAGGATCGTGGGAAGCTAAAAGCAACAGGGTGCATTTTAAATGTAGATGTAAATTACATTTAATTGCTGTTAACATTTTTTCAAGATGTGAATGCAGCATGGATTTTATTTGCAGAAAGCTGTGCTGAGGGGCTTGAGGCAATTTTCTTCATCGACTTGCTAAACTGTCTGAGCTCAGCTGCTTCAAGAGCTTGTGGGTATAGTTAGCTGCGTGTGTGTTTATGTCTGCATGCGAGAGAGAGAGAGAGAGAGAGAGTGGGGGTTTGGTGCATTTACAGAAGCAATAGCATATGTTCGGGAATGACCAGACCACTGATTCATATGTGCAAGTAATGTACAGCATGAACTAATGGGTTTATAGGTATTCCCAAGTTCCTCGACCACAGGATGCTGAGTCGGACACATTTAATTTTTTCTCAGAATGATGAGAGCAACAGAGACTGACGACGCCTTGAGCGGGGCCATTAAGAAAATGAGAGCGATCAATCAAAATGGATTAATCCAACTTGATCCCCCAGAGGCAAACAAAGATATTTAAATCTGGAAACACACACACACACACACACACACACACACACACACACACACACACACACACACACACACACACACACACACACACACACACACACACACACACACACACACACACACACACACACACACACACACACACACACACACACACACACAATAATTAGCAAATATAAAACGTTGTAAGTGTTTCACGTTGTGCTGCTATACTGTATGACTGCAACTCAACTTGTGCTTAAGGAGAACATCAATAAACTCACACTTTTGTTTGTAAATCCCAGGAAAGCCACTGTGCTCCACCATGTCGATTGTAAGATGAGTGTTTCTGACAAGGAAAAGTGGGTGCGCTTGTTAAAGCCATTTCCATTCAAACGGGATGCATTTCTCAGCAGACAAATCTACTGAATGTTACATGACAGAAACAAAGAACGAGAGATTTGGGAAAACCTTTTAGAAATTGCCTTCTTTCTGTTGTGCTTCAGCATGTCTTTTATTTACTGAGAAACGGATGGTCCCTATCATCCGAGCTGACAGGTAATGCCATTTTAACTTTCCCAGAGAGAGGAAGAGCCCAAGGCTTGGCGGTGCAGCTCACACTCCACCAGATCAGCTCAGTAAGCTGCGAGGAAGATGCCTGAGTGAAAGAAACCTGTCAACAGGCAGGCGGCATGTCAAGGAACATATTTTAAGTGCTTGTTGTCATTCAGTATATGGCAATTAAAAATAGTGTGTGATGAATAAAAGTATTTACTGTGTCACAACACCCAGGAACACAGTAATAATTCAAATGTGTTTCGCAAGCTAAAGATGTGAACATTTTTAAAGTCCTGGTTGATTTCTCTAGATATACACAACTGTTTAAAGTTTGGAATCGCTTGCCAGAATGCTAAAAGGTCTACTGCAATGTATGGAGTGATGTCTTGTACATCGAAATTGGCCAATAAGACCAAGAGCAACCCAGAAACTGGGTCACGGTTAAGAATAAGAATTGAGAAAATCACTTATTGATAGAATTAGTAAAACAATCTGAAAGCTCAATGTGTGTTCAGATTTAAATTGGAACACGTTTTGGTGTCAGGTGCTCAATAATGCCTTGTCAACCTTGACGAGAGCTACAAAATACAAAGTCAAAGTACATGTTTGTGTACATGATCACCTACAACATATTTACGAAAGCTACACATTAGAAAAAGAAGGTTGGTTTAGTGTTGGTTCTATCTTTTTAATTTAACCACCTATGAGAGAGGGCAAAGAAAAAGGCTTCCCAAAAATGTTTCAGACTAACTGCAATCTAATTGAAACGCAGTGTGTAGTGGCCGATTATGCAAAAACGCAACTTAGTCTATGAGGAAAATTTGATACATACAAGAGATAGGTATTATTATCCATAAATGGAACCAATGATGTATAAAAAAAAACACATGACTTCATCTCATAGGGGTTAAAACATAAATCCATTATGTGACACATGCGCTGATAAGCAAACCATTAGAGAGAGCGTTTGTGTTTGTGTGAGAACCGACCGGCGGCAAACACCAACAGCTTCCTGACATTATCACGCTCTGCTGACAGATGTGCAACATAACAGCTATTATCATCGCTGCTGGTGTGATTATTGCTGCCATGTGATTATTGGTAGCACAGGAAGTCCTGACACGTTTGTGGCTGTGTGTGTTTGAGTTATGTGGCAGAGAAAAGAGAAGGGAGGGGGAAAAGATATGGAGTGAGGTTGACCGTAATTTCAACTGACTGCGTGACGAGTGGGCAAAAGACAGTGTTTATGCATTTGTGTTTTCAGCACACACGCATCCTGAATTAGCTTTGCACCCATGTGTATCCACTCTCAAAATGAAAACATCTCAACTGCCGTAGACTGAGTTTTCTCTTCCTCTCCTAAACTCTCAGCAATCACTCTCCCTTCTTTCGCCTAAGCACAGACAGTTCATCTCCCAAGGTGCTGCAAACAGAGTCTTCCCTCACACACAAACACACACACACACACACACACCTAGATGAGGTTAGGTCCACCTGTCTATTGCAGAGAGAGACTCACTTGAGGGTATTTTTCCCTGGTCAAACTGCCTCTCCCATCCTCTGTTACCTGTCAAAGGGAGTTGTTTCATGTGTCTATCTTGCGGGAATGGGTGGGTTATGTAGGGTAGAAAATAAAATATTTAAGAAACTGTCTTGTGTAAGTGTGTGAGTATAAGAGAAGGATATAGTAGTCCGTGTGTACTGTACATCCTCACAGCTAGCTGTCTTAGTGGAAAGCACTTTTGGTTGCTGTTTGGTTTGTTTTGATAATGTAGGTACTCCAGGTTGTATGTATGGAAGTATATTTATCTTAAAGGTCCCACGTCATGCTTTTCCGGTTATTACCCGTCCCCTTGTGTGTTATGAAGGTTTTTATCCATGTAAACGGTCTGCAGAGTCAAAAACCCTCAAAGTACACCCTGTAGGGAGTAAAACTCTAACACAGTTTTAGAGTCCCCAAAACGCCTCGTTGGAGATTTCTCATTTCCCATTGTTTACTTCCTGGGTATCGCTACGTAGGGATACCCAGTAGCCACGCCCAGAGCTATGGCCACACCCTCTGCCAGCCTTTCACGAAACAAAGCTTCCCAAACCTTTCAGCGATTCATGCCGGATATGTACAGCGTAGGGCACTGAAGAGCGATGCTGTTCCTACTTTGTTTGGACCAGCGGGAGATTCGGGTACACAACCTGTAAGTATTCATTGTCGTTTGTGTATTTATGATGTTTAAAACAAACAAGGTATCTACCACGACTGTTTAAATGGGTAAACGTTTTTCGGGCTACTACGTTGGGATCGCGGAGAAATGCTCTCCGCAGACCCATGCTCACAGCGTTATAAACCTTTTTCTTACTCAATATCAAGTCACACTTATTGTTTTTACTTCGGCTGTGAGTGTTTGCGTGTGCTCAGGATGAGTTTCGCTTGTTCTCTGTGTATCGCCGACACGGAAGCCTGTCTGCTCCTCGCAGCAACGAGCAGCAGCTGCGAGCAGCAACGAGCCTCTCACGTCGCGACCAATCAGAGCACACTGGGCTCACAGGGAGGGGTGGGGGCAGGAGCTCCAACAAGCCGTTTAGGACAGAGAGTGAATACACATACTATACAGAGATGCTGTATGAGAAACCAATGTGAGTTTGGAAAATTGCACAATATAAATCTATTTTAGTAGACCTCAACAATGGAATTATGATCAGTAGAAATGGCCATGACATGGCACCTTTAATATACTTTATATCACATACTGTACACATTGACAAATATCATGAACTTTGTTTAATCATGTGCTGTTGTTCACATGTTTAAGTATTTTGTGTGTTAAGTGGCTGTATCCAGTAAAACAGATTTTTCTAAATGTACAAACAACTTGATGCTGTTTTGAAATTACATATTTAAAAAGTCATGTGAGCAAGTTGAAGGGCTGGTGAATGGGGAACCATGGAGGTAATTACTCTTAACTGCACTGATTGTGTCCCTGTGAGTCAAAATTGAAAACCTGCTGACAAACATTTACTGCTCTGAAACTAGAAGCCAGATGATGAGACAACCAGAGGGAGAAAGGGAAGGGGCATATTGACATGGATGAAAAGAGAACAGCAGTGTCAATGCAACAAACCATGCAAACATAACAGGAATGTTTCGCCCTGAAACAAACAAGCAGAGCAGAGTTAACTCTCATTAGAGGGATATCTCTCAGCCATTGTGTTTTCCTCTTCTGTCTATCTTCACTGGATCTCTGCTGCCCGTAGAGACATGTCACTTTCTCCTCCCAGCGTTTCCTGAAATAGCACCAGTGCCCTCATAGGCATTGTGCTGCTACAGTACATAAGCAGCGCATCCAACAAAGCCCTTCAGTACAGTAAAATATATATATATGGTATATGGGACTTACTGTGCCAGCACACAACAATCAGTGTTGGTAAAATAATGTATTCATGGTAGCTTATACATGCTTTCTAAGCTTAGTTCTGCTCTCTATCTATTTTTACCGGGGGCAGTTTTAGTTTTGTATTTCATACAATTAGAGTGTGGCCTGTCTCGTGTCAATTTAAAAGCAGTCGCCTGTCACTAATCCCCAGAGGCACTCTTTTTCTTAAAGTGCACCTATCATGCTATTTTAAGGCATATATTATGGGTCTCAGATATATACAAATATATAAAAACATCTCTATGATGTGTTTTGCTCAAAATACAAACAGATCATGCATTGTAGACATCCTGTTATTCCAGCCCTGTTAGAGAAACGCGGATTCTGGGACCTTACTGTAGCTTGAAAAAAAAAAAAGAGGAGGCGGAGCTAATGCCTGATGAGAATTCTACCGGAGATAAAGTTAATTTCTGCTGTAATAAAACGCCATCATGTTCTAAACCACATCAAGGATTATTTCTGAAACAGTATGGAGCTCAAATGCTTTTTCTCCTGCGGGTTTATCACAAGGTGAGTTCCTTTTTGTATTTCCTGCTTTTTAAACACATGCTCTCTCCAGTACAGGTTAGCTCTGAGTGTTAGCGAGGCTTGCTAACGTAAACAAAGACGAGATTACATCCAAAACACGTAAGGCATTGTTTCTGATCCGCTCGTTGTACCCCCGTTTTTTAAAGATTTGAGTACGGAGGAAAAGAGAGAGGGTTTTATTTTCTGACGCTGCGTGAGTTCCCCGACACACCGGGGACACATATTTATGTATAAAAGACATAAAAAAGAGCATTTTGCATGATAGGTCCCCTTTAAGGTGTGTTTTCTTTTGACAAAGAGAATGAGTCCACTTGTTGTTTGAGTTTGTTTACCTCATTTAGCATTTTCTAAATATAAATTGTCAGATATACCAGAATTATTCATACAACTTGCCATAAAAACCATGATTTAAGGTTGGATTGCTCATTTTATTGCATTATTTAACCAACCATTTAACTTTCATTGCTTCCTGTTATTTCCAAAAACTTGATTTCAATGTTTTGTATTAGGAGAAACCTTGAGGGCTTATCTGATGAAAAAAAAACGGATTTCTTCTTGTTTTTTCAGCAACAAACCAATCTTTTATGTGTATTTTTTTTAACTGATAATATACACAACAGCCATACAGAGTGGAGGCCCTGAAGGCTATGTCATGACAATTGTCTCACTTGTGTTTCGAATAATGTAGATTATAATATTAGACAAAAGCTTTGTCCATAATTTGTCCATGTCAGAACGTTACATTTTTGCCAGTCTTGTCTTTTTATTAACTGGCGCATAGACAAATGCACTCACATGAGACTGGATTTCAAATCATGTCCTAAATTGATAGCTGTCTGATAACAGATTGAAATGAAGCATCATTATTTAGGGTCAAATATGTCACTTTGAGTATTAAAAAAGTTAAGAAACCTTTATTCATTGCCTTTTCATCACTCTTTGTCAGAGAAATGAATTCCCCTGCAATGCAGTGATCATTACTGTCGCTTTTCAGACAAAGGCAGAAGTGTGTTTCTTGGGCTGTGTCGAAGAACTGTCCAACTGAATTTAACACAGGCACACGTGTGATAGTGGTAAAAAAAAAGGGGGGAGAAAGCCACAGCTGACAGAAAATGTGTCAGTCTAACCCCGGGCATTTCTGAAGGGTAGAAATGAAAGACAAAGAAAAGCAAGAGGAGAGGTAGAGAGACGTGGTGAGAGGAAGGAAATAATCTCAAGTCAAGCCTGGTGTGCTTTTACGACCTTATCAGCCAACACCAGTAAAGAGACCAGACAAATACAACTGCCTTTTATTTGTCAACACAGACAATAAAAAACTGTCAAGCAGAAAAAGCCATGGCATTGTAAACACCGTTAGTGTATATCTGCAGAAAGGAAGCAGAAGCATGCTCGAGTATGACACTATCAGGACCTGAGGAAATAACCAGCTTATGGCAGAGGAAACGATGAGCTAGCGACCTGTAGACAAAGCCTGATGCAGGCTGGGTAATTGAGACAGCATATTGCTGCCGAGTAACCTTCCCAGAGACATAACCATAATATAATGTGCACTGGAGAAATTTCTCATTTACGGCCGGGTAATAGCACTTCGGTTGGAACAATGGCTCTTTCTAGTTGGAAATTGGATAGGCTTTCTCATTAATATGTATTGGTGTCGGGAATGGGCTAAGGATGGAATAACACGCGGAATGGTCTGAAGTTTGCACAGAGGGGAAACAAAGTTAGGGAGGAGAGTTATAAATGTGGTTAGCACAGTGTAGGTAAAATAAATACGGTTAACATGCTGTATATGTGGTTGGGTAAGATATAGACAGAGTTGGTTGTAACGCGTTACAAAGTATCCACTGCTGCAAACACAACGTCAAACCTCAACAAGCACCTGCAAAGACAACATGCTAACGTGAAGCTAATAGCTAAGGACCCCCGAACCCAGAGTGAGGATGTAAACAGGGCCGCCCCCTCCCGCTCCCTCCACAAAATGAAGCAACCTCCGCAGTCTGCGTGATCTGCCTGCGAGTAAAAGTAACGAGTAAAGTAACGAGTAAAGTAACGCGTTACTTTATGTAGAGAGTAACGAAGTAAAGTAATATATTACTTTTTTTGAGTAACGACCCCATCTCTGGATGTAAAAATGTATGCAACTAGTTTTTAAACACATGTCACAATTAAGTGCTTTGGCAACAGGACTAAGGAATCTAACTAATTAAAAATCTCAAAGGGATGTTTTGTGATGACCTCCCACAAATGGAGCATAGTGTCACTTCGGGCAGAGCATCCAAGTTGCACGAGCTGATTCATCTGATGTTTTATTCATGCTTTATCAGAGGTGGCTAATTCAACAGCTGCTTAGCTAGGGGCTGACCAGCAACGCTCAATCATAAAACATACAGCTGTGGCAATTATAACCTTGTCATGTCAACACCATTTCCTGCTGTTCCTCCAATCACCAGCCCACCTCCCTGGTGCCAGGCTCGTATATTGTATGAGTCGAAAGATATACCCATCTGAAAGATTATTATTATTCTTATACTATGGCCAACCAAACTGTTAAATATGCATGGGTTTTTATGAAGCCTGGCAACAAATACAGCAATTCACCAACTCCTACCAAATGTATCCCTTTGTCCCTGAAACGAAATCATCCGTACACATTCTACAAACGTTGCTCACCTTACCACCCTTGGACTAATCAAAACCTCATGGTATAGTTTTCCATACTTTTGATGCCTTTTTAATTATTTTTTACTTAGCTTCATCTATGGATAGTAATCTAGAAACCTCTCCTCTTTCAAAATAAATAAACCAGCATTAGTTGGCACAAATGGTGCTAATTAGTTAACATGGTTTCCTGCGCTGTTGGTGACGGAAGAGTCACCATTTACTATCCCACTTACAATAACCTTATCTCAAGACATACCATCATTTGAACCTACCTTAGATCCCATAAGTAAATGTTAGGTAGCTGGTAAATAGACTAATGTAAAGTGAGAGTTTTCCTTATAGCTTTTATTTAGAATTTTGAGATTCTCATATCTTTCTATACTTGTGAGGACACACTTAAGAACACAATAGTCTTGGCCTTTTTGTTTATGTCTACGATGCTGTCGCCTGGCAGCTTTAGACTATTCTCAGGAATTGTTAATGTAATACCCAGCTTTTTTTTCTTTTTCTTGTACGCCATGTAAAGGTTTCGGGTACCTACTTACTGTATATTGTGTATGTCTTTGCTTTATTGTAACTAAAAGAAAAATTCAAAATAAAGTATAACAAAAATAAAAAAAACACTAGCACACTCACCCAGGCAGACAGACACTCCCAACCCATTTGACATTTTTTGGCACCAAGTTGAATGCGATATCCAGAGAGAATCACAAACCCATAACCACACCCCCCCTCCCCCCTCCCCCCCACACACACAAACCAACCCACCACCTCCTCCTAAACACACACACAGTCCATACAAGCTCCCCAGGCTATGAGTGCACTGATAAAGTGTACTCCCCCCCCCCCCCCCGACTGACTCCCTTGCTGCACCTAGCACCGGCGACACGCAGAAGATTGTCATGCCAGATTTGTTCGACATGAAGCGATGGCAAGGAAACATAACTGCAGGGGTTATGTGAGAGAGATGAACAGGGTGAAAAAAACATGAAAGGGGACCACAGAGCGGGGGTGTCTGGTGGGCTCAATCGGTACCAGCTAATGCATACAGATGGACTTTTTTCACATTATAATAACCAAATAAACTTGAGCTGTAATTACTTAGTGTTTCTCTCCATTGAGGTCTTCTTAGGACACACGAGTGGAAATGTCTTTTGGGAATGTGACACATTGGCATGAGTCCTTCTCTGACTGACGGCGGGGAAACTTTAAGACGAACATCACAGAGCTGAGTTTAATGCGAGTCAAACAACCATTAGTCTCGGCCTCCGCTTGGATCTGAGCACAGCGGCATTTCCAAACAGAGCGCTCTCCTCGCGGTGATTAGAAGTCTTCCATTTTATAAATCACAGCCGTTGATTGACAGTATTCTCAAGCAGTATGTCATTAAAACTCGAGAGCTGAGGGAGATCTGCAGAATGTTAAGCTGAGGCAAGAATACAAAAAATCATATTCTCTTTCCCAGCAGGGATCCACCTCCTAGACAGTGAGAAGGCCCCCAGTCTTTCAGCTAGAACAAACACTAGAAAGAACATGCTCGGGTGAAGGGACTGTCATGGGTCCTTGTTAATGTGATACACTGCAGAGTATAAACAAGCTCCATAGGGAAGGCCTTTGATCAAGCCAACATCTCCCTTATGCCTGATGTATTTAAATCTAGTGAAAAGAAATCGAGTTATGTACCTTTTTATCCCGCTTTTTCATCTTTCTCATCTTTCTCTTTTGAGAGAAAAGCAACCTCTAGAAAACTCATTCTCCTGCTTGATCACAGATGCACACACAAACATTCAATCTCTATTCTACTTCCACCTCCATCATCCACCCCCACTTTCTCATTTTCCCTATTGAGCCACTACCTCTCCATCTCCGGCGCACAGCTCTTGATGAGTTTGTGAGTCACTGAAGAGACGAGAATTGGAGCGACAACACAGAACGCCGCGCCTCCAGTGGAAGCTGATAATCCATGGAAGCGAGAGGTGGTGACGAAATTCGGCTAATACCCAAACAATTGCGATCAGCGCAACTCCCACTAAGGTGACAAAGCCGTACACACATTTGGCTGGTATTGTGTACAAACAGCGAGCTAATACCGGTGTACAAATGACTGAGGTAAGATGCAAGATGAAATCCTGTGAATTTGTTTCTTTATACAGAAAAGCATCTCGTTTACTTGTGTTCCTGGTGGTATTGCTGTCAACACATCACACATAATTATTAGGCTGAGATGACAGATGCTGACATCACCAGACATACTCATCTCTTGACATAGAAAGCCCTGTTATATAACAAAATCTAGACCCATATTTAAAAGAAAATTGGACAGTAGTGACTTAAGGATTAGTATTGGCTAATGGCTATTAGGGCCTTTGCTATCATGGTTATTTAATCTGTAAACCAGGGGTGGGGAACCTTTTTCCTCTCAAGGGCCATTTCAATTTTTCAACATCCTCCGAGGGCCGTACAAATTATTGACCTCTGCTTAAAAATACTAAAACCACAGCCCATTCATTTCGCCTTTCTTTCATGCTGTGCAAAAAAAAAGCAACCTCTTAATCCAGATATCTTACCATGACTCGTGTATGCATGCACGTGCACGGTTGTGGCATGACCACCAAAACAGAAAGATATGGACACAAGATGTGTGCAAATGTATTTAGTCCTATACATGTGGACATGATTTAAGTGGGGGGGGATCTAACGTCCTCTAGGGGGGTCCGGGAGCATGCTCCACCGGGAAGATTTATTTTTAAATGTTGAAGTTGAAAGCATCAATCTGGTGCACTTTGAGAGCAAAATGAAGAGATCTATGGATACATCTCTCAACATCCATATGAAACAGAACTGTAAACAGATTTATTTTTCTTTATGGATATTTTACAAATCACTCCCCTTTCAAACTGTATTCTTGTTTATTAATAACTTTTTTTTACTGTCATATAGTATTTTATACCAGTTTACTTTATTCTCTTATTTTTTTATAACTATAATGATCATATAAAGATGTGCCTTTACCTCACTGGTTGTAGAAAAAGCTTCTTATATTCGTTAGCATAGCTAGCTAACCAGATGCTAATAACAACAAAGTTATTGACTGTATGATCAGTATGACTGATGAACAGCCACTGGGCTTTCAACTAAAGACACAGCCACGCAAAAACTGCGGCATGTGTACAGCTCCTTATCTGAAGTGCCGGAGCCGCATTCTGGTGCTCTCCGTCAGAAATGCACCCCTGTCAGACGAGACATATACCACGTGATGACACGTTAGGCTCGTGTTGTGTTCAAGGACCCTGACCTTGGCCAGGAAAAACAGGCACTCGCTTGTTTAATTCTTTTATTTCTTTAATTTTTTTCTTTTTTGCGTGTGTTTATAAATGACCTCGAGGGCCGTACCAAATGGTCTCGCGGGCCGTATACGCCCCGGGGGCCGGAGGTTCCCCACCCCTGCTGTAAGGGTTAAAATACTCATTTTAGCTTACATTGTCACTGTTGTATGAAAGCCTCAAAATCCATTAAATAAACACACCTTTACCTTTGCTGCCATAAAGACATTCCTTTTAGAGGTCATGTTTGATAGAGAGCCGAAGGCAAATAACGAAACAAAACAAAAGGCTTTGTTTTAACTTGGGGATATAGCTTCAAAAGATACATAATTTATGGCATGACTTGGAAAAACAACATTTTACAGTAGACACAATGCTAAGACAAGAGAACTGCTCATGAGGCTTTACAATGTCACACTAGTTACTGTATGTATTGTGAACATAATTAACAAGTACCCCATTTCAGTAACATTTCTAAATCAACTCACTTATACAATGCTACTGTTGACATCCCCAAATATAACGTTAGGTTTACAGACTGCTTTGACAAGTTTGGAGGCCTCAATCCAGAGATTTGAAGGAGATAAGCTTAAAACAATGACATTACAGTTTGGGCTGCTTGCTACCACTCTGAATTTTAATCCATTACCTAGATATTTGCGGGAGCAAGCATCCATCACTGTTGGCCTTCATGAACAGGAAATAGTCTATTCTTTACTGACAACACAAATTAGGAGAGAGCATGTTTCTGCTAGCACAACCCCCCTTTGACCAAGTGTTCATGGTTCAGACAAAGGCATGCAGAGAGAGCAACTCACAAAACTAACAATATTTTTTCTACAGCTAAATAAAATCTCAAGCCCCAACTTGTACTTGCAACACACCTGTAATTATTTAAATTGTGGTTAAAAGTATGGGTATTGTGATTTAAAAACAACATTTTTAAATTAGAGTTAAATACAGCAAGAGTTGTTAATATCTAGCTGCTCCCTAACAAGAAATATAAAATGTTTCGGTATCTGCTCAATGCAACACAAACAGTGTGATGATATGTCTAATTGTGCTTGTGGAAAAATGTTCTCCCTTTATTACCAAAGTCTTCAAGCCAAATAAAAATGACTAAAGCTTAAGTCCCCACAGAAAGTGTTAAAATACCAGAAGCAGAACATTTTTAATTTGGCAATGGGGCATTTTTTTTTTACATAGAAGTCTACCAGAAATGACATTCTGTTAATGAAACACCAAGCTGGAACTGTGTGTGTGTGTGTGTGTGTGTGTGTGTGTGTGTGTGGTGTGTGTGTGTGTGTGTGTGTGTGTGTGTGTGTGTGTGTGTGTGTGTGTGTGTGTGTGTGTGTGTGTGTGTGTGTGTGTGTGAACTATGTACGTGTGTGTGCCCGGGTGTGTGTGTGTGTGTGTGTGTGTGTGGGTGTGGGTGTGGGTGTGGGTGTGTGTGTGTGTGTGTGTGTCTGCAACTGGTGACTGCAGGCTTAATGAAAGGGCCAGTTGTTTTTTTAGCGGGGCTGATTTGCAGAGAGCAGATGGATCGCTCTCTCTGGTCTCAATCTTGTCCCACATTGCTGCTGTCGCCCCATTTAACAGCCAATTTCCTGCCAGCTCATCACAAACACACATACACACACAAACAGGGAAAAAGCTGCAAAAACAGTGTGAGGTAGTAGACCACAGAGATGTACATAAAGGGAGAAAGAGGGTGAAACAGAGGGGGCATACGCAAGCATATGTACAGAGGAACACTGTAGATTACCGACATACGGGGATCTTTTGTGCATAGACAAGCACAAAAGTATTTAGACACATGAAGGGATACACACACACACACGGACACACACACACACACACACACACAAAGTAAAGTCCTATGGGGAAGCACGGTGGACACGATACCGTTTTTAATGAGCTTGCACCAGATGTCTTCCCAGGCTGCATTGCATGACTAGTTGATTAATCAACTGCATTTTACTAAGACACACAGACACACACACTAATCCTAATTTATCACACAAACACAGTAATCTCAATTTATCACAAACACAGTAATCCCATAGGACCACAAACCCCATTATCTAGCTCTCACACACACACACACACACACACACACACACACACACACAGTGCGCCTGGTTTTATAATAACCCTCTGCGTCTATGCCTTCAGTTACGTCTGATATATTCTGTTTCCATTGGTTCATCTTTCTCAATGACAGATTACAGCACATAATCACGCACACCATCACCTAACTGATACACACTAACAGTAGATATGGCTTCATCTTTTACTCGTTCTCACACCCACGCAAACTGACACATGGAATGTTTCAGCTACAGTTGTGCATACACACATGCTTCACACATGGGGAGAAGCCCTCAGAACATAGGGTTTCTTATTTTAACCGCAGCAGTAAGAAGTGGCCGGCCTCCACAGAATGACCCCTGACTTTTAATCTTCGCACCTTGTACAGCAGGAGATTTTTTTTCTGCCTTGCCACTGGCAGTCAGCCTTCACTCCGGGTCATGTCATATCGCTGGCTGGCCAATGTGTTAATGATATTTCCCTGGTGAGATATAGCTTTGTGGGTCGCAGGCTTCAGTGGCCATGCAACACACGTACAGCAACCAATGTGCAGAGAGGAAATTCATTGTTGTTGGGGTTACATTTACAGTATTTTCCTGTTATGTCTTTAGACAAATGAACACTGTGAGAAGCATTTGAAGATTACTGTGTGATGCTTCACCCCCAGGTAATCTTATGTATTCATTTTGCTCTGTTTAAATTTGCATGCAACCTCACGATTCTAACCTCACTTGCTCTGCTCTTATGTGCGCATTATCATATCTTAATATGCATACTGTTTAGCCCTAAAGGAAGTTATTCTTTTTCACTTAAGTGTAGGAGCGAGACAAGATTTCACCCCTAAGCAATGTGCATCATAGTTGTGTTTTTCTTACACTTCTTTGATTGGGTTCAGTAGGATTCGTACCAAAACAAATACAGTAGCCTTTTTTAATGTGCCATCAAAAAACAAAGACATGTAATTCCATAAAGAGGTGGACCCTGACCCCACTAGACCCTGATCTAAAAGACACAATAATACCAGTAGGTAAACAAAACAAAAACACACATTATCAACAGGAAGCTCAACAGCACATTGTTGTTAGCTTATACTCCTTAGAACCTAAGAACTAAATAAAAAGAAGAACAACTCCATTTGCCACACTTCACCCCTCCACTAGTTTAGGCGTGTCTATTGCTTTTTGTTTGAGTTCTCCCAACCCTCTTCTGTCTCAATACAGGTACCACAGAGGGATGATGAATCCGAAGCTCAGCGTGACTTGCCCCCATGTCAGTCTCACTCCACGGGTTTCTCAACGCCTCCAGACCCATCATCGATCCCCATTCGACCCTTGGGTCATCCCCTCGTATTCAACTTCCTTTCATCCCTCTGAGTCAAACTCTATTCAAACCTTCACAACCCCATGTGTTTGTTGGTAATCATTATATTGTTCTTCCCAGTGGCTTATGTTCCTCATTCAACTCAACCACTGACTGAAGACAGTCTCGGGAAAATGTAGTGAAATTCAATGAGTCATCGCACTGTAATTTTCCACTTGTGGCTACACCAAAAGCTATATAGGCTTGCTTTATTGCACTTCCATATGATGGAGAGTCCTATAGACAATCCATAGAGGGTTGAGGGGAGCTGTAAGATGTATTTTAGGCTGGATTTGTTTATCGTTCTTTGAAAGTTATCAGAGATGAGTGCAAGAAAAAGGAGTGATTTTAGCTGTCAGTCTATCACCATTAAGTGGATTAATTATGTTGTAAAGTATGCAAAGTTTGTCTTTCTGTCAAGGACTGGTAGTTTAGTAAACAACATTTCATCCATCATAAAGTATATTCACGTATATTCGTATAGGTTTTATGCACACAGCTGCAGCACACTGTAGTGGCCATCAGTGCAGAATCCCTGAGAGAAGTCAGGTAGAAACCCACAGATATAATATAAGCCAAGCACCATGCTGTCACTTCTGGGGATCAGACCAATAACTTCTAAGCTACTGGCTCCCACCATATCAATATTCTTTACATAGATGTGGATTTATTTCTCAGCTCTGACATCTGTAGAAAATGCAGTTTTTTTGCTATACTGTACGGTTACATGAATGAAATTCATCGGTCGAACTGGTCCTACAATGTAATTTGCATTTACTTCATGATTTCCATGCCCCAACCTACTATTCCAAGCAATTTTATGTTTCCAGTGACAGGTGGTGCAGCTTTGACAAAGTGGCAAAAGGCAGTGAAGTGCCAGCAGGGCCATGGAGAGTTATAGCACAGCAATATGCAGAGACATTACAGCATTTCAACTCAGTGAAGGAACTGTTTACACACAAACACACACACACTCTCTCACACACACAGCACATGTCAGTACCTTCTGTGCGGATGGTGAAGGGGGAGTCCCCCAGTCTCTTGGCTGAGAATTGCCCCCCCAGAGAGGTCATTAGAAAGCACAGGCTGAAGAAGCCTATTCCCACCACGAATATCCTGCAACACAGGGGAGGAGAGAGGGAATAAGTGAAAAGGGAGTTGAGCTAGGTAGACATATTTATAGGAAAGGGAAGGTAAATAGATGCTTTTGGTGAGTGAAGACGAAGATAGAAAAAGGGGGGCATAGTGAGATATTGGAGGCAGAAAATAAGTGAATAAAAAGTGAGAGGCATAAAAAACAAAGGAAAGAATGTAGGCAGATGAAGAAGCCGACAATTATAGAAGACAGGTTTGCAGTAGAGAATGATCGGCAGTCAGACAAAAAGAGGGAGGGAAAAATAGCAAAGCTAAGGGGTTGAGAACAATTGTGAGAGAGAGCAGAAGAGACAAGTCAAGAAAGCACTTCCAGAAGGCAGTGCATAAATAGAGCAGTTATCACACGTGAAAAGTATAAACTTGAAGCTGAAGTGCATTTTTAGCATTTAAGTGCGCTGATGTGATCAGTTGGCATATATCTAATACAACTGGCAAATTAAGGGTGAGCAGTTTGTCCCTAAGTGCAGATGAAATGGGTGTGTAATATCAGAGGTGCACAGAGGGGAAGGGAAGAAGAGGCAAGGAGACGACAAAGACAGCCAATCACATTTGGCTATTTAAGGTGAGAATAAAGATAGCCTCAATGCTGACTAAAGTCTCCGAACACAACATCTGCTCCTGCCTCATTCTGGAATACACAAAATAAGATCAACAAAAATGTGCTATTCCTATGCAGTATGAGGCTATAGATGCGTTACATTTTGGATATTGTCATTTTGTAAGATGATGTTTAATGTTTTCCTGCTAAAAGAAACAGACACAGCATGTGCACTGAAAGAGAAATTGGTTGCTGCAATAGTTTATCCTGTCCATGTAAACTTCTTTATGTTTGAATGTAAGTGATGGGGGCAAGAAGCCAAAGTCCTCTGTTTGACTAAAGCTAATATAAAGTTTTAGCAGCTTGAGTTAGCAAAGTGGGTATCTTCACAGCAAGTATGGGCAGCAGCACAAACCATTTCAGACAGCAACAACAGTTGCAATATACTGTAGGCTACATGTGGGTCATCCATCAGGATGTTGGCTCCAATCTGTAGTGGAGATCTTGCTTAGAAACATAAACTTCTTCTTTAGCACACTTTGTGGCTCAGATCCTATGTTTGAAATGCTGCTGTGCTTTAGAAGCTTAGAATAAGACTCAGTGTGGATCCTGCATGGTTCAACAGCCGTGAGAGAAGGAAATCTTTGACTTAAAAGTGTTGAAAATCAGGTCTTTTGTATCTGTGTAAATCCCACCCTAGTTAAGCTACTCGTTTCACTGTATACGAATCAAAGGTTATCTTATGATGCCAAGACTCTTTGGGGAACCAGAGAGGCGAAGCTGTCTGTGATTCTCATCCACTGGACAAAATAGCAGCCATCCTTCAGGACTAACAAGTCCCACTTTGAAATGCTTGCCGCTCTGCTGCTAACCCCCACAAGAGAACATTCTTGCAAGATTAAGTGGTGCAGCACAAAGGCAGATTTATGTGACAAAGAGTGGCTAACACTCCAGTATCTATGCTATACATTTCAGCAGCTGAAGCAGTTTTCCTAAAAGTCCTCATTATGTACATTAGTTTAAGTGAATACATTTAAATCTTTCAGGACATGTATAGAGATTATATAACAATCAAGCAGTTACATACTGTAGTATACAGCATATGGCTAATGTATCTCAAACCAACGAGATAAAAAAGCAGGAAGAAATGTTACTTTGGTGATAAAATACTGACAATCACTTTTATAATTTAAGGCTAACCTTGAACAGGTAACCTTCCCATCTTAACTTCTGCATCAGAGGTCTAAAAATGTAATTTTAACATAACAAATGAATAAATAATTCATAGCTGTTACTTTCTCTTCAAAGCCAGGCGAGAGCTTTTTGCTCAAGTGCACGACCCAGCGTGAAATCTGACGGCACGTCCTGGAATGGTAAGTAGCTCGAAGCTCCAGTCACGCAAAGTTCTAAACAAAACCTTTTAATATTGATGAGGCCATAAGGAATGAGTTCCTATCAACAGCAAGCAAGAATGGCCATTTAAAAATACATTTGCTGGATTGATCTGATTGACCTATGGGATCAACACGATGTTGAATAATCTGTTAAGAATAGAGCGTGGTGGTTTGGCAAGCTCCCCGGTTGACTTTATTTTCCAAGACAGAGCTGATGTGTCATGTATGACGCCTACTTCAGTGGCTTTAAGGACAGAAAGTGAGATCCAGCTCTTTGAGAGGAAACTTTTGACCAGCTCAAGAACGCATTGACAGCAAATAACAATCATCATCATTAAGGCTCTCATCTAATGTGTTGCATCAAACATGATTATGGCTGCACATTCATTTCACTTAAACTGGTCATTTATCTTCATGTTGCATATAAAGATTACATTTTGAGCTGGAGTTTGATCATATTGAATTACAGCATTGATTGCACTTGTAACAAGACAACGGTAATGTCTTTTTGAATATGCCACATTGTGAAATTTAAACTCCCAAATTCTGATTATCGACTTCCTCTGCTGGTAGCGTAAACTGATTAATGCGGGATAACAATCTTCAAAGTGAAGTGTAAGCATTTTCATTGATTTACACTGAAAATATGAGATGTTATATTCCTACTGTATTTATAATAAAGTCCCAGCATCTAAGCAGCTGGCGTGCTCATTCACTATAGCTTCTCATTTACTTCTCTCTCCCAAGATACTGTAATATTATGAAAAAATCAAACATTAGCCCCATCTGTTCTGGGCATATTGCACAAATGAATTAGAATAGCTCAATCACTGTCGGAGGACCACAGAGCAGCATTACATTAAAGGTGGGGTAGGTAAGTTTGAGAAATCGGCTCGAGATACACTTTTTGTTATATTCCATGGAATGCTCTTAACATCCCGATAGCAATGAATATCTTAAGTGCTTTGACAAAAAATCCATACAAAAATGTCATCTGTGGAAGCCGTAGTACTGTAAAAAGCATGACCAATCATTTTAGCCGGCTCGGCTAAAATAACTGGATGGCCTACCTGCCTGTCAGCCTTCCATCTGTGCACAAATTTATCTCGTGCCCTAATTGGTCATGTGCGCGTTCATGTGTGTTGGAGGAGGGGCTCTGTAAGGAAGTGGCAGATTTCTTCCGGCTGTGTATTTTCAAATTCTAGCGCACTCAAGCTGGTTTCTCCAAAATGACCTACCCCACCTTTAACTGATGTGAATCCTATCCAAACTATTATTAAAATTAAGGGATTATTTGTCATGAATATGATTCCATGATCTCATACTTTATACCTGCATGGATTATATACTTATTACACTACCATATGGTCCGCAAGCGAAGTAAGTGAAAGCTGAGAATCAGAGTCTCTGACCTCATTTAAGACAAGTGTTTATACATTTAGCCTACTCTTATTATTTGTTTTTCATTGAGTGTCCTGTCTTAAAGGTCCCATGTCATGCTTTTCCGGTTATTACCCGTCCCCTTGTAGCTTTTTCTGCATGTAAACGGTCTGCAAACCTTCAAAGTACACCCTGTAGCGAGTAAAACTCTAACACAGAAAATACCTGTCTATGCTGCCCCAGAACACCTCGTTGGAGATTTTTCTTTTTCCATTTTTTTCTTCCTGAGTAAAGTGACGTAAACGGGCATAGTGACTTAGCGGCTCCGCGGATTGGTCCATTTCACACACACACACTCACTCACCCTTATCTTTTCTCAGCTGCGGCTCCGCAGATTTCTAAGCCTGAACTCAGCCTGAGACAGTGAGACACCGCGAAACTCAGCCTGAGCACACACACACACTCACAGTTCAGGTGAGTTTTGCGGTGTCTCGCTGTCTCGCAGACCCCACGCAGCAACCAGGAAACGACCCCAGTAATCCAGCTCACACTGTGCGCAGCAGCGAGCCCCGCAACGTCCCGCCAACACGGCACCCAGACCCCACGCAGCAACCAGGAAACGACACCAGTAACCCAGCTCACACTGTCCGCTCCTCGAGCCTCAAAGGGCGGAGCAGCGAGCCCCACAACGTCCCGCCAACACGGCACCCAGACCCCACGCAGCATTCTCATCTGTTTGTCATTACTGGTGTCATTTTCTGGTTGCTAACGCCATTGTAACACATAATCACTGATGTTCCGCCGTAACGGTAGTGGACTCATCAGAACAGAGTGGGCGAGCTGACCAATCAGAGCACAGTGGGCTCATAGGGAGGGGGGGGGCAGGAGCTCCAACAAGCCGTTTAGGACAGAGAGTGAATACACATACTATACAGAGATGCTGTATGAGAAACCAATGTGATTTTGGAGCATTGAACAATGTAAATATATTCTAGTAGACCTCAACAATGGAATTATGATCAGTAGAAATGGCCATGACATGGGACCTTTAATACAGTCAAGAAAACTCCCAATGACAAGTTTGAATATATAAAGGGGTTACACAGAGGACATGAAGAAAAATGTGCTGACTTTACAGTATACCATAACATTTTCTAATACACTTTATTTATTATCTCTGTTATCTAAGGGTTAATAATCCTGTGTGTGTTTCAGCAGCAATGGAGAAAGGAGAGAATTTGTTTTATATTAAGCTCATGTGGGTAAGCAGAAGCTGCCCTGATGTTGTCCTAGAGCGATCGTTTCCTCTCTTATCATTGAACCGTTTTCCAAACTGGCGTTTGGTGGGTGATATGAGAGGATTAGGCCCGGGTCCTGCCTGACGACTCTTTAATTAACAGGCTTAAAGTAAATGCTCTGCTCCCTATAATTGGATCAGAAGGAGAGATCTGCTATCAGCTAATTGGCTTCCTCACACATATGTAGACTTATCAGGTTTCGCCTCCAGGTACATGTATATGATTTTGAGGCAAGAGGAGTTGTGCCAGGCGTGGTGTGGTTGTTAGTTTAGCTGTTTTCCAATAAACTTTTCCTGGCAAGTGAACTAGCCAAAACCCAACCTAAAATAGTCCTCTTGCCTCGTAACTAGAACATACTTACGTATTTGTATGGCTTCTAAAAGCTGTCTACTGGTGCTCCAGTGATGTAAGATGCATATTTACGATACCCATAGCTCAAGTCTGCCAAGCAACTTTATCTCTCCCACTGGTTTCTGGCATTTCCCTGTCAAATCTATCCAATAAAAGGCAAACGTGTAAATAAAAGGGATCTACTATTCATAGTTAAACTATAAACCAATGTATGGGCTGGATATATTTTTTTCTGAATTTAAAGATAATACACACACATAACATGAGACAAGCTCCCATGAGTTGTCAGGGCTATTGTAGCTTCCTCACAAAGCTGCCTCATTAAGAGTGTGTGAATAAAAGGCTTGATCTACAGTGAAGACAGCAGGTGAGGTAATTCGGTGCAGCATGAGCGTAACCATCATGCTTCATCAGTGCTTAAACCCACTACAGATTGTTTAGAAAATCTAACAGCATTGGCACGTGGAAAGTGGGTAAGATACATGATGGTATCCACTTTTGTATTGAAAGTTTCTGCTGCTTTTAATCTCCAGCTAGTAGAATTAAGTTAAATTAAATAGAGGGATTGATTTGGGATTGGCCACAGTATTGAGTATGTACATCGCTTTGGATAAAAGCGTCTAACAAGTAACATGTAATGTAATTTAAACACTGCCAATAGTGTACACTTATCAGGGAATTAAATAAACGCAGGTTGGCAGGGCATTGCTCAATGGACTGCAACGTGTTTAAGTGTAAACATATGTAACAGATTCCTCCATATATCTAGCAAACAAAGCCCATCCACACAGAGATAATGGATTTATACATGCAGTGAGAAAATAAGTTAGAGCTCGGCTCACTGCAAGCACATGCTTTTTTATAATAGCTTTTTATGATTTATAGCTGCGTGTTGTTCCCATCCATGTGAATCTCAATCTAATCATCTAGTGGAGAAACACCTGGTGTGTGCATATGCGTGTGCTTATGTGAGCAGTGACACATACACACACCTTGGCTCCACATAATGTAGATACACATGCAATGGTAGTGCATGTGGGCATTGAGAACCCACATTTTAATCAACGACAATGCTAGAGGCTAATTAGGAAACTGGGTAATGGAAAACGTCATCGGCTCTTTGTCTCTTACCTGAACGGTTTGAACGTCACTAGACATCTTCTGACCATTATTTTACCGTCGGTGCTTCCAGTAATCATTTCCCAAAACAAGCGACCCCTGACATTGCTGCTAACCTCCCAACCTGGGACTTGACGTGACCAAACATTTTATCTGCGTCCCATCCAGCGGTGCACAGCGGCAGGTTACGGGGTTATTTTGAACAAAAACAGCACCAATAAGTGCTTCTATATCCCTCAAGTGGAAATGGTGGAAAGTTTGAGTCACTGAGTCTCCTTTCCCGAGTGTGAAAATGTCATTTAAAGCGTAATTCCGTCGTCAGGCAAACACGATACATTTGAGGTAAAGTCGCAGCAGGTTGTGTCGACCGATGGAGTAATATCCGATGTGAGTTCTTTACAAAAAAATAGAGCTGTTGTTGTTGCTGTCAAACATGTGGATAAAGTGTGTTTCGTTTGATATCTACGTTGTCTCTGATTTCACGGAGAGGAGAGCTAGCTTCATGGACGTCTTAACTTCACGGTGAAGCCAGAGCGAGTGTGGCAAGTCAGCCGTGTTGCATCGCACTCATTCAATTCTCAAGAGGCAAGCTAGATTCAGTGGAATCATACACATCCGGTTGGTCTTTTCAAAATAATAGCCCATTAGATCATTTGATCATTTTTAATAATGGCGAGAAGTAAATAAACAAAAATAAGCAACTAATATAATGTATTTATGAATGACTTGTATACTTTCGTCCTACCATACAGTGTTCACCATTAAACAAAAGAGAATAACAACTATAAAGACCAATAAAACCTTTAATAGAGAACAAACTATTTATTTTTTGTCTAATGGAAAGGACGAATTAAAATGTATAGTTCAAAACGTGTAACTTATATCATTTGCTTTCTGACCTGGTGATCCTGTTGCCAGGATCTTTTTTTTTTTTCTGTATCCCAATTGTGTTTATGATATTCTGAAAAATAATAGGCAAATCATTCAACCAAACATGTGTAAACAGGCCCACTGATTTAAGAAAATAGCAATGTCAATGTTTTAATGGCACAATTAACCCGGAGGCTTAAACTATTTATTTGTGGGAATATATTTTGACATTTTATTTGGGAGGCATAACCACACGATTTCCTGTACTATTGTGGCTTCCTCTTTGTGACTTGATGGTGGTCCAGCGGCACAGAGAGGGACAGACCTGGACCGTCTGAAGCTTTCTCATTCGCCTCTGTATGGCGCCATCTATGACTTAAACTTGTTACGAAATGCACTCAAGAAATATCATGCTTTTATGTTCCTGTAAAAGAAAGGCATTTGCTAGTTTACAAAAGCTTTAATCTATGCAGCCTATGAAAGTACTCTTACTTAGTAGGGCTGTGAACTGCTTTGGGAACTAGTTATTGCACACTAGGATCAATTGGTTAATGCGTGAATTTGGTGGTTACTAACAGGTAAACAACATGGGATGCTCTGTTGAGCATCGCAGATGTTAATTTCAGCACCACGGACAGCGATTGTGATCAGGATGCAACAGCGGCATCCAGCGGCAGGTAGTGTTACTGCAGCAGGTGTCCCAGCAGCATTTGTAGTAATACTGTGTATGTAAAACTTAAGAAAAAAACAGTTGTCACTTAAAATGACACCCACACAGTAAACCACTTATGGCACCACAAAGCATTGACCCAAACACATGTGCACAGCCCGAAGCCACAACTTAAAATCATAATATTTGTACAGTAAAATGATTTGCAGTCAGTTTTGTCGTGGCATACATTATACAGACTTTGTGGCCAGCGGAGCGTTGGAGCAGAAATGGAGGCAGAAGGGGGGATCTCTGCAGGGGACGAGACTGAAGATGACAGTGAAATCTCTTCATGCTTCACTTGCCATGGTACATGCGGATTTGACTGACAGCCCACCGCCCATGCAGGCTGTCCCTCTCTGCGGGTTGTGGGAATACTTTTGCACTATCAGCGGGTATCCACAGGGCACACATGGGATTTGTACACCTTTTATTTGTGTGTGTGTGTGTGTGTGTGTGTGTGTGTGTGTGTGTGTGTGTGTGTGTGTGTGTGTATTTTAGTGAGATAAATGGATTAACACGCACACATAAAGGCATACCGGTCTATGTGCACACAAAGTGGTAAAAATCACTGACGTTAAAAAAGCATTTTGTCACAGAATACTCAAAGGTGCATGGCTTCACCTTCTTCAGACTCCTACAAAGCAAATAAAGATATCCACCCTGGCTCAATTTTAACGAATCATTTATAAAACGTTGCCCTGTCTGAATGATATACGGATTTAAAAAAAAGCAAAAGCTGCCGACTGCAGCAGTGAATGGTATTATTGTATTTGTAAAAGAGGTAATAAGTCAAATTCTAGAGTGGAGAAAGTGCTGCAGGCTCTGTCACAGCTTTAATGTTCGGCTTTTTGCCTTTGCTGGTCCAGTCCTCCTTCCCCTCAGTTGGTTGCGTTCTGTCTGCAGCACTTGTCACTATTACTAATGAGTTGTCTACCTTGAAACAGCATCCAGCCCGAGGCTGTGCTAACCAGCATCTGTAAAGCCACCACGGGCACAGAAGAAGCAGACGACCTGTAATAAAAACAAGAGGCAGTCCTGATTATTATGCTGTGTTTGTCACGTCTTTTGTGATGTGCATCTGGTGTTTCTTGTGCTTCGCCTTGTTGTTGATTTGTTGAACCTTTTCACACGGCTCATTAGTGGTGTCAGCAAATGATAAATACCCTCAAATGTACTGAGGATTATAAAGTCAGGCTAGCGGATGAATGCATAACTACACTCATTGCATTTTTACAGTATTCGTTTACACACTTTGCACATTGTACATTTAGTATTATATAGTGGAGAGTAATATGCTATGTTGCCGTGCCCTATAAAGCCAAATAACTGTATTTTAATGTAATGAATATGCAATATATTATTTGGTTTAAGATGAACCATTAAAATGGCATGGTACCCATTAATTCCATCAAGCCTTACACCTCGACAGATGATTGTAATTTATTGAATCAATACTTTAGGGATTTGCTATTTGTCAGGTAATCAATATGGTATTTTGGGAAATGTGGACAAAATATATTAGCAGCCAAAGACCCATCAATAGGCTCTTTCAGAAGGAATCTAACACAAGATATAAGGACCTTGCTGACCGTACAAGATGGTAGGACACTATGAAAACATTATCGCAGAGTTTTTCAATGCTATGTCAGTGTGATTGGGTTTTAAAAACTAAACTGATAATATCCAGACTGAATATAATACTCACAAATTATTTTCTGAGCATTTTTTAAAAAGATAAACCCATATAAAAAGATATAACTTAATTCCAAAAGACACAGATTGCCAATGTTGGACAACAGCAAATGCAACACCATCGGGAATATTATACAAGGGAATTGTAAATGATACACTAAGACAAACACTCAAAGAGACAGAGCAAGGGATAGAAAGATCAAGAGACAGCCCTTCTTACACATGGCATGCTTTTTACATTTTCTTGGAGAATGGAGGACTAAACTACACAGAGAGCACCATCTATCAGCAGACTGGGACAAAGTGAGGCGAGAAAACAAAAACAAAAACATTTGTTTCAACTAGTTCACAAGAAATGAAAGCTCAGCGCAAGATCAATCAGGAAGACCAAGCTCTTCATTCATATTACATGTCATTTCAATACTCTCTCCTCCCTCATTAAGTGATCGGGGGCGTCACTCCCCAGCTAACCAATCACTCCTCTCTCCATTCTCACAAGCCTATCGTTGCACCCGCTAATCCCTTTAAATCTGCTCTTCCCTCTTGTCAGCTGTCATTTCAGGTGACAAAAACGCAACCCTCCACCACCCCTTTCGCCTCCCGTCTCCTACAGGGCCAAGCTAAACCTTCTCCCTTCAGACCCGGTCCCACCTACTTATCACCACCACCAGTGTCTAGACCCCGGGGGGGGTTTCATCGGAGCGGTTCTTCCCCCTCCTGAATGATTATCCTGCAAACTGGGGCCTAATCGCCAAACACCATTCCATTCACCTGTTATAATTCTGGCAATCATTATTACATTCATATTACGTGTCCCGGTAATAAATATGTATTTCATACATCAATGTCTCTCCTGATTGAACTTCTTTTATCCACCCCACAAAGTTGTTATCAGATTTCTGCTGCAACAAACTCTCTTAGCAAGGGGGAGTAATGACTTTGAAATGAACAGCAAACCAGTGTGTCACATGGTGGGAGTTAGTCGCTGGGTGTATTTCACTGGAGGCAAAGTGAGAAAGGCATATAAAATGCATCTGGTTGGAAATGAAAAAAAAACTAAACATTTAATGGAAATGCTTTTAATGAAATTGAGAAGGCATTACCCTAATACGTCAAATAAATCTTTTTGGAGAGTCTGGATTTAAAGAACGCTAGACTTTTTCTAAGTGATTTTGTTCATTTATGAATTGATCTTTCAAAAAAACCGGGCAGCCCATGATGCCATGATATATTATGGCTGTAAGAGCAGACCAGCTCTCAAGCTTTAATGTCCCAAGAACTATGTGTGCATCACTGATGTATTTTTCTCACTGATCTTCTTCAATTGCAGGATTCTTCAAAGCCACGTATGCTTTTCCTTTGTTTGACGACATACACTTACACTGATTATGCTGCAGGCTGATAACCCGGACAGCCTGATCTTCTTATAGACTGCTTTTAAAGACCAGACACAGTCGAAACAGGCATGCACTGGATGATTGCTACTCATAATCTCATAGTGTGTGGAATCCATTTAGCCCACAGCCCAGAGGATTATCCCAAGCATGTTGGTGTTCACATGTTTAATTATCTAAACAAATTTGGATTTGGAAAGAGGGAGCGACAACAATCTGAAAATGGGATAATGACAGATCTTAACGTGTAGAGAGAAAATAAATCATAACAATGTGATGAGCGATTATAAAACTAATCAAGGCTCGACAGTATTATGTTTGACAAACTTGCCCTCAATTAATCGCAATCTTCCCACTATAAATACAATAATAGCAAATGCTTCCTGCAGAAAAAAAATATGGACATTTTCATCATTTTTCAAAGCTCATTGTTTAAGGAGGTCGATAGTTGTTTCAGTTTTGAATATCTATATATCATAATTACAATAAATGTGTCCACTTGAAAGGGAAATAATGATTCGTATATACACTGACAGAGAAGTGCAAGTACATGCTATTTCATTTATACAAAGAAACCTTGATACTGTGTTATTAAAAATAACCTTTTACCCAATTAAATTGCACCTAATACTGACTATGCCTGAATGATGCCGTTACAGACTTTTTATGTGTCTGGAAAAGGCCAATGATCCTGTTTTGTGAGCCGATGGATTTGCTGTTTATCGGGACAGCAGCATAAATTGATTTTCTCCTTCTGAACTCAGCAAAGGTTCAAACCACTTCCTCATTTCCAAAATGCATCTTCTTGGAACAAAGGGAGGGAAGAGTTAGATGTCCAAATGTAATTCTAATAGAGTGATTTATGCTAGTCATTTGAAAGGTACATTGCTGTCACAAGAGGAGTCGAGATGAGGACAAAGATCAGGATACAAACTCTGATCACGTAGAGACAAAGCGCATATCAGTTTCATGCAACCGTGGCAGGAAATCTAATTTAATTATCTCTGGCAGTGAAGAGAAACTGCAGAAAAAAAGCTTTAAAAAAAAAGTTTGTCGCAGCTCTTAAGCTATGACAAAAACACCCAAATGAAAAGTTACACCAAGAGAAGTCATTAGAGTATTTGAACAAACAATTACGAATAACACAGGCCCATTCCCATTTATTTGAATGGGTTAATCTGCTGAATCACACTTAAGAAATATGGGTTCACATTTGAAACCTATTTCACTAATGGCCACAGCCAAATGAACAATGTAAAGAGTGGTGTTTTCATTAACGGACAAAAGTCAAAGCAAGAGACTTAAAGAATAAACCCAGATAAAGTATCGCAGCAGCAAGTTTCTTATATAATATGTGATGATGTGTCAGTGTTTTATATGCAGCGTGTTCCACACATTACTACATGCACATTAGATACAATTGTTGTTGTTATTGGCTGGTTAAGTACTCAATGGGGGGTGCAGACACAGTGTACTCTGCTATTATTTTCTGCACTAAGGGCCACAATCAACACTTAAAAATCATCTCTCCTACAACCAGACATTTCACATTTCAGTGGGAAACTCCTGTGCTTCTATAATCAATCTAATACAAACCCACACTAATACAGGGTCTACTTCTGCTACAGGTTTGACTTCAACCACTTTCTGCTGAACAGAATGTAATCAGGAAACAGAGGAAATTAGACCAGGCAATGTAATAAGCCTCACCTTGTTAATTAAGACCCACTCAGTTTTTGTCTTAAACTTGCTCTTTCCAACTCCCAAACAAAGACAGGCTAATTGGGAGCCACAGAAAACAAACAGAAAACAATCTATTTCATCTGGACTGTAATTGAAAACAGAGCCTGGAGTTAATTACTAATCGTTAATCATCGCATTCACCTTCTGCTATTTTTAATGTTATTCATTGCACCCTCTATTTACATTTTATATATACGAAACCTCCGTTTGCATGCAAAGAAGGGAAAGTGTCAGAAGTAGTGATAGAGACTAAACAGATCAGATGAAATGGAGGGATGACAGAATCGATGGAGAAATGGAGAATAGACACATTGAGAGAACATAACAATAAGGGAGATTGATTTATCAGTAATGAAAGAGGGAAATGGCTTGGTGGAGTGATTTGTCCCAGTCACATCGGCGTTGATAGCTGGACGTTCCGGGAGGTTGAAAGGCGAGAGAGTATTGTGATGCTGATTGACAGCACAGGTCGACACAAGAAAGACAATTTGCATTTTCAATGCATTCGAGATTGACTTCATTTTCCTCTGGGGTTTGACACACACACTCACACGCGCACTAGCACACACGCACAGACACACACACACACGCACACTAGCACACGCACACAGACAGACTTATTTGACAGCCAGCAGCTCTCAACCTGAATGCAGCAGTCATCTGAGTGTGACATCACTGATCAACACCTAGGGGGAATGGCCTGTGACTGACAGACCTACCGTCCCACTCGGTGACAGCTGGGCATGGAATATACAGAGAAGACAAGCTCCTGAAAGCATCTTCCCAGAGAGAGAATAGAGTTGATCCCTGCGTTGTGATCCAAACAGAGATTCTCTCTGCGGCTTACTGTCCCACAAAACACAGCGGGCAGCCAACAGCCAGAGAGAGGATGACTCCACTGTGCACAAAGGCGGGCCCAACACCAAATGGTTTCCCACGTTTAGTGAGGAAGAACTGTGAATGTGCAGCACAAAACCCTGACTTCAACCTCATCAAACAGATTTGGGCTGAACTGGAAGACCTCTGTGAACACCAAGTCCCTATCGCCTAACATCAGTGGCCGACTTCACTGATGCTTTTGTGGCTGAATGGGAAAAAAACTGCTGGAGCATTGATTCCAAAATGTTTTCTGAAGTTACTGCGTCCATTTCAGTGTATCAAAAAAGATCTATTGAATCATAAAAACATGCTGCATTGAAAATGTTTTAAATGCCAATACTTATAATCAGGGTTCATACACTTTTTCACCAATGATTTTCAATGACTTTTCCATGACCTTTACCTAATTTTCCATGACCAAAAACATTGATCTTTCTCAGCGGTACCACTGAAACATTTTTATTTTAACATGGAACAGGAAAATAAGGTCTGCATATGAAACATGTTGTGCCTATCTAAAACAAATCAAATAGTAGGCTTACTAGCTCCTTCAGGCTAAAGCAACTAAAATCTCTCACCAGCAAAATACCTCGTCAGTTAAATGCCATTTTACGTTTCATTACTATACGATACAGTATTTATTATCATTATAATGTTTTCCATAACTTTTCCAGGGCCTGGAATTTGTATTTTGAATTTCCATGACTTTTCCAGGTTTTTAATGACCGTAGGAACCCTGTATAATGCACTCATTATGAAAAAGTGATCAACAAGGATTGAACGCTAACTTTTTGTTGAACCTCTCTGGTTAAATCTCTTGGCTGTCCTCCGTTTGGGCTCAATCCTCAACTTTTTCTCGCACTGGGATTAAAACATCTACATCCCACAGCAAGTAAACCCTGAAGCCTCTCACCTGGAGGGCCTACTTGCTACTGTTCTCACCACCTCTGGGGCAACAGCTCAGCAAATTCACCAAGCACACCATGATCCACCGTGACATGTGCGTGTCATTTGGTGCCCTGCCATTTTGGTCTAAGACAAGAGTGCAGGAGAGGACAGTCCTGGAAGACAGACAATACATGAAGTGAGGAAATCAAACCGGACAACAGAGAATGACCGGTCACTATTGGATCAGATTGACCTCTTATCAGTCTGCCTTTTTGAACTCTGATTATGAATGATCTGTGAGGTGTCTTTCTATTTGGTGTCTCACTGGTTTCCCACAAAAAGCAATACAGACACAAACTTAGATTTGACAAACACATTTGGCATAAAATAGGACAGCACCATCCACTGGTGTGCCTTTAGATTCACTGAGGTCTCTGCCTTTAGGTGGCAGATGGAGAAAAGAGGAGTGATTGAGCTCATCCACTATCCACCTTACAGTATGACAGCAACAAAACAGACCTGGGTTAAATCAATAAAGGTTTGTAAAGGTTGCTGTAGTGCTGTGGGTACAACACTATGACTGCTCTGAATTAAACAGAGTGAGGTAAAGCAAAAGGCAGAGCAATTGAAAGCTGGATAACCAAACAAACTGGCCTGTTTTGAGATAAGACTAACATCAATATATAGGATTAATATTAATTTAGCAGTTTCTCAAGAAGGGGTCCTATGATGTAGGAGGCACACAAGAAGGGGTCCTATGATGTAGGAGGCACACAAGAAGGGGTCCTATGCAGTAGCGTGGCGTGGGGAAAAATTTAGGGGAAGCCCATCTTTTTGGGTTGGGGGGGGGGGGGGGGGTCAATAACGTAACCAGATGAGTGATTACAGCGCCCGGTATCATTCTACACACATTTGTATCACACAGATGCAGGACTTGCACACGCCTGTTATCTAACCGACAGGTCCGCACGCACTCTCCAGCCGAAACTCTCTCGTCTTATTAATTTAAGCATTTTCTTATTAATTTATGCAGACACCCCCCCCCCCAAATGCAATACCAGCCGCTCAATGCGCAGTGCAGATTCGGTAATGAATAAAAAAGAAGGATTCATTCACAAAGTAAATCAGGAGACCTTTAAAGTTTTACGTTTACATCAAAGTATCAGTAGCACATGAATTCAAAAACAATTATGTACAGAAACATTTGCATGCGATAGTCCACCTTCTCTTCCCTTCCCTTTCTAACACACGGCAAGTGCAGCAACAGTCCTCGTCTCTGTAATTAGCTCAGTCCGTAGTCCAAAAGTAACTAAAAAATATAAACAATCTCATCTATTCAGGTGATCGGGCCCTATATGGAATAAATAATGCTTCATTTGCTTGATAATTTCAAACGGCGGTGATGACAGTTATAGTAGGCTACTACATAAAACTGATGTTGATGTGATTTGATTGGATGGCAGTGTCCAATCAAATCGCCAGCCGCCAGCCGCCTCTGAAGGGAAGCCAGAGGCGGCTGGCTTCCCTTGGCATGGCCCTGACCAATCACAGGTTGGCAGGGGCATCACGTGGGCCTCATCTGATTGGTCAATCCCTCAATTCTTTTTCACCAAGGGAAGCCTGATCCGACTGGCCTCCTCTCGCAACAGTGAATGCAATCTACTGTTTCACCATAACATCTAGAGGGGCGCTGTTTGTTTCACTCTTTGTAAAATACTCAATGAGAGTGGGGGAGAGACGGGCCGGCAGCAACACACAGCAAAGGAGAATTATCGAAACAAAACAAAGTGTTTTTTATTATTTATTTAAATTATAACTACAATCCGAAAAAACAGGGGAAGCCTGGCTTCCCTTGGCCTCCGGGAGAAAACGCCACTGGTCCTATGATGTAGGAGGCACACAAGAAACCACTATCATCTCCGGTGAATTGGGGATGCCCACGTACCAATGTCCCCAGTAATTCAACCTGGACCGTGTGCTGTATATGTGACCGGCTGTGCACAACACTGTACACCCAATATCTAACTGTCTACAAGGGGAGTGACAGTGTCCTAAATAGGACAAATGGTGCGAGTGCTCTGAGAAGGCAGTGATGTGTCAAACCCTGCCATGGTTGGTAAGAGGTTGCAGAGTCGGAGTGATTAAAGCAATGAATCAACCAGAGGGGAGGTCTCGGCTGCCAGCGTCATCTCACACGCAAGCTGGCAAATCGAGGAGCTCATAAGCAGCAACAGCAATTCTTCACTTAAACTAGAGAATAAAAGTGTGCGTGTCTGGGAGGGGGAGATGTTTCAATGTAGACACATTGTTTTTCACTCCACTGTTTATGCAGCACTGTATAAATGTGTCCAATTTCATTCTCGTTCTTCGCCAGCAGAAACAAGACTCATAAATCTAGACAGTGCATGAGTACGGAGGGCCACAATCACTTTGTTATGCCGTGAGCAAATGAGTTCAGGTGTGGAACAAAGTGAGACTCGTGGAGGTCTATGCTTAACACAGCAAGATAGAGTCCAGATTTCATTATTCTAAATAAAAATGTGACAAATAATGTTTTTATCGCCTGAAGCAAGAATAAATCCAGACTGTATAGCATATATAATTGCGAACACACCTCCTTCTTTACATTTGAAACTGTAGAGAATGAGAGCAGGCTTTAAGCTAAATGCTAGTGCCGGTATGCTAGCCCAAAGTAATATTCATTTGCTGACCGATATTGCCATCCTTAGAGCCACCCTCCAAGTCTGGCAATAAAAAGTTGGGCAACAAAGTCAAATAGAATAAAACGTCCAAACTTCAACAAAAAACGCACCAAAATCAAACTTATTTTCAAACTACGACACAATTAGAAATAATTGACAAACAAAAGGAACATTAGAAAGAAGAAAGAAAGAAAGAAAAGGGACAGCATAAAGAAACAGAAACAAAGGCAGCACAGCTCACCGTGGCTCTGCTGCCACACTGACAGACACAGAGACAATCCATCATTGTTCTTCATTTCACGCCTCTGCTTGCATCGTTTATCCTATTCAAGCGAGGCGTCAATACCAATATTTAGCAATATGAACTGTGATTGATGACGACACCCACAGTCTGCCACAATAACTATTATCTCCAACAACACGATAGTTACGTGTGCTTTAATTGACAGAACCGAAAACAAAGCTGTCCCACATCTGTTCTTTGACACATGGGAAACTAACAGGAAGGATAAAGGTCCTGGAAGAGCCAAGAGTGTCAACATCTAAAATCTATAGGTGTTGTTAATATACTGTACATCTACTCCCTCAATGCAAGTGGGAATGGGAACATATCATAAAGAAATGTACGACGTAGCACTTAGAAAGTTTGCCTTATTTGAAACCAATGCCATGGATTATTGATTCCTAATGAACTTGCAGGATTTTTGCTTTTTTGAGTTGGTTTCTTCTTGGCGGAAAGCACTAATTGTAAGTCACTCTGGATCAAATGAAAGATGGACAATTCAATGAAATGACACCTAAATGTAACCTTTTTTAGTTTTTTCTTGAGATTATTGTTTTAAAAGTTGAAGTCATTCTATATTTCCAAATGATCCATTTTCCACCGCTCAAAGTACTTTTTCAACCTGTCGAAACTACTTCAGTCATTTGCTATTGAACTCAGCCACAGTGATTCGATTAGCCAGGGCGAGTTTCTTGGGTAAATGTCTGACGTAAACGATGTCAGACTAAAATAAATAAATATGAAAGGGATATATTCCCGACCACCTGCAGATAACACCTGATCCCATGCTAAGTTGGCCTATTAGTCCGAATCCAAGATGAGAACCTACAACAGAGTATATGCAGGAATCCTGAAGTCAAATGTAAGACCTTTTAAGACCTTTTTTAAGACCCTTTCCATACATTTTAAGACCTCATCGCCACTTCGAGTTTTAACCGGTTACATTGGCGACACACTTTACCTCACATTTACTATATACAGTATTGATTGTTCTTCCTCCTTATCTTCCGACCATTTGGACGCAAACTTGCATTTCCCCATAACGATGTTGTTTAACAACCGGTGTAAACGGACCTTCGCGCTATCAAGCAGTGAGCGCGCGATGTCCTGTTCAGATGACGTCAAATCCAACGGGATGCCATAAATAAACAACACAGAATCACACTACACACCTACGCAATGATTACATTCAGGCACACTGTAGAATACAACCTCTTTGGACGATGTATATACTTATTGAAAACAATCTACAAAATGTAATACCTTGGAAAATGCCGTTTAATACGTTTTAATACTTTTTAATAGCCTTCATTTTCGCTAAATTGATTTATCAACTTTTAATACTTTTTAAGACCCCGCGGACACCCTGTACAAGGAGATGAAAGACTTCTTGATAAAAGCAGGCAATCTCAAACTGAGCACACAGCTGAGTCTTTGTTGATTTATAGCCCAGAATTCAAATCTTACCAAAGCCAAGAGAGAGTTTATGAGATCTAATGTGGGTGTCTCAGTATTACACCGTTTGACTCTCCAACTGACTCAGCAGGAGAGGGATGAAATCATTACCTCAAACGGATCATTTGGAAGAAATGGTAGTCACGTATCATTTCACGTTCTAGCATGGTACTGCAGAGCCGTGGACGTCCGTCAGTTTGACAGGTTTATCTTGACCATGAGTCCAGAGAGGGAGGATCAGAGAGGCTAAGGCAAAGTCCATCTCATTTCAGCAGCACATCTTAGTGTTCATGAAACTCAGATTTAAAATAAAATAACTAAGTGGCTTGGAAGTACACGTAGCCTGTGGAAAAATGTTTATTAATTGCGTACTGATCATCCCACTGACAATTTAAAAAAAACAAATTAAACTGTGATGTGATACTGGAGAGAGATCTGTTAAGACATTCCAAACTAATTTGTTTCCCTTTTGGGTCGAATTGTGTGTATTATTTTTAGTGGCGAGGAGTAGCCTGATAACAGGGACGAAGAGGAAGAAGAGCTGAAGGATTGATGGAAACCAGAGCTGATGGGTAAAGCCTTGAAATGACAGATTTACACACCTCATTTCCCTTTCATAATAAGAGTTGTTGGTGTTTCACCTTGGACAGTATTCATTTGTGTGTCGTTAAATCAGTTAGCAGTGGTATGACTCTTCAACATCTTCACATACACAATGCTATTTCTTTTGAGTTTTAAAATCCAGAGCCATCATTGTACAACAACTGTTTTTAAATATTTTTGTTTTTTTTATGACACGTCAAGAACAAGTTCATTGTTATTTTATCCATCTCAGGAGCTACACTAAGCAATTATATTATATCCAGTGTGAAAGCGTGCATAAAAGTATAATACAATTGTAAAAATGTAGGAGTAAGTGGATGGGCTTTAATTCTAAAACATGATGTATCTACTGTATGTGCATGACAATAAAGGGTACAATATACATCCTGTTTTTCAATGTGTCTTTCTAGAAGTAAAACCTTGAGGCAATGTAAATATAAAAAATCAGTTGTAATCAATACAATGCACCAATCACAGGCGATATGAAAGGGATTGGATAACCCTGGACTTCACAAATGTATTCAGTCATCGAGTTTACAGTTGAAACCCTGGCTCTGAAGCTCATCCTGAGGGAGGGCCCCTGTCAACATTGATAGATCACTGAGGGGCCACCCATCAAAAGGTGACATTGACAAGTTGAAACAGCTTTTTCCTGTTTTTCTCTGAGATGAAGGAACATTTGAGTTTATTGACATTCTTTTTTGCAGTATTGTTGTAGGAGAAAGCATCCTGCTATCACTGTTCAGTATTTTGGGCCGTTGGTGTTGGTTGGCTGTAAATCAGAAACATTGAAGGAGACAGAAATACATCTATTGCGATTCTATTTCTAGACACATGCAGTGCCTAGACAACCTAGATATGCCAATACTGTACTTGATCTAGAACAGAATCACTGGCAGACTTTGGCCTTAATATCTCTCCTGGCCGATAGATTGAGCACAGAGGTAGATGTTTTGTTACCTGGGTTGTTTTATGAGATGAAAAGTAAATGTCCTTCTCTTAGTTTTTTACATCTCATATGCTTAGGAAAAGAAGTACCCACTGTATATGGACTGTAACAGAAACTTATTTTACTCACTGACTTACTTTAATAATATCCCTGTGTGATTCGAACTTGCTAATGTTTATCTTGGCTTTCAAATGTTTGCTAAGCTTGTGAAATGTCCTTATTAAAATTGGTTGCAATGTTGTTAGTTACAATCTATGTGCATCTAGTATGACTAACTTCTGTTGAACTGAGAACATCCTGATACTGCCTCTCTAACTTCCAGAAGGCTCCGTTCATTATCACCAAGCTTGACCCTCCCTTCCTCCTCTCTCTGTGTTTAAAGCATCAGGACTCAAACCACCAGAGACTCAGACACAGTTTTATCCACAGGCCATAAGACTACTTAATGCCTGAGCTTGCACTATTTGTATTGTTGTTGTTTTTTTTCAAATGTGTTGTATGTCTTGTAATTGCATTGTTGAGGAACCTGTGACCTAAGTTGTTCATTCATTACCTACACCATATTTGTATATATGATATGACAATAAACCTTTAAAAAAATATATCCAATACAATCTCTATTCTGCGTGTTTCCCCCTGCAGACTCTCTCTGTATGACTGAATGAACTTTTTTGCGAATAATAAAATAGACAAAGACAAGCTGAATGGTTTGATTCTATATCCACATTTGATAAATAAAAACGCCATCATAGGACCGGGAACGTAATGTTGTCACACAAAGTCTCCCATGCTGCTCTTAGTTCTGGTTCAGAAATACTCACTATCCACACACTGAAGCTTTCAAAACACTTGTGCAATAGGCTTGCAATGCCTTTTTGTGTGAACATTTAAAAGTGAAGAAAAACCACCTGCTGCCTCATAAAGCTTGTCTCTTGGCTCACAGTTATCCTTTTCCCTCTGGCTGCTAGTTTCTCTTGCAACTCGAGGGAGGATTGGCTCTGCTATATTGGCATCAAAAATAAAAAGTCAATAGCCTTTCGTACTGACACATTATTCTGTCTAAAATACTCTCAACGATCCTGGAGGCAGTGTCAGTGTGTAACCATTTCAGACACGCTAATCAATAGCTCTGTCATTACTAACACAGTCAATTGAGACCAATTATGCAATCTATTTTGACAGGTGAGGAATGTCTGTTATCACTCATGCTAAACTTTCTTCATTATGACATGTATAAAGTATGATTGAGTCATTTGAACGGTGTCAATGCATGCAAAGATGGGCACAAATACATTCAAAAGCATCATGTGACAAATCCCAAATACATGCTCATCAAATGTATAAGAATGACATCCTCAATTCTGATATGAGAATGGTATGGTCTGGTATGTGTCCAATTAAAATACAATCCATTTGAAAATAAAATAATAAAATGTCCTACTTAATAAGGAAAGGGTGGTTTCTGTCCGTCAAAGCGACCATTGCCTAACTGGCTGAACACCCAACTAAAAAAACAACGTTGGAAACAGTAAGTCCAGGGTGGAAACTAGCTCTTTCAGATGAAAATGAAAACGAACATTTAGCAGATGCCTCTTTCAAGAGCAATAAATAAAGGTGCAGTGGAGTAGTTACTTTTCATGTTACCAATTGAATGAGTGCAAAATACACAAAAACAGTAATATTAGCAGCGTATGATCCAGAACAAACTAGTATAATAGAAAGAGAACAAGAAACAAAGTTTTAACAGCTTTCCCGTTGCTTCAACAATGACAATTTAATGAAATGGTCACTTTTAATGGTTATATATAAACCTCTTTTATACTTCTATTATCATTCTTTTGACCCATGGACTATGAAGGTGTACAAAGTTAATTGAGGTGAATTGAAGTAAAGTGTGCTACCTCCTTTTGGAAGGAAAGTATTTGAAAGTGTGTTGCCAGAAAGACATCAGTCATCCCCCACTTCTACAGACCGTAGCTGAAGTCGAATAGTCCATTTAGCTTAGGAACCTTCCTAACGGAGTGAAATGACCCGGAAGTCCCTCAGTGGCAGCCATGATAAGTGCCGTTCGAATTCTCTAGATGATAGGAAAGGAGGTTTCAAACTTCCTTTATAACCTCCTTTAGCTTAGGAACCACTGGACCTCCCTTTACGAAAGGAGAGGAGAACATGCTGCCCCACAATGCCTTGCAGCCGCAGCATTTGCCGTCACACAACAGTCGGCCGTTCACAACCGAAACAACCGATTATGACAGAGAAATTATATCATGAAAGTTACGGTGCTTATTAAGCATTTTAAAACGTATGTGGTAACTTGCCAAAGTGCTTTGTTTTGAACGTTCATCAGTATTATAATCAAAAAGAGAAATACGAACGTTAGTTTTTACTGAAATTATCAAATAAAGTCAACATTTCACAGTCTTTACTGAGCTGTGTGGGGTTTGTTCAACTTTTAAAAGAAAGATGTTTGAATGGTGATATACACAGTGATAGATGTTAAGGACTAACGTTTATAATAAATACATTTGTATTGATTTTAAGATCTTTTCATACAATCATACGTATTGGGATCATTTGTATTAATGTGGACCGGAGGGAGAGGGTGACGAGCATAAGTTTCACTTTCCTTTTTTATTTCAATTCCAACTTTGGTCATGAAGAATATGTTTCTCTGTTGTCCCCGTTCATAAAGCATACAACAACAGCATCAGAGCACGGTGCAGAGTCTCTAGATGAGTTTACAGTAGTCCCTCGTTCTTATTAAACATCCATGTTGTAGTCCGCTGTATAGAAAACTGTAGTTTCCATAGTTTCCCCACAGCAGCAGACGCACATTTATGACCTCCGCTGGCGCATCATAAACACGTCGGATAGTGAAAGTGCAGTCGGATTCTCTAAAGTACCGCAGTCTCTTCTCCTAAGTCCTTTTGAATTCTCCCATCCACTATCCCTTAACCCCGTGACGTTTCACTCAGAGGTCAAGGAATAGACGATAGGGTTAGACGTTAGGAGCTGATTTTTGGATTATCCGACCGCAACCCATGTGTTTGTCACCTTCAGCAGATTAGCAGAGGAGAAGAGTGATAAACAAAGAGTGAAGCCGTCGACTTGCACGATGTCACCGTGCCCTGTCTGCCCGCTCCTCGCTCCCTCTCTGTTCAAACTCCCATCAACCATTCACACTTAATGGCTCTGGTATTTCAGACAATTTAAGGCCGCTCTCCAGCAGAAAGGACTGTGCAATCGAGCATGGCGGAGAGCTAATTGAAGTCCGCTGACACCATTAGCAAACTGCCATCAGGCTGATAGTCAGTCGTATAACAAGAAGCTGAGGGCCGGGGAAGAGAGATAGCTGATGATGAACAACACAACACACTGATTTCTTTCTCACATGTCAGACCACGTCTCCTTTAACAAGCCCAAAGAGAGAAGGTGGAAACAGCCTAGGACTGAACTGCATAAATACATTAACACACTGTTGTGAGGAACACTGGTCCACTACTCTGCAACAAACTGGGAAGAGAGCTATATCATTTGTATCTACAAAGGTCATTAAATACCATGGCTCGCTAGTTTCAGTCACGCACTGGCCTTTATCTCTGTGGCCTTCACTAATACACCATGACTGTTGCCTTTGCTAAGGACTAAAGGAAGTATTTTGTCGAAAATGGGCTTACTGTAGTTTTGGACTTTCAAAGACAGAGAGAGAGCATGTTAGCACTCTAAATGTGTATTGAAAATTCTAACAATGAATAACAATGCATTATACTGTAGTTGGTAAAAACCCTTTTTTTGGCAGTAACCCACAGTGTAAATAAACTGCCCAGCCCTTGAGGTGCTAACAATATTAGACCATTAAACTACCCCCAGCCGGTCTCAAGAAGCCCCACAGAAAGCACCTAAACAGGCCAGTAACATGCTGATCCATGGCATCGTCTGCCCCATTGTGCTTTGGATTTGATTTGGATGCGACTATCTTTATTTCCCCGGGGCTGCACTGCTATCAGGGTGAGGCGAGGAGGTGAGCCATCTTGCTGAATATAAATGCTCCAATTGATGTGCAGTATGTGAGAGACTAGCCCTTGGGACCAATACTGGCTAATGGCTATCTGATTGACTGGGGAAAGAGAGGAAGAGAGGCGAGGAAGTGAAGACGGGGAGAGCAGGAAGGTGACAAGCCTGTCTGTCTGTTTGTATTTCCGAGTACTCGAATATAATACCATGCAGAGCTGATTAAGCGTTCCTATCAGTCTTTTGTGTACACATGTGTGAGTGTGTGTGTGTGTGTGTGTGTGTGTGTGTGTGGTGTGTGTGTGTGTGTGTGTGTGTGTGTGTGTGTGTGTGTGTGTGTGTGTGTGTGTGTGTGTGTGTGTGTGTGTGTGTGTGTGTCTCCCCATGCCTTTCAGCATGTGGATCTAATGAAGGCTGCTTACAGTATAATGAGAGATGTGGTCAGATAATGGAGGAGGTAATTACTCCAGTACCGACAGCCACTGGTTAGGAATTACATTATTGATCGGCCAGATGCAGCAGCATGACAGACCAGGAAGGGTAGGAAAAATATAGGGAACGAGAACAATCAACTCCTAAAATAAACAGCTCGTCCGTCTGGCTTCCAATCAAGGCTGAGGTACGAGGCACACACAGGTGAGTGCAGTGTGTGCTGACACGCACGTAAACACACTCCAGCTAAGTTACTTTACTTGGCTGGGAAAACCTGCAGTGATGTGATTGTGTAGCGATCCAAGCGCTTTAACTGAGGAGGGAGATTTTTGGGCCGCTAAGCCTCGGTAAATGTTAGTCTCTAAATGCAGTTTTATCATCATGACTAGAAAAAGTTCAGATATTTAATCCACATCTGTACACCTGATTAAATATGCTCTTGGTTGCATTTGAACAACTACACCTAATACACTGCCCCGAGCTGCAATCTGTAGTCAGCACATGCAATACTTCTGAAAATACTTCATAACTTTATCTGCTTTATCTTATTGTTGGCTGAAACGGCAGAGTTCCCTCAATAGACACGTACCGGTTAAAGCTTTAAAAACGATTCAGCAGATCAAACTAGCTCATTTCATGTGTAAGAATCCGGAAACACTAAAAACGTTTACATGTTTATAGATTTTCTCTTTTACTGCTGAATAGTTAAAGCCTAAACTGTTTGTTAGTGGGGGGGCTTACAACCTGTTGGTATCATAGTAAAGCTAACGGCCTGTCGTTATTTTATTTTTTTGAACTTTTATTGTTACATATTACAAGTACTAGTAACGAAACGGTTTCTCTGCATTTGACCCATCCTAGTGTTAGGAGCAGTTATACAGTTATACAGCACTTAACGTATATAGCGTGTCAGCAGTAGACAGTGAACTCAAAGACATGCAGCACACACAGCAGACACATAAGGTACACACAACATGCATTATCTTGGCACACAAGCCTTCATCCCCAGCATCAATCGATACATTACATCGATTCCCTCTAAGACAGCAGCTTGTAAGACATTTAGGATCCACCCCTTTTCTGTGACCTGCTTTTATTAGAGGGTCTCCTTACTTTAGCAAAGCATTGGAATGTGACACTGGATCTATCAGCCTACTATCAACACAATTAAGGTATTTATTTTCCTACACACAGGGGGCCTTATTTTCACCACAAACGCTCACTAGTCTGCTACACAGAATTGATGATCCAACGTAAATCTCCCATTCAGAAAGCAAATAAGGAGGGACTAAGGGGCTGGGGGCGATTGTTAAATGCCACAGGGACTACACACAGCACACTGCAGGTAATTATGGACCCAGGTCTGCCCGTTAGCTAGCTGCAGTGTTGGTACATAATGTGTATGTCAGTTTGTATGTGTGGCAGTATGTATAAGGGCTTTGTGTGTGTGTGTGTGTGTGTGTGTGTGTGTGTGTGTGTGTGTGTGTGTGTGTGTGTGTGTGTGTGTGTGTGTGTGTGTGTGTGTGTGTGTGTGTGTGTGTGTGTGTGTGTGTGTGTGTGTGTGTGTGTGTGTGTAGGTGTGATTTCTGCAGCTTTAACATTTCATTAAAAACAGAGAGCCTGGCAGACCGCTGCTTTAACGTACGTCCCCAGAGGCGGCCTTTTTTCCACAAGCTCAACGCAATCAATTCGCCAACCTGGAATGGAGAGAGATGGATGTGAAATGGGTGAACTGAAGGATGGATGGTAACAGGGCGGGTGAGACATGCAGGGACTGAACCATGGCAAACAGGATTAATGACAGAAAACTCCACTTGTAGAAATCCTTTCACTTTTGCTAGGAGGCCTTTTGTGGGCAACAGGGGAGCGTGGAGGAAAGTTAGAGGAGAAGTCAGTACTGACGGATGACACCAAAAGTGACCTCTTTCCATCACTAAAGTTATGTCACTCAGTGTGTCTAGTGTCGGACAGCCACTTGTAGTAAAAGCTCACACAATTATTTTGTATGAGTCTCATAAACCCCTATGTTAAATGAATATTACATGTTTAATCGCAAACCTTACTGATAGAAAAGATACTGTGCAAGGTTTTTGACCGTGTTAATCTGCATTGGCTGTTCCGGTAAGTTCAAAGCAGCTACTGTAAAGCATTAGTGTAGCTCTCTTCATAAACACACCGTACAGCAGACTGTGGCAAAATGTTATTGACAGAAGCCCATTAAAACCTCATTACATTCCCAGCCATACAGTAACAGCAGCACATTGCGGCCAAGTAAATTATGCTTTAGCTTGCTGTTGTGGTTACAGGCCTAATGGAAAATCACAAAATCCTTTCAGCCCTGGGAGGATTGTAAAGTGATGGCGAGTGTCGGCTTATCACAATTCATACATCTCAACCCTTGCCATACAGCATGCTATGGGACTGGAAATGCACCAATGTTGTGTCAAAATGTTGTAAAAATTAAGAAAATGGTTTTGATTTTGTAAGTAATATTTTAGTTCTGCTCAGAATTTGATCACCCTCTTGTTGCATACCAATAGTGAGGTCTCAATGAAAACATCAATGAGCAATATAAATAAAAATCTCTCAAAATCTGTTAAGTCATAAAATAGTGTATTCATATTTTACATGAGAGATATAGAAAGAGAGAAAACCATTGATTTGTGAGTAGCATAAAGTGGTGTCTCACATGACTTCATCAGAAACTCCAGTTTTGCTGTGACAGCCGTGATTGGCTGGCAAGTGTTAGGGTTGAGGAGGGGTGCAGACTCTATAATTTGGGTTGACACCACTCCATCAGTAAACTCTTGGTGAGATGCTAACTCAGAGAAATATAAAAAAGTAAAACATCTGCAGCTGACAGGCCTACTGAAAAGACTAAACCTAATGAAGCCCCCTCTGGACCCGGCCCATGAGGGGGTGAGCCCTCTGGTGGATAAGGATTAACATGTCTGCAGTAAATAAACTAGGATTTAATACAAAATGGCTTGGATTTGGAAATCCCTGTTTTACTGTAATTTCCCAGGCACCCAGCTGGAAAAACTTGGTGGTTGACGGCGTAGTAGTTTTCTTTTAAAGGTCCCCTATTATACAGATTTTTATCAATATATTATAGGTCTCAGATATATACAAAACATGTCTCTGAAGTGTTTGGATTGAAATACCAAACAGATCATGCATTGTAGCATCCCATAATCCCCTCTGTTTCAGCCCTGTTTCAAAAGTGCTGATTCTCTGTCTGTTACTTTAGATGAGAATAAGGAGCCACTCCCAACGCCCCTCTTGCCCCTTTCACACCGGCGCTTTTCCAGCTCCGGCTCGGAGCTGGAGCTGGAAAAGCGCTGGTTTTTCCTGTTCACACCGCAGCGGCGCCGCGTCATAGCTCCGGAATGTGGTTCACTTCCAGCTCCAAAAAATTGTCGGTCTAGAGGCAAGAGCTTCGGAGCTATGACGCGGCGTCGCTTACGTCTCTCTTACGTCGAGGCGTGCAGGAAACTAAACCCACCTCCCCGTGTGATTATGTTTATTTGTACCTTACTTTGACCATCCGTTCGCTGTTATTGATCATTGTGGAGAGCAGGCAGACGTTTTGTTTGTTATTATAGCAGCTATCGGATGGAATCAATACATGGGCTGCACAGGTTGTCATGTCCGACTATCACAAGTAGAATCATAATGAAAAATACGCCGGTAAAATGTGCCTGTAGAAAACGGCTTAGCAAGTAGTCAGTTTAGCTTTGGTTGCTATGCTAACATCACCCATGTTATACCAGAGAAACTTTCATAACAGCGTTGTGATGCCAAACAGCGTCAATTCAGACTGACACACATTCACTTAAGGGGAACTGGGGATATGTATCAGCTGCTTGTGTGACAGTCAGACAGTGAATACTTTAGAGCCGTGTGAGCTAACCCGGAGCTAACGGGAGAATAAACTCCCGTTGAAGAGCAGCCAGCACTGCAGCGGTCGGTAAATGCCGCTGAAATACATTAATAAACAATGAACCACGGCACTCTGGAGAAAAGTATAAGGTTGGAGAAGTCGTTATTTCATTTAATCTGGCTTCGTATGATTAAAAGCAACACGATCATCGACCCGACGCAGTCCCCCCCCCGTTGTTGTTGTGAGCTCCGTTGGGGAGAAAATCAGCGATGTAAACGGTGACGTCATGACGCAGCAGCGGCAGCTGGGCGGTGTGAACAGAGGGGGAGCTGAAAAGGGAAACCGGAGCTGAACCAGAAAAGCTCTAGCTAGGAGCTAGAAAGGGAAAAGCGCTGGTGTGAAAGCCGCATCTGAGAGATATTTGGTTAAAAAAAACACAATGGGGCCCTAGGAGGAGATTCAGGTGATAAGGTGTGTGTGTGGGGGGGGGGGGGGGTTACCTTGGTTGGTGATTGGCTAATGGTTACACAAGCCAAAAAATCGTTATGACATCATAAAGTGGCCAAAATCTGATCAGCTCATTTTCAGACAGGTTTTTATATAAATGGATCAGGACAAAAAGTGAGTGAATCTCTTAATACAGAGGGCACACATGTTTATGCATAACATACATGAAAAAGTGGATTTTGCATAATACTGTAGGTGACCTTTAATAGAGTGCGTGAAATTCAGAGCATCTTGTATGTGTGAAGGTGGCATGTACAGTACACAGACAATAATTCAGGTATTGTGTAAGAGTGACTGTTTTTATTTTTGTTAGGCGCACCGCACTGTCCACGTTATTGTTTCTAATGTAACTTCATGTTTTATGAATAACAGCATGTGGGGGTTAGGCTGATTGGCAAATTAGAGGGTTTAAGGACGTCCATTTCTGTCTTGTGACTCCCTATAACAAAAAATGTAGAGAAAAAAAATCTAACATTTAAAGGTGGGGTAGGTAATTTTGGAGAAACCAGCTCGAGTGTGCTAGAATTTGAAAATACACAACCGGAAAAAATCTGCCACTTCCTTACAGAGCCCCTCCTCCAACACACACGAACGCGCACATGACCAATGAGGGCACGAGATAAGTTTGTGCACAGATGGAAGGCTGACAGGCAGGTAGGCCATCCAGTTATTTTAGCCGGGCCGGTTAAAATGATTGGTCGTGCTTTTTACAGTATTACGGCTTCCACAGATGACGTTTTTTTATGGATTTTTTGTCAAAGCACTTAAGATATTCATTGCTATCGGGATGTTAAGAGCATTCCATGGAATATAACAAAAAGTGTATCTCGAGCCGGTTTCTCAAACTTACCTACCCCACCTTTAAGAAACATTTTAAATGAGTATTTTTTTTTTTATATGTTCAAATGTTTCCTACTTTACTATCCTGTTTTTTCCATTTGGTTTAGAGTAATGTAAAATAACTTTTAGAGTCCTTAAATACCAAAGCTTAAACATTCTCAAAACAGCTTCCATTTCACTTTCATTCACAGGACATAATATATGTAGGAACACGCTTGCTGAGTACAAAAGGAGACGGCTGAACAAGAGGAAACAGCAAGCTACAGACATTCATTAGATATAGACTAAGGAAGGAAGAGCACTGTGCTTGACACCACAGAATGTATCACTAAACAGCACTTAAGACAGGAAGTCAAGATAATACAGAAACAATAGTGTTTTACATAAGGAAGTGACTCAGCAGTCTGCATCATTGATGTTGCAGATGTAAGTGCAGTGCAGCAGTGATCGTGGGAGTGAGATAACAAACAGTGCAGGAGAGATAAGGCATTACAAATTAGTCATCGTTCAACAAACGTCAGGGAGAAAAGGCAAGAGGTAAGAGGAAAATTGCTTTTTGTAATTAGCAGGCTGTAACAGTTCCTTTTATTCCTTTAATGTTTGTGTGTGTGTGATTGACAGCAACAGCAGCTTGTTTAGCCTGAACCAAATACAGGAGAAGACAGTACGACCATTAGGAAGATGACATAACAAAACATATTTTCTACAAAACAGCAGAAGGTAATCAAAATCATATAGAACTGAAACGTCCCCCAGCTGATAAAGACAGAAACTTGCATTCCTTATGTGTTTTTTTACTTTCAAGGAATAGAGCTGAAGTCTTTCAACAATGGGAGACAAGCTTTCCTCATGACTTGTGCTGGCTAACTGTTATCAAACCCTGAAGCCTTATGAGAGGACTTTCTTAACTGGATTAAAGTGACACTTCTGATGAGTTTGTTTTTGCCAACATTGCAATGAAGCTACTCTCTTGACACCAGCGTAATATGGCCGACTGGTCCTAAATTGACTGCCTCAGCATCGCACTTTCCAGCTATATATAAATGTAATTTTAAAGTTGTACTTCTTCCAAGCATGGTCCTATGTCCTCCAAAGAGTAATCAAAAATTGTTTTAGGAAAGGAAGCTGCTGGAAGCTCTCTCTGGCAGAATGACAAGATTCTTAGGAAATAAGAATTTCGCTAGTTAAAGGGGACCTATCATGCAAAATGCACTTTTGTACGTCTTTTATACATGAATATGTGTCCCCGGTGTTCCAGGGAACTCACCAAGTGTCAGAAAACAAAACCCTCTCTATTTTCCTCCATACCCAAATCTCTAAAAAAGGGGCTGCAACGGATCTGATACAGACTGATCCAGATTTGAACACTTCTATGTCGTCACAGAAGTGGCGCTACGGCTATTGGGCCAACTCTCCACCTATCAGGGGAATGTGGGGTTGGGCCACGGCCGGCCATTGCCGCTCGAAAGCGCTGGAGACGCTATAGTACATATGCCAGGCCTGTAAGTGGCGCTGTAGTCTGCCACAAAAGCAGCGAAGAAGACTTCCCGCCCATAGTTACCATGGTTACCCTTCTGTTTATTCTCCGCTGTGGCTTTTTTTCTCCCTCCCCGAGGCAAGCGTTTGCTCCCGCTGCTTTAATTCAATGCAATCCCTCCCCGTCGAGGCAAGCACTGTAATTCTCTCCGGTTAGTCCACCAGCAGATGACAAACACCCACCTCTCCGCCTCTTCCAAGGAACGAGGGGACCGTGCGGCAGAGTTTCAGTTTCAGTTTCTTTCGCCGGTCAAGATGTCCGTTAAAGTTTAAATCTTCCGGACAAAATTAGAAAAGTGCCGGTCAAAGGTCTTCTTTGTTATTTATTGAGCTTTAAAACAAATCAATAACGACTCTATATAATAAAACACGGAGGACGGAGATCTCTTTTTCTCCCCCTCTTCTGACAGCCCAGCAGCTGATCAGAGCACGGCTACCCTCTCCTGCAGGGGGGCGTGGTCAGCAGAATCAGACCCGTAGACAGCAAACAGCACATAGAGCGAAATGAGGCATGGCTAAAATGCATGATCTGTTTGGTATTTTGAAAACAGAAACGTATAAATATACCTTATATAGGTATGGCCCTACAATATATCATTTAAATATAGCATGATAGGTCCACTTTAAGAAATGGTTTTATTGTGAAAACAGGAAGCACTTCTGTAAACTTGGAATATGATATTAGCCAGCACTTTCTTATTATCCTTCCTCCTCGCCCTCCTCTGAAATGTCAACAACATTGTTCCTCATTCAAGCTTTGTTCCAGAGGAAATGTGTGCATACATAAGACATGGTGAGACTGGAAAGGGTGTATAACGCCATTGGTTACGTTTAATAATTCTTCATGTTTTGTTTTATAGATCTTGTATGATTATATATTTTTAGGAAAATAATCATGTACCAGTAGATTGCTGATAAAATATATATACAAAGTCACAACATTTCAATGTGTGCTCTGAGATCCACCTTTTTCCAGTAATTTTTAAATTAACTTTACACTCTACATATTCTGCACAATCAAATAATTTAAAAAAAGCTGATTGTTTGGACATTTAGGGTAAGCTAAAACAATATGTGAATGCAAGATTTACATTATTAATGTATAACTACTTTAGTTAATATGGCGAATTTCCTGAGAAAACTATTTTAGTTACTAGCCACATAACAAATAAGGCTTTACTTTACTTTTCTTTCAGTTTTTTGTACCAGCTTCCCAGAAAGAATATCCATAGCTGCTAAATGCGCCACTATTTTCACCACACACAGTACCTTTTAAACTTACCGTTTGTCAGTTATTTATCTGCGGTGCCACATACTTAAACAACATAGGTGTTGCCCAAAGGAAAAGGTATAAGTGTCAGTGACCTATTACCTAATGATCTTTCCTGTCTTTGTTCACTGATATATTTATTCACCCCCAATGTTTCTTTGTCTGATTTGATGCCTTTCTGGCATTTTCGTAGACAGCCCTGCAGCCATTATCTTAATGATTTAAGGTGAATGATTTGACAGGCAGCCTTTGGCCTTCCCTCTTCTCGACTCGTATTGATTTCAATCACCTCGATTAGAGCTACATTCAGGGCAAACTGGGCTCAGACTGTGGCTGTCAGAGAAAAATGTAAAAAAGTCATTTTAAGGCATGCTTTGATGTTTAAAATAAGTGTTAATATAAAGAGTGCATACACTTCTGGAATTTGGTGAAAATAATTCCCCTCCAATGTAGGATGTGAGGCTCCCTTCTTTGATGTGACAGTTACGACTGGAAACCACAACACTCCCTTTCCACAATAAGTTTCCTGGAACAATGGTAGCGTGTGTGTGTGTGTGTGTGTGTGTGTGTGTGTGTGTGTGTGTGTGTGTGTGTGTGTGTGTGTGTGTGTGTGTGTGTGTGTGTGTGTGTGTGTGTGTGTGTGTGTGTGTGTGTGTGTGTGTGTGTGTGTGTGTGTGTACACCTGTCAATGCTCAAAGTATTGATGTTTGCCCTTGTGTTTTTACGGGTTGGTGACCTTTGATGGAAAGATAATGGATGACACTTCCTAAGCGCTTTCTCCCACCAGGGGAAGGATCCCAAGTCATAGAGGTGTGAAAGCATTCTTGCTAGAGGCCCTTTTCATCAGGAGTCAAACAACTCATTTGATGCACTATCACTAATGGACAGGGCTATCATTTATAAAGGATAATGCCTTTAAAAGGAACATCAGTGGAGGCTAATGATCTGACCGGCACTCTGTTAGAAGCAATCCTTTTGTTGGACGATATTAAGAATCATAGCTTTATGAGGTGCTTTCACTGATGTATGGTAGGCTTATTAAAGTAAGGTTGAAAGCTGAATATATTCAAGAACTCTATTTGTCACAGGTACGTTTACTATGAAAATGCATCCAACAGTTGAATACAAATACAGAAGGTCCCATTTGGGGTTTACTCCCCAACTTCAGCAACTTCCTGTCTTAACACGCAGAGCATGGCTTGTGTATCAGCTCTTCTGTTGAATATAAATACACCCCGGACCCATCTGGGATGATCCTCTCCCCTGTGAATTCCCACCGTTGCAAAAGTCAAAACATACACGTAGATACTTCCTGCTTCCCCTCCCTCTAATCATGTCTTTCACTTCCTCACGCACATAATTATTAATCAGAAATCAGCATGCATGCAGGGTCCTCACCACGTATGTTCACTGTAGACACACCCTCTTTGCTCTCATCACTGCTAGATTAGGGTCCCTACAGCACCCTGTAAACAAAAGCATGAATCACTTGCAATTCTCCTCAACTGCCTGACTGACATTCATGGCTCACAGCTCCACTAAATCACAGTGGGTGAGTGCCCAGGGAGGCTAGAAGACTAATAGAAACTGTCCATTAATACGAGAGGCCATTCCTTTACATATAGTCAGAGATGATTGGAAGAAGCAGCCATATGGAAGGCGAAAACAACCATAAGACACGTTAGATAATTATAGTCAAGTCAATTTTGTTTATATAGCCCAATGTTCTAGATTTGCCTTTAATCTGTCAGGGGTGCATTTGTCTCCCCCCTTCTAGCATTGAGAGTAATTACCATATAGGAGAACACAAAGTAGCAGCTATGAGTACTATCCCTCTCTGGAGTGAATGGTCATTATAAAAAATTAGGGATTTACAGCTTTCATTAAAAAATATCAGAGCAATAATACTATAGCACCAAACGAAAATTAGCTATATAAAGATATAGAGGAGCAATGGCGTCCTGAGCAGAGAGGTGAAGTCACACTCCCGCTGTGTGTGTTGTAATCCAAGCTTCCCTTTTATTTGATTTGCATGCATGTGAGTGCCTCCCTTAGAAACTGTAGGTAGTACACCTCAAAATGAACTAAAAGAGAAAGGATCCCTCCCCCAGGAAGGACAAATATGCAATCATTGTGTGTTCAGAATAAAACAGTATAAGCAGCGGGTAGAGCATCCTTGTAATTCAATATACACTTGAGAGGAAGAAAACTTTAACATTGGATTATCCCCATTTGCAATCCAATATCCAGCTGGCCTTAAGAACGTACAGTATCTTTTTCAGGAGGCCAGGAACACTTTTTTGACCGTTTTGTTTTGGTAAAAAGAGGTGTAACCATAGGGTGTAACTGGAACCAGGACAATTGAAAGGGCTACTGGAAATCTAATACTGGGGGACAATGTGAGGGAGCATGAAGAGGGATGGCACCCCGCTGGTTAACACAACAATTCAGTCCATCAGCCTTAACAACACAAGGTTGAAGGAAATGTGTTTCTTCCCCTCCATTGTGAAGGTCTTTACACATGCAGAGTGTATGTGTCGATGCCTCTGGACTGAACAGCAGAACTTATTTATTTTCCCGCCAATGTTAGGAGCAGGGAATGACGCTATTGCCGTCAGCATATGGAGTATTACATGTCTTTTGCACTGTTGTTGTTTCAGTGTTGTAAAGGTGTTTTTTGTATTGAAAAGTTCAGGAATTGTTTTTATCTCGACTACTATCGAATGGACTACCATGCTAATTGGAGGCCGTTTTGTAAACTTTGGTAATACCCGGACCTTTCATCATGTATCGTCATTATCAGATCAAGATTATAATTCATCCAAAACTTGCTTTACCTGCAACATGATTGTTCATGTTTACATCATCCTTAAGCCCGTGTCACACTGTCCCGAAATTGACACCCGATGGACACACGAATATGGAATTGTGAATTTCGCACGAAGATGGCCCCGAACCACACACGAAGGCAACATTTACATTACATTTAAGACACACAACTGCAACGAAAGTAACAAAAACAATTATGTTAAAGTAGTACTATGATACTGTACTGATATTTTCAGACTTTGTTCTTTACTTTATCCGTCTTTATATGTAGAAGATATTAAGTTTTCTCCGTAATATTGTTTCCATAGCAACAACAACTTCCTGTCAACTCGCCTTCAAAATAATATATTATATCCTTTTCAGTTTCACAGAACACAAATTGGGTTATTTACATAATATGTTTACATGATTTTGTTGTGCAATAAAACAACCCGATGGACACACGATAAAGGAAATGTTCAAATTCTGACCGCCGGTGGAGTTTCTCAGGCTCCGGCAGCAACTTCATGAGCGGTGGCAAAATCTTTGGCATGCCAAAGAATTGCCGAAGGACTTTGTGAAGGTTCATTTTCGTGTTGAATTCGTATGTCAATTTTGCCCTTCATAAGGCCATCGTGAGAGCATCTTGTTATCATCGGTGCCATCGGGCATTCGCCCCGATCAGAGTGAGGGTGAATGCCCGATGGCACCGATGATAACACGAAGATGACACGATTTGACAAGATGCCCTCATGAGTGCCTTACGAAGTTGCCGCTCACGAAGTTGCTGCCGGAGCCTGAGAAACTCCACCGGCGGTCATACGATGGCTTAAGATGCCCTCACGAATGGCCCGATGTTGTTACGATCAGAGCCGAATTTGAACATTTCCTTTATCGTGTGTCCATTGGGTGTCAATTTCGGGACAATGTGACGCGGGCTTTATGAAAACCGCATCTCATACACATATTTTTTCTAACATGTTAAATCCTTCTGATACAATTTGTCAAAGTTTTGACAATGCACTCTGGCCAATTATTACAGTTACCTAACCATGCCTGTTAGATGGCCCTTACAGAGGCCCTACATTTACTTCAGATTGATGTTACTGTATGGATCCTTCTCTTTTAACATCTTACTTTGTCTGTGATAATGTTGCATCAGAGAAACAGACTCACATTGTCAAATTCACGTCGAGGCACTGAAGCGTTATGAAAAGAGATGCATTATAAGCCCTTGGACATCTGTACAGTCTTATAATTAAATGAAGAATAATTGCTCTTTCAGACAGGAATGAGGGATGAAATGCATAGAGACCTTTGTGCGCCTCCACTGTAATCACTGTAATCACCATAATCATTTGCTTTTTATAATCGAGGCAAATACATCCACTTTTTCTGGCAGTGAAAGAAGTCTATAAGCCCTTCGGTGTGAAGTGGTTGTCTAAGTGTTAATCACACAGGGGGTCCAATTTTTCACTGAGGCAGTTTGAACCACATTTAATCTTCCTATCATAAAACACCTGGCTAGAATCTCATCTGGGATTCGAGCCAAAATGAAGGATATGTTTGGGCCCAGTAATGCTGCAATAACACATCAGCAACTGCAAAGTGCAAGCAAACAGAAGAGGCTTATCCTCTGCGTTAGCAAACATTGGCGTCAAGTTTGAGCACGGCTCTACATTCTCTAAGAAGGTGGGCCAGCTACCCTGTATGCTCTGAGCCAGATTAGCTTCTGATTCTGCAAAAACATGCCTCTGATCTCCTCGGAGCTGGTTCCTCAGTGATAAACTCTCTTAAACATAAATGTGTCCTGCATCAAAGCTGCTGACAACACCACCGGGCTTACAGGAGGCATGGGATGTGTGTGGTGTCCAAACATTGTATTTCACCCATTTGAAGTCCAAACAAAAGATAACAAGGATCCCTGAGATGTTCATTTCTGTAGAGATTAGAGAGAATTATGACTCGGATAAATCTGATTATGCAGGACAAAATAATGTTGAGCTGGTCAAGAGCAACAGCCTGAATTTGCTGAATCCATGAATCACATGCAGGGATAGTGACGTTGCGGACAGGGCTAATAACCGCACTGTGGTACCTTTCAAAGGCTTATGATATCAAATGTGTCAAAACGACATTATGTCAACACATACGTGGTGAAGGAGGAGGTCATACATCCTGTCATGTTATGATTTTTCGAGGGTGGAACTAACTCATTGCCAATGCCAATGCAGCCTCTTGTTAACCTGATGGATTACATTTCATATTTGAGCTTAGTTATTTCCGGGGATAGAAATAATTTAACATCTGAGATTAATAGTCATTTTGATGGAGGGATTTTACCTTAGTGTCCCATATTTTACGTTTTAAATGGGATGGGTTGCATATTTCTGCCAGTTCAAAGCAAGCAGTGATGCTAATGCAGTAATATTATTTTAATGGTAAATATTAGAACATAATGCAACAGTGTGATGTGTTTTGGTCTAACTATGTTCACTTTACACAATTTGAAGATCCTGTCCTGTTACAGACAATGATGTGAAGTCTTTCTGTTGAAAGTGGTTCTCCAGTTTCGTATTGACAGGAGTTATGTTCATGTTGGTTGTGTCCTTGATGCAAGGAGGGCAGAAAGTAAGGATGCAGAAGGTGTGTTGATGGATGTGCAAGTAAGGTCTTTCCCAAACCTAAATCATATATTTTATTTGTTTTACATTAAGAATAGTGTTATTGCTTTCCATAATGGCAATATTTCTATAACCTTAAATAAATACTCAGTCATTTAGCTTAGTTATACGAGTACAATGCTAAATTGGTTATCAGCTATGTTGATATGGCAATAAAGTATTGAATCTAACTTGACTCAAAACTGTCAAAAACCAGAAACAGTTTAGTTTCTTCCTTTTCAAAATATGGCACCCACATTACCCACAATTCAACTCAATAGCCTTTGGATTAGTCAGAGATTATTAATGTAGCCCTAAACCCACGAGCAGGTACACACATACCTCTTAATAATTTCACAACCCAGATTATTTAATTTAAAAATATTTCTTAAAGATTGTGTCCTTAATTTAGATCAACCCCTCTGCAGCCTTTAGGAAACTTTTCACAAACAGCTTTGTTGTGTACAATTGTCAGTATCATAATGATGGTTTTCTCTCCAGTCTTAACTCCCTCAACGTCCTCCTCTTGCCAGCTGCAGCAGGCAGCTGCTCTACAATCAAGATGATTCAATTGCATTTTTTGGAGCCTCTAACAGGCTGTAGATCACAGTGAGATTGATGTATCATATAGGGCCACAGATGGCAAAGCACAATTCTCCTTAATGTCTCAATGTTCACATGTAGCTGCAGCTTTCACTAACCACATAAAGGTAATTCTAGTTCAGTGCAGTGCAGCTTTATGTAAATCAAAATAATGACTGGCCATTTCCAACAGTGTAATGGCGCATTTCCACTACACGGCCTCGCTCTGCCTCGCTCGGTATGGCTAGGCCTCGTTAGGACTGGCTCACGTAATGGCGCATTTCCATTACAGTTTAGGAACTGCGGTAGTATCTATAGTAACGCAGTGTAGGCGGAGCCGTGACGTCATCTTCAATGAGAACCCCAGAAAAACAACACAGCCGTTAGCTGTTAGCACTCAAGCTCACAGCTCCTCATATCTGTTCAGAAACTAGACAAAAGTTAAACAAGTACAAACCACAGACTGCCTGTGTCATGGTGAATACAGTCGCTGGTTTATTTATGTCTGTATAGGCCGTTGTTGTGAGTGTGGACGATCGGAGCATATACTGCGTTAGCTTAGCCAATCTCCATTTAGAAAACACGCATTTTAAAAGATTTTTCGCCTGCCGTCTGTCTGCAGACTTGACAAAGCATTAATTCATGGTTTTTACTAACCGGTATCAGTATGTTGTTACTTCGGCATCATTTTGAAACGTGTATTACAATTAAATCACGGTCAAATATGTTCATCTTGTTGTAGTAGCCCCCTTGCCAGCGATTCTCTCTCTAGTTTAGCATACTCAGCCCGACTCAGCCTGGTTGTTCCTGGCCCTAGAACCACGATTTTATGGGGCCAGAAAAACTGTGAATTAGGACCCGCTAGCCGGTACTAGGCCAAGTGGAAACGCAACCAAAAACAGGCCCCGCACGGCTCTGCACGCTTAAAGCGAGCTCCGCGCTGCAGTGGAAACGCGCCATTATTGAAGCCTTTCAGATTTCAAAGGACTGACCTTTAAAATCATCTGATCCTAAATAGTGAACCAATTATCTGCATTCATGGTTTAAAAATGCCAAGACATTTTTCATTGATCTGATGGGCTTTGTGGATTTTCCCGCTGATACGTGTTATAATGTTGATGAATTGCTCGTTAAAGTGGAATGTCAAAAGCAGAGAACTATAGAGCTGACCAACAATCACCAATTAACCTTTCCTGCCTACTCTACATTTCCTTTTGGTCCGTCAGTTGTCAGCACTAGCTGATTTTTTCATTGAAAGGTCATTTGTGAGAGCATAATGAATCATTCATGATACAACCTCGTCTTTTTTCCATTTGTAAGGAATTTAAATAATATGATATCAACCTAAATAGCCTCTCCTCAGTTAGACAATTTGATCACCATTTTTGCAGAAAATGCCCCAAAGTTATAGTTACTGATATATATATATTATTTTATTATACAGAGTTGATACCTGTTAAGTTGTGCCTTCATAGTGGGGAGGGGCTAACCCACGTGTTTTGGGTGACGTCATACATCAGAGGGTAATGTGTAAAAAAGTCAAGCCTCATCTTAGCACCTAATTTCCTCTATTCTGGACCTTTGGCTAAGTGGTGTTCTGGCCAACACACCTAGTGATAGACACAAAACTAGTGCCAACACTGAGTCATCTCTGACCCTCCACTACAATTTTATTATTCATACCTTATGTGCAAGACTCAAACAAACTTCAGCTGATGACATTAGCCTGGACCAGAATCTATCCATTCTATTATATTTACATCATATATTTTGTTTGAAATTCTCTTTCTGTTTAATTCATTCTTCTAATTTAATACAAGGATTGTCCTCGATTAAAGACAGTCTTCTTAATAACACTGAAACGGTTCATATAATCGACATTGCTGTAAAACATTGTTGCTAGACAAAGATTTTCAGTATTTTATTTTGTTAGAGGTTCCATGAAGTGAGTCATCAATTATAAAAAACAAAAAAGCATAACAACATAAATCACTACCTCATACCCTTTTGCCTTTAAACTAGCGTTTGGGATGAAAGACAGCAAAGATGCCAGGGTCTGTGCCAGATAAAACGCTGACGGACGCCAAACATCTTTCTTACTCTTCCTAATAAATTATTAGAGGTGTTGGATTATACAACAGTGCATCCTCTGTATCAGACTTCTTATCTTCACAGGATCCTAAAATCGTGTGCAATACTTGTACTCTTTATTAAAATACTTCCCTCAAACCCAGCTCATCCTGTTTCTGTGTACTCTCATGTTGTACCCTGCAACAATCCTTCCAGTGGACCTCAACTCAGTGATTGCAGACTTTATAGGTGAACATTTGGTCGGGTGGTGTGGTTATGAGCACAGCAAAGCTTCCTGATCAGCTCATAAATGTGATGAATGATTGTGTGTGTGAGGAACATGTCCTTCAAGTTTTAGGGCTCCAACAGAGGGCACAGGCAGAGAGGGAGTTATATCATGGTGTGCAAGGTTATTAGTGTAAAGCAGTCTGGAGTTAAGTCTCCTCGGTAAACTAGAATGACAGACATCTCAATCCATCTGTGAGTTATCATAAAGTTAGGGGATAATATTCTCTACTTTGAGAAGCTGATCTTAGGTTTAAGTGTTAGTTTTAAATGATTGTCAGCATATGTGTGTCTGCGTATGTCGGTGTAAGGATGTGTCTGTCACCGTGACAGTCCCAGGTGTTTTTCCTCCTGCAGCTTAAAAGTTTTCAGAATGCAGCATCTTCAAACGTTTGCTAATGATCTCACATATGTTGGTTGATATGAATATGTACATGAGAATGTACACAGATTGTGCTGGATTGTCAAGTAAAGAACTAAAATGGCTCTGCTTTTCTTCATTGCTGTGGGAAGTGCAAGATGGGCACAGTGTGTGCTATAGTGGGACAATTATTGAACCAAGGTAATGCTTTGGTAACAGTTTGAACTTGTTTCCAGTCAATTGATATTCTTCTTTAACATTTTGCGTATATTATGGAACTGTGTGTTAGTGTCATTACAAATTAGGTAGCTTGACAAACTATCTATGGAACTACATATAACTTCTTGAAAAAAACCAAAATCGTTGTAAATTGTTTAGGGCATATAAACAAATCTTTGAAGACAGATGAAATGTGGATGACTTTGCTTTATAAAGACTCTATAGCCGAACAAAATGACTTGCTTTGGTGCGTGTTAAATTCATTATCCTTGCCTTTGATAATCAGTCACATGCACTTTGTTTCTCCGCACATTTTCTTGAATGTGATGTCTCTTTTGCTATCAAATCGATAGCATGCATAGACTATATAAATGATAAATGGTAAATGAATTGCATTTATATAGCTCTTTTTTGCTCTACTTGACCACTCAAAATGATCTCTGAAACAAGCCAGCCTTCACCCATTCACACACATACAGATCTCATACAATGGTGGCAGAGCTTGCAATATAAGGTGCCTTAAACATTCACAAGCACACTTCGACATGAAGACGGTGGCTACTAAGGCTGAGTTAGTGTTTAGTGTGGAAAGGATGCTTTTTCCTTGCTCCTACTTAAAAGATGCATATTTTTAGCTTTCAGTATTCTACATTTTCATCTTGCTTCAATGTGTACCATATATTGTTCCCTTAAAAAAGATGGGAAACAGGAAGCCAGATGAAGCTCTCTTTTCTTCAGAGATTGAAACATTACGAATAAAATAAAATAGATCTATGACTTTAGGAGCATACAGAATATTTCACTCTGAATAGGCATGTCCCTAGTGCAGGTAAACATAGTAAAAACAACCTCTGAGTATTTGATCCCACCCTAAATCTAGAAAATTATTAACTTTTTCACAAAGCGAACCACATCTTAAAGGAAAGTCCCAAATGCCACACCTTCTGTTATAACGCCAACGTTGTTTTGCTATTGTACAAAGCAGACAAATCCTGTTTTCACGACATGTATGAACTCAGTGAGACGGAAATGAGAGAGGAATGAGAGTGCTGCGTGTTTCCACTCCCTTCTAACTTTTGTTCCTCAAAAATACACTACAGCTAAAACCTGTTATTACTGTCCGGCAGAGATCCACTGAGACGCTTCTGTGACTGTTTTGTAAAATTGGCTCAATTTTATTTGAGTGGCTGCAATTCACTTGCTTACCTTGCTGCCACTCCAACAAAGAAACTCCATTGAACTGCTTTTCTTCTTCAAGTTTAAACAAATTATTTACAAACAGGAGCCTTTCTTCTTGCCTTTTGTCCACTTTGTGCCTTACGTCTCACAAAAGAGGACAGGGGGGCATTAATTGCATCCTGCCATGTTCTGGATGTCACCAGTCACCACTAATGGCTGTAATAAGTACTCTAACCATACCACTGATGGCTGAAATCAGCATTCAAAAGATGCTGAAAAGAGAGAGCACGTAGAGAGCCTGAAAGGGTAAGAGTATAATCTGGATTAATGCTTATTGAGGATGTGTTTAATTAACCAGCATTAACAAGATGTACTCTATCTACAACCATTAGAACTGTTCTCTGAGGTGTGAGTGGAAGACAAATGAATACACTGAAATTGGTGAACGAAGAGAACAGTTCAAGTCAGTTGAAGATGTGGTAGAAAATTGGAGAAAACAAAAGGCTAATAACCTGAGCCAGAAAATACTGTGTTGAGCTGAGAACAAAGATGGTTTTCAAAGTGCTATCATTTATGTGCTTATGATGCATAGTCCTGTCTTCTGGTCCAGATCCCCCGTGAATACTGCACTATATATACACTACAAAAATTATGCGAGACGTTATTGCTTAATAAAGTGCTCATAAATCATAGTTTGAGGTATAAGCAAACAAAGTAGTTTTAGATTTGCTAGTTTTTGGCAAGATGACAAAAAGAGCTCATTAGTCAATTTGGTGAAATACTAAAAAGGTAAAATAAGTTATCTCAGCACTGACTAAGCTATCAAACTACATCAGGAGTAGTAACTTAAAACATGTTAGTGTCTTGTCAAAATGTCAGGTCAAGTTGGGTTTTATATCCAGTATCATAGTTATACAATAGCAAAGGTTCCCAACCCAGCTCAAACTACAAAATCCCTGTTCAAACAGACAACGACATGAAACAGTTTGCAAATCCTTTTGTTTTTCTCAGGACATGGCTTATAATTGTAACTGCTTACAGTATGACTTTTTCTGTTGTCTGTGATTAAACAGCGAAAACAGAAAACAACTAAACATGCATACTGTTTGAAGGAGTTCCTATAAGGAAGTTAGTATTGTGCAAGTATTTTACCTTTATGATAGTAGTGGCAATGATTAACCCAAAGCCAATATAGACTTTGATATGGGTACAACAATACAAATTATGTTCTTTGTTTCTATCAGTTGACCAAATATAGTTATCTCATAAGGTAATTAATAATTATATTTCAGCTACAGCTGATATACGACCTGCATTCCCAGTTATGTTTTGAGGGAAACATATTTTCACTTGTAAACACACGGTTAAGAACCTAAAAGGAAACAAAGCAAAACAAAAACCCCACAAAACAAAAACCCCACAAAACTACTTAGTTAGGGTTAGGATACATGTAATGGTTCAGCTTGAATAAATAACATTTGTACAGTTATTTTAGGTACTGACGTACATTTTACATTGGCTCTAGGTCTAACCCGAGACAGGAACAGCAGCTTCCTTTTGCAAAATCCAGTGTTAGATTTCCCCCCTCACCAGGGGCGGATCTAGAAAAATATTCATGGGGTGGCAAGAGGGTGGCAGGAGAATTTCAGGGGTGGCATCCCCTGGCAGAAGTATATGCTAATTTAATCGCAGTCATATCAATTAATGTTAACTTGGAAAGCCACAATATTTATATTTTAACTCAATAGGCGCGTTCACACCAAGTACTTTGCCCCAGGGGCATTTAGTACAGATCGCGTTCACACCGGAGTACTTTTCCCTGAGGGAAGATGACGTCACTTCGTCTTCTTCTGCTTTGGGTTTACTGGCAGGCCGCAAACAACTTCACGGCGTATACTGCCACCCGGAGTCCCCGGCCGGAAGTCCCCGGAGTTGGGGACTCGGAAGGCTTCAGTAGAAGCTGCTGGGACTCCCAGCAGCTTCTACTGAAGCCTTCCGAGTAAATCGCCAGAACGCCGACACCTCCTCATCTCCACCGCTCCCATGTTTTATTTTGTGTTGCCATAAGTTAGTCTCTCTGCGTTTGTGCACTGGGCGAATGCTAATGCTAATAATGCTAATGCCAGGATAATAAAATGGTGGCTCTACAAAACATTTCAGAGTTGTACGGGGCGTGGTTTGCAATTCGCCCAGCCAATCAGAACTGGGGCACTTTTTTCCCCCAGGAAAGTACCATCTCTCAGCAGGCACTAAAAATGGGTAGGTCCTGTGGTCAAGGATTGGCTCCATATCTCTCTTTGTTTTCTCGTCTAACGCTCAGTGGATTTCACTTCCGCCGCTGAAGAGAAAGGGATGATAGTCAGGAGGCGAGGCCTCCTTTTATACGGTGAGATGCGCGCGCATTCAGGTAGGCCCGCCCCAAGGCCGGCTACGTCTATAGAAATCTCAGTAGGAGAATGCTCGCAGGATAAGGTAGTACCCATAGAGTCCAGTAGAGGGCGGAGCCTGTGAGAGATATAACAAACGTTATCTTGGAGAAGATATGTTTCCATCTGAACATAATTAACAAGCAAATGTAGTTTCATTATACAGGAATTTATGTATAGCCTTTTTTGAATGTCCATAACTTCTTTGTACTTACTTTAAAGGAAACCTATCATGCTATATTGAAATGATATATTGTAGGGCCATACATATATAAGGTATATTTATACGTTTCTGTTTTCAAAATACCAAACAGATCATGCATTTTAGCCATGCCTCATTTCGCTCTATGTGCTGTTTGCTGTCTACGGGTCTGATTCTGCTGACCACGCCCCCCTGCAGGAGAGGGGAGACGTGCTCTGATCAGTTGCTGGGCTGTCAGAAGAGGGGGAGAAAAAGAGATCTCCGTCCTCGTGTTTTATTATATAGAGTCGTTATTCATGTGTTCTAAAGCTCAATAAATAACAAAGAAGACCTTTGACCGGCACTTTTCTAATTTTGTCCGGAAGATTTAAACTTTAACGGACATCTTGACCGGCGAAACAAACTGAAACTGAAACTCTGCCGCACGGTCCCCTCGTTCCTTGGAAGAGGCGGAGAGGTGGGTGTTTGTCATCTGCTGGTGGACTAACCGGAGAGAATTACAGTGCTTGCCTCGACGGGGAGGGATTGCATTGCAGCGGGAGCAAAGTGGAGAATAAACAGAAGGGTAACCATGGTAACCAAGTCTTCTTCGCTGCTTTTGTGGCAGACTACAGCGCCACTTACAGTCCTGGCATATGTACTACAGCGTCTCCAGCGCTTTCGAACGGCAATGGCCGTGTCTGTCTCCTCCTGATTGGTGGAGTTGGCCCAATAGCCGTAGCGCCACCGTCCTGACGTCAGGACAGTGTTCAAATCTGGATCAGTTTTTATCAGATCCGTTGCAGCCCCTTTTTTAGAGATTTGGGTATGGAGGAAAATAGAGAGAACACTTGGTGAGTTCCCTGGAACACCGGGGACATATATTCATGTATAAAAGACGTACAAAAGCGCATTTTGCATGATAGGTCCCCTTTAAACAACATTTATTTTGTTTCAACAAAATGAAGCATTGAGGCTCCAGTTCAGTTACCACTAATGTTGCAGGTTGCTTTTCGAATGAAAACTTTTAGAGTTAAGTGTCAGCACAGTTTAGATTAATTAAATCTCGGTGAGGCTGAGAGTTAGAGAGGATTTGGATGGGGGTTTACCAGCTAAAGTCCTAAAAAAAGAATTATATCCACTGGAATTATGAGTGCTACTTGTAGCATGTTGAAGACTCTGATGCAATGGAGGATCACCAGCTTATGAAATGCACAAGTTTACATTTATGTAGTTTAAAGACCTCACGGCCTTTGTGCTTTTTAATTGATGTTATTTTATATTGATGGTTATAAGAATATTGACCAGTGTTTACAATCACTGAAACATCCTCTTCTTAAGTCACAAGTGATTCATCTATCAGAAGTGAAATCCAGGAAAGGTCACATAAATCCTCTTTAACTTTGCGGGACAATCTTTCAGTCCATACAAAAAAAGATTTGTAATCCTTTAACTTCACGAATCACCAGACTCGAACATGTGAAGTTTTCCACTTCTAGCCACGTTAAAATGACCAGATAAATCACCTTAGCAACAGGTCCAAAGTATGATTGAAACACAACTGGCCAAACTTGAGCTTGGAATTACCATCAAACTTTATTTACCAATTACCGGACGTCTTCAGCAGTTTAGACCTACTGCTAATCATGTTAAAGCACCAGATAGAACTCAGCGTTATGGATAATCGGGTCCCTACAGCAATTAAGTACAGGATAAAACTTGACATGCCGTGTTACTAAGCCGCAATGCAGCCATCAGGGAAGGCCTGATACTTTAGCACCATGGGTTTCTCTCTAATGTGCATCACTGAATTGAAGTATGACATATATGTATATCAACCAGTGTGCACACATAGCAAAAGACAGATTGCAGACAGGTCAGTGATAGAATCAAAGCTATTAATAATATCCTGGTGATGACAATTCAGATACGACCTACAGTAAGACAACCCAGTAACTATATGCAAACCAATTACCTCACCTGTTTGGAATAGGCGCGGAGTTTGCAGAATGACAAATGTTATTAGGATGATATTGTGTACATGTAGAACATACAGGCGTGAAAGCGTTGACACTATCCTGAATCAATACTGAGTGGCTGATGATGGCTGTTAATACAAAAGACTTGAGAAAATGACAAGGGCAGGATCAACAGCTCCAGGAAATGTAATGGGGAAGTTGTGTTGTATTAAGAAAATAATTGAATGATTGCATAATACATGAAGGCTGTTCAGAGGATGATGAATACACAGGGTCAGTTGATGTTTTGAAGAAGAAGAAGAAGAAGAAAAAACACCACAATGGTGTCAAGTGTTACAAGGGCTAGATTGTTGATTCATGATGAACTTTATGACAAAATCAGCATTAAAAATTGTTGGTTGTAATGATCTCATAAAAACACACAGACCTGCAGCAAGGGTAAAGGTCAATACCGATGCTCTTATTGTTGCTGTGTAAATAATGACTGCAGTCTTAAAGAGTTAAGCAGTGCGACATTATTTTAGTGCTGAAAGATTGGGAAACATATCTGACTTTGTCTCCTTTTATGTATAAAGTATATTGTATGTTGCACTTTTGCCGGGCATGGGACTTCAGATAATAATTGCCAATAACTACGCTGTATCTATTGTGAATCTTGTAGAACAGTCCAACTCACAATGGATAGTTGTTGAAGTTCTGAAATCCATAAAGCAACCAGATATATTGTACATTTTATTCCAAATCTTCTTCTTCTATTTCAAAAACCTGCCGCCTTTATTTCTCTCAGTGCAAGACTGTCGCCAGTTACGGTCAGAGATTTCGTTTTTTGCAGGGGTCATCTGTATAGTGTCCTCATTGAATCAGAAGGTAATGCTCCATTAATGCATGCAGTGCTGATGTTTAACACCGATGCCAAGATGCTGCTCCCATATGGAGAGAGAAATAAGAGAATTGAACATGGTATCTTCAGCTCATTAATCACATCCAGTGCCTTCTAATTGGGATGTAAGCTATGTACATAATTTAACCTGACAAAATGTAAATGAGTCTGGAAGCCCTCTGATTATTGATTGCCAAGGGACGTTATGAACGGTCCCAAGACCCCATTGGATAGACCTACAGCCAATTACAACATGAGCTGAGTGACAGAACAGTCTGCAGTTCTACAGGTTGCACAAATGTGCTGTAATGGTTTATTTTCAATGATATGTCCGTGAACGAAATAGAAGTTTAATCATTTACCATCCGGTTCTTTCAATACTGATGTAAAAGGTCTTTTAACGATAGGTTCCACATCAGCTGCAGCCATCTTGGTTGTTTAAAAAATAGCTCAACAATGCTTCTGTTTACAGTCATCGTCTCAGACTCTTTTATAATAAATAAACAATTTTGATTGGCCTGCCAGATTTCAAGTTCCTGAAAATCTGTTTCAAGCAGACAGGGAACAGACGCATCTGCCAGGCCAAATAAAACATGAGCTCACAGATAAGTCTGGTTCCCAGGCAAGATTTCTGCATCTCGGTGCATTCAAATTTGCATGTGTTGTACATACTCAGCAGTTTTGTTTTCAATAACCCTCACTAGGGTCTCTACGACCAGCAGTATCTTCCTTCACATCCAATTCTTGCTACTGTTGTGCCTAAAAATAACCACAGTGGAAAGTAGATGGGATCAATGTATCCCTCATTGTTTTGATTGGATCAAAATGTTATATACCAAAAAAAAATGTTTCCAAAACATTGATTCTCTTTTTTGCTGTTAAACACTTCTGAAATCCCGCCTGTTGTAAGTCTCTAAAGGCCCAGACACACCATGCCGATATCGGCCGTCTTTGGTTGTCTGGCGACAAAGCGTGCCCTGTCGCCCAAAGTCAATTTGGTGTGTCCCGAACCCTCGGCCGTGACACGCCTTATTTGGCCTTTCACGGTCGACACATGGCCGATTCAACATGTTGAATCGGCCATTTGTCGGACACAAGCTATCGGGCCAAGAAACCACTCTGATCAGCTGTTCAGCTAGCAAATTAGAAGCGAAACGGAAGTGAGGGACGTAAACAAACGATTTCAGAAGGCACAGGACAGCAGCTAAACCCCAGCAGGTGATACTTAAAGACATCAAACATAGCCCTTAAATGTCCTCTCTTACCTCCCACACATAGCAGGGACATCTCTGATATCGGCGGGAGCGTCCCCGGCTGTCCTCTGCTGAGAGCTCCGTGATTTGTTTGGTCAAGTCCGGTTTTTCATCTCATCGGTTTATTTGTCAGTATAAAGTTGCAGGATTAGTCTCAAGTACCTCAACATTGTCCTTAAGTACAGTGTCTAAGTAAATGAGATACTGTCTACTGCTGTTCATTTACCTATTGTGAGTCGCCTCGGATAAAAGCATCACATGGAAATGTAAATTTAGCAAGAAGTGGCCATTATTACATTACTACATTGCTGACTCAATAAACTACACACCCGCCAGAACACTGCGATCATCAGATGCAGGTCTATTAACTGTGATTTGATAGTATGTCTGCACTTTATGTGCTCATTTCATCATTCATGTATTTTTATATTCTAAAACATGTTTTCGATGGACGAGAGTGAAAATGGAACGCACACGCTATTTGTTGTTTGTTTATATCAGTCTATTCTTCTTCTCTGTCTTCCGGTTGTTGCCTATTTTGAATGATGAATACACACTACCGCCGCCTGCTGGTAAGGAGAGTTATTGCCACTCACGCATGCGCAGTTCGTACGTGCTCGGCTGAAGTCTTTGTGGTGTGTTCCAGTGCGACCAAGACGCAGGAGAACTCGCCGATGCAACAGTCGATGTCGGTGTCGGCGAGTTCTCTGGTGACTGCCTGGTGTGTCAGGGCCTTAAGATCTCTTTGTCAGGCTCTGCTCTGCTCCCCATCTCCCAGTAATCAATTAGTTAAATTACTAGCAGTTACTTAATATCTGTCACACACTGGACACCGCTGTCTAATTAGCACTTTTACTGTAGTTGTCCGAAAAGGGCTACGGAAAATCAACGCTTATTATGACTAGAGCATTTGTTGTAAATACATTTGAGACGGTTGCAAAGGATGACGCTGACATCACTTCACAATTGAAATAAATAAATAATTTATTTTTTATTGCATTTCCAAAGTTGTGACTCAATATCCTACTCCAAAGAAAAACTTGTATCTTGTATTCCCCTCAGTTTCCCCACTGGTAAAGCAGTGTAAAAACAGAAACTCTAGCATCCTTTGTGAAGTCTAGCTGAAATACAGATACTCTAGAGATGGAAAGAATAGCAGAGGACATTGTCAAAGTTGATTGTGTGCCTTGCAATGAAGAAATATGTCAATCAAATGTAAATGTAAATTCGATTAGATTAACCTGGACCCTATTTTCACATGTTGTATCTCTAAGTAACTAATGGTAACCTCATATTTTTCTAAATCGGTCCAGTATTGGGCAAGAAAGCAGATGGCAGCTGCAATATGGGTGACAACATTATAAAAAGTACCCTACAGAGAAGTGTGTCTTGTTCGGAAATCCTGCTTCGCATCCACATGATCTTTTCCTGGAATTTGCAAGTGATAGTAGTTTAAGAAATGGGGTTGCATAATCCTTTGATGAACACATATAAGTAGTGATATGTTATAGACGTCAAAGTTGAATTAATCAAGACCTTTCTCCAAAATACAGCCTTGTAGCTTGGTAATATCCTCTGAATTTTCCAAAACGAAACTCTTGTGTGGTTCACCAACAGAAACGGATTCCTATAATTGTGGCCCAACAGCGAAACGTTGTCTAAAGAGTCAATTAAGAGGAAACATAAATAGTAAAACAAATTAGGGCAAATAACTAAATACAACTGCAACACTGCTTGATTGTTGATGTGTTCATAATAAGCTTAGGTTTACAGAAGAGTGTGTTACTGACATTTATCTCACGCTTCCATGCTTACATGACGGCTTCCGATAAAATGACTAATGAATTTACAAAAGGACACAACATGGTCCTTATATGAGTGAGGGGGATTATTTGGATCTTAAGTCAGGGCCTTTTGCCCTTGGCTATTTGCAAGGAGATTGGTCAGTATCAAAGAGTCATGGTGACATCATGGGAAAATCTTTATGAGAGTTGAATTCAGTAAAACGAGTTGCTGCAACACATCAAAGAGGATCTTACAAGTCTCTGCTTGTTGCAGCTTTATTTGATTTATGAATAGGCCATCACTCTGTGTTTCTTTCACTTTCTCTGACACACACACTCTCCAGCACAGTCCCTCCGAAGAGATAAGCCTTCCTGGTCGTTTCTCTTTATAATACTGTAATCATTAACATTCTGCCCTTAGGAACAAGTCTCAAGGACGATACTCATGCTAGTAAGGAATCACAGACTACTTGGGAAAAGCTGAGGAGAAGCACAAATCATCCTGAGGTCAGTTCCAGACTTTCATATTTTTTTAAAATACCAGTCTACTAAGATCAAGTTTCAACTTGCCTTCAGAAAAACGTGCGGTGTGTAAACTTTTTTGTATGTGATTGCTCTCTTTGTTACAGAAGAATGCAAAAGAGACAATGGAGTACACCGCATTGCATACACTTCTCTGGCTTTTAAATGCATTTACTCTAACAACACAAGGTATGTAAAGTTATTTTTTAAGTTTAAACTCATTTGTTCAGAACCAATACTCATCGTAGGTCAAAAATTATTATGGTTATACAGAAGGAAAACTATCTCTGGCTCTTTTCTCTAAAAGTTTAGATATCAAGTCGAGTTTATAGTTCCCAAAAGTAGCTGGAATTGTGCTGATGACAATGCTGAACAAACATGGAGCTTTTGTTCTTCTGTATTTCCGTATAATATTTGTATCTTTGTCAACAGAGTTGGTGAAACTGAATGTGAGTCCCAAGATTACTGCGGAGTGCGGCAAACAGGTTACCCTAAACTGCGACGTGTCCTCATCTCCAAATGGACTATCAATCAAACAAATGGCGTGGATCCAAAACCAAACTTCTCTCTGTTCAGTAGACAAGGAAGGAAAAATCAAACCCCACAGCCGAAGTGACTTCCATTGTGAGTACAAACATGGACAACTGTCCCTCATCTTTAAAAGAGTGCGGCCACTGGAGAGCGGAAACTCAAAGCCTTACACCTGCAAACTACAATCCAACCGTGGAGCTTCCGATGCAAAAACAATCGTGGAGGTACAAGGTCAGTGTCAACAGTGTGTTTACATTCAGTGTGACTCACCCAGTTGGGTTGTGTGCATCCTTGTGGACTAACATACGTGTTAAATGCATGTCCTGCTTCTTTATAAAAACATTTTTAAAAGCGTATTTGTTATATATTTTGAATTATGTATTGTTAACATTCGTTTTACTAAATAATAGTCTTCTTCCTAACAGCCTTTGTTGGCTTATTGTTGCTTGCTTTGGAAAGGGGAGACCTGCTCATAAATAACAGCTCAATAGAGATAACAGTTATAGTAATAGTATACATTTGAGTTATTTGAGTATATATCTTTTCTGTAATCTTTTCTTCTACCCTCCAATACATTTATTTGAAAGCTTCAGTAACTAATATCATGTGTTAGTCTAGATCAAATATTTTTTTCTAGCACTTTTTCTCATTTTTTAATAGGCGACTTGATAAATAAATATATGCAGAGGAGAATATCGTTTTAGCATATACAGTATATACATTTTTAAATGTAGCATGTGTGACCATGACTGGCAGTCTGGTTGCAAATGGGGCAAATCAAAGTACTGTAAGCAAGATTAGAAAAAGAAATACATTTAAATGTACAAGACAATGATGTTTAAGAAGGATTACATATTAGGATGAAGTTAAATGTTATCTTTGAATATCGTTTATGTTTGGATTTTGACATTTATGGTGGTTTGCTTTTGAGGACTGTGGAGCAGGGTAGCCAATTGCCCTTTATGGATTAGCTGCTTAATTACTGGACTGTAGGGCTCTGCACTGTGATATTTGAGTAAATTCAATTTCCAACACTGCTCCCTTGTGATTGGTATAGATTTGATTGTGGAAATCGGTGAGTACTATGTCTTGAAGTGCATTTTTAAAGTTAATTTAGATGCTCTTCTTATGGTCTTCCCCTCAGAGTGTTGTTGGTCCGTTGAGGGTGTTTGGAATGAGGGCCGTCCCACCTGCACCTTCAGACATGTCTACCCGGACGGAGATGTGCACTGGTTTCACGGCTCCCACAATCTCTCAGATGGCTCTGTGAAGCAACACACTACGAAACAGGTGCACAACGGTTGGCTGACTATCCATAGTTACCTGGAGCACAATCTTTCAGGTGTTCCCTACAACTGTTCCTTGAAGAGCACAGCATCTGGTAGATACATTGCTAGTTCTTTGGTTGAGAATCCTGACCTGCATGCGCAGAGAGCCAGAGCACAGGTTCATAAAACCCGAGCCAGGAACGGAGTTGGATCACAGCGACCTATGTGGACATCTTTCTTTGTTTTAATTTCACTTGCTGTCACACTGAAATAATGGATTTGACAAAGTAAATCCACATAATGGAGTTGGGTAAGATATCAGGGGTAAAGTGATTAACATTGATTAGTAACAAAGAGGTACTACATTGTGTGCATTTCTAACAATCCAAGATATAAGTGTTTTAAATTGGTCCAAAGATATATGGTTCTACTTTTCAGCTTTTAAAAAAATACCTTTGTTGTTTTGTTTTGATAGAGTCACGCATGAGTGAGCAGCACATACTGGTTTCATTACACACACTCACACATAACTTCAGATGTTTAAAAAGTCCTTCTGGCTACTACTTAAGTTCAGCCTGAAGATATACTGTACACCCTATGGCCACGGATTAGATTGTATTTATTTCTGAGAGAGTGAGATGAAAATGTCTGTTGAAAGACATAGTGTGCCCACTATGTCTCAACGGGATGATTGTCCATCTACGGCTTCTGTGGGAATGCACACTTTCTGCAAGAGAAAAAAAATTATCTGTCAATCGCGAGTAAAAAGCAGTCCTCAAAAGATGAGCTCTGCTGTGAATTCCCCCTCGGACACACAGAAGCATTTGTGTGTGAAATATCAAAAAGCCAGACACAGGAAATCTCCCTCATGCAATGTCTCTGACTCTGTTGTGTGGGTGGATGCTGCCCTCTGGTGAACTATGATGAGTGCAAGATATGGCAAATAACTGTTTCAGGTTTATTGGGAGACTACAATCTTCTGAGCCACACTCCTGACATCCAATGCTCTTCAGTTTTATTGGACCGGTTGCAGAAAATTAAGAGATTAATATCGGACACCTGGGCAATCAGAATGAAATCTGTGTAGCTAAAAATCACTGAGTGATGAAATGCATTTTTGCGATTCGGGTGAACCAAATATTTAAAAAAAAAAAAGGGATTGATTTACAGTATTTGTTAGAGTATAATGTGAACATGCAGTGACAGATAGAGCCTAGGTTGTCAGGGTTGCATTTGGGTTTTAAATCTGATCAACATCGAGTGTCCTGAGTGCAGCAGACGAGTAAGATAACGGATACCAATCTTTTCTCCTGGTCTCCATCTCCACTCAGCCCTGTGTCTTTGCAGGTACAGTATAGGTTAAAGCTGGAGGACCCACCCAGCTCTGAGGCTAAAACCCTGCATTGTTAACACCTCAATGCCCCACTTCAGAGAAGGCATGTGAGAGGCTTTTAACCCTCCTATTGCCTTCGTTTCCCCCCTCTTACTTTGGTGTTCACGGTCAAATTTGACCGGTCCTGTTTTAACTGCTATTACATTAACACAAAAACCATTAATCATCACCAAATTTCATTTAACACCCTTTCAAACTGTAAATATTGTATCAGATTACTGGTATACAGGAACAACTGCAGTAAATATACAAAGAATAGACACTGAACATGTATTGTGTGTGCCAGGTGTGATTCACATGGGGGGATTGGGCACATAAGGGGACACACACACATATCTAGAGTGTGTGTGTGTGTGTGTGTGTGTGTGTGTGTGTGTGTGTGTGTGTGTGTGTGTGTGTGTGTGTGTGTGTGTGTGTGTGTGTGTTTAATAAGACACTGCTCAGCTGAGAGCAAACTGGGTGATTGACAACGAGGTTATTTCAATTCAATTGCACATGGATAGACACACATGAACACACACACTCACATTAATAGTTTTGACTAACACTGCCTCTGACAATCTTATTTTTATAAAAATATTATCTTTGACTAATTAAGTATACTGTTAACTACACCTACAGTACACCACATATTGCACTGCAAAATCAAAGCTACTTGTTAAATAAACACAAAGAATAATGTTTCCACAGACTAAGTGGTGAGTACATTATTCAAAATGGTAATATTTGTAACATAACTCAAAAAGAAAATTCAAACTTGAAACAATCACAGTGATAAGCTTTAAAGGGATCTGTTTGAATATGACATTATGACACTCATATGAATCTTTTTAACTTGTTTTTAACATATTATGACTTTATATACAAATCAGCTGACATTAACCATTATAAAAAAAAATGTAAGCTTTGAGGAGGGATTCTTTGAAGAGAAAAAAAAAACATTACAAAATGAATGTATTTGTTTTTTCCCCCTGTATAGATAAAAGGGAAGATTGGATGTATATTTTCGATTCACATTATATATGTATGCCTGTATGTATTTCTTGATTTACTGTGGCTTGGATTGTACCTCATTTCTATGGGGACTCACGCGACCCCCAACCTTCCTTATATTACATGTAAATGAGTGCATCCTAATGTAGGCAGAACGCCACAACATCAGTCTTTAGAAAGATTTCGATTTTGAAATAAAATCATGACAATGAAGCTATAACAATAACAATAAAACCTTTGAATCTATACATGTGTTCTTTCTCGTATTTCTTTAATGTCTCAAAATACATTTACAGCAATAACATTCCTAAAACCAATGCATCTCAAAAGAAAAGCATGCAAACAATTCTTGTGATATGAAAATACGATGGTAGATTCAAAATGTAGGTTCTATTTTGTATCTTATTCAAAGACGACAAGAGGTCCATTAAGTGCTCAGAAAACACAGAGGATGAAGAGAATCATGAGATGTAATGGTTGTGTGTTGTGGCAGTAAAATTATATTTCCTCTCCACATCAGAGCATCTTGATTATGAAGTCTCTGTATTTGTAGCATACACTTCTCACCACAAGAGGGAACAAGTTGCACACTCAACAGCCTTCCTCTGAACAAATAGTGGTTACTCACTGATGTTTAATGTTGATCCTTGGCTGCAGGGTTCAAAGGGGCCAAATGACTACTCAGAGAACTTTTTCACTGCTCAATCAATGCTTTGCTACATAACAAAGGTTGATGTTAAAACTGTATGTTAAATGACTTCTAGACTAATGTGTCGTACATTTCGAAAATGTATTAAACACATTCAGCTGTGACTTTGTTTCTCAGTGCCAAATTGTTTTGTGGTTGGATTTCTTGTTTCCTCTTAGCATAACTGCTGTATGTCGGTGGTGTATTAGCCCCAGCAGGATGTTCTCTGTTATAGCAGAAGCAGGGCTTGTTTCTGCAGGTGGCCCTTCTGCCTTGTTACATCATCTCTCAATGTTTGAAGTTTACTTCACCTGTGAGCTCCTCATCTGGGCAAAGTACACAGTGGGGGGGTGTTGGGTGTATTCACTGAGATGTGTGTAAACAGGGGCTTCAGGTCAAGTTCCCATGGTAACTGAGAGGTGTCTCGCTGTGTGTCCCTGGCTTGGTCTGTGTGTGTGTGTGTGTGTGTGTGTGTGTGTGTGTGTGTGTGTGTGTGTGTGTGTGTGTGTGTGTGTGTGTGTGTGTAGTGTGTGTGTGTCTGGCTTGGTCTGTGTGTGTGTGTGTGTGTGTGTGTGTGTGTGTGTGTGTGTGTGTGTGTGTGTGTGTGTGTGTGTGTGTGTGTGTGTGTGTGTGTGTGTGTGTGTCAGGCCAATTATCCCAGCGGGCTGTTATCTGCTCTCAGAGAGGTTTACATTATCACCCTGACAGCCCGGTGACCATTGGTCACGTGAGCAACCACAGATGGTTTCACCATACACAAGAGCATAGTGGGGGTGCACAGATCAAAAGAAACAAGATAAGAAACTGACCTACCAAAAAACACGGCAGGATGGATAGATGGGAAAAGGAGGGAGTGAGAAGACAGCGGGATGGAGGAATGGAAAGAGGAGATAAAAGCCAGATTCTGTCAACAAACAGAGCAGACTAATGTGAAGCACTGATAGCCTGTTACCTAACGTTACGGTAAATGGGAGTTGGCTTGGGAATAATTGCCCAAAGAGCTGATCTGCACGAGGTTCAGTGTTGTTAGTGACACATGTAGCCCAGTTCCTTTAGACAGCCATGTGTTTTCTTTCTGACTACGCAGTTACAGTTTCTATAAAAATCCCTTCTAATAATTTTTAGATCATGCAGATTTAGCTCACACAGACTTTACACAATTTTTTTTAAATGCTTAAACTGATTTTATAACTTCACGATGCAATACAGCATTACAATACTGTAAACAAATTCAAGTACATGTTTGCATTTGATTTTTTCAACACAAGTATTGTCGACAAAATGTTATTAAAAAATCTAAACTACTATTTTGCAGTGTGTTATTATTTGTTATGTGGATCATGTTGGGAAAGTGGGGAGGCTATTGGGGAGGACGACGCATGTCTTTCAACACAAACTTTAATTCACTTTCACATCTGAGAAGTCTGTAAATCTATAAAGAACATCATATTTTATTATATGTTTTTAGTTTGAAACCTTCAATAGCTTTGATTTTTTGCCAAGAGTAAAAAGTACAATATTTCCTTAAAGTGGACCTATCATGCTATATTTGAATAATATAGTGTAGGTCCATACCTATATAAGGCATATTTATACTTTTTTTTTTGCAAAATACCAAACAGATTTTAGCCATGCCTCATTTTGCTCAATTTGACATTTTTTAGCTCTGTGTTTGTAAGGGCAGATAAGGGCAGAACAGCACCATCTACAGGCCTGGCATATGTACTACAGCGTCTCCAGCGCTTTCGAACGGCAATGGCCGTGGCTGTCTCCTCCTGATTGGTGGAGTTGGGCCAATAGCCGTAGTGCCACTGTCCTGACGTCAGGACAGTGTTCAAATCTGGATTAGTTTTTATCAGATCCGTTGCAGCCCCTTTTTTAGAGATTTGGGTATGGAGGAAAATAGAGAGGGTTGTGTTTTCTGACACTTGGTGAGTTCCCTGGAACACCGGGGACACATATTAATGTATAAAAGACGTACAAAAGAGCATTTTGCATGATAGGTCCCCTTTAAATTTAGTAGTATGTTATAACCTTAAAAATTGTATTTAAGTCCAGTATTGAGTACATGTACTACAGTATGTTTATAGGTCACAGCTGCAGAAAGAGGGCATTGGTGGCTCAAACACTGATTGAACTATAATATCTGTGTTCACTCATCCTTTCCCCACTTCATCCATCCTCCGCACCATAAACATTATCTAGCAGATCGGAGAGCATCAGGGACTCAAACATTTCCAATGTTTCTGCCAAGACTGAATTCATTTCAATGCTGTCTTGTATTTCCACAAGAGGACAACCTCCATGTGTGTACATTCAGTGTTAATCCAGACTCCTGAAAGCTGCTGCTGCTTTACAGAGATCAATAGATGAATAGAGCAGCAGGAAGACTTAGTGCTACACTGAGAGGAGAGGCTATACTTGAAAGGTCACAACAGGAGAAAAATAAGTGTTGAAAGGCATGAAAAACATTAAAGATCAATATACACTGTTATATGTTCCAATGCTGATGCCCAAAGCAGCAGCAGTCTGGTAGAAAGCTAGAATATAGAATATGGAAAGATATTTTATAGATAAAAACACAAATAATTAAATATCTTTATAAATTATGTATATAAATATATGAGGCAATTTATAAATAAATGGAAATAGAAGTGTATACATTTTATTTAAAATAATTGTTTTCAAAGACATATTTGAGGGGAATTATATTTTATTGATTCCACCTAACTAAGGGGAATTTACTAATACATGCATTGGCTTTCCATCTTAGAAAGCCTCAAGGCAAACACGGGGTAAAGTCATAATAAGATACTAAAATGTTTACAGTTAATGCTGAGATGCTTAAATTAACACTATGATTGTAAGTCTTACTTCCAGGTGTTATACATGAAATGAAGTATGGGCTGTCAGTGTTGCCACTTATTTGACAAACTAAGCTTGAAAGCTGTGTGAATGTGTCCTGGGGCCTCATTTATAACGCCTTGCGTAGGATTGACGTGAGAAGGTTGCTTACGTAGTACAAAGCAAAACAATAGGTACAGAAATTTTCCAACATTTTCCGATTCACAAAACATTGCGTACCGGCGAGGGAAGTGTGTACCGGCACTTCCTACGCCTGTTTCCCTTTATAAATCACAATCGACTCGAAATGCGGCGCAGCTTTTGCAGGCTTCACGTAACGCCCATATTTGCCTATAAATAGTCAAAGAAACGCCCATTCATTCATTCATTTTTGACTGACTGCATGAAGAAGATCGCAGGAAATTACGACCGAACAGCTAAAAAAGACATCTCACACCGTGTCAGATTTTGGTTATTTTGGGGAGGTCGAGATAAATCATATTGTTTGGTGGATGCAGTTTGAACCAGAGTAGCAGCATGGAGGTCGGATCGTCACCAAAATAAATAAATAAGTGGTCCGAAAAAAGTGAATGACAAAAAAAATACACATAACCTTCCTCAGGCAGTGTGTTTGTCCCGGGGACAGGAGACACCCCCTTGATGAGAAACTGTAAGAAATGATCGGGGAATCCCTCCGGAGAGGAGTCATGACGACTGGATCTGAATTATTTTGTTGTATTTGGTGGTTTGTGTTCCAGCTGTCGATTAGGTGTACAATTTACCACATATGGTGTTCTTAGTTTCCATACCTCCTGTGTTTTACGAGCGACTTATCAAGTCTTGGCAAACGGCATAAAACACAATTAAACGTGATAGTATATAAAACCATGCTCATATCTACAACCAGTGGCGTCGCCTGGCCTGGGCATCCGGGGCTTTAGCCCCGAATGTTTTTTCTGTAGCCCCGGACAATTCTCCCTCAATAATATAATACATTAACCGTGCTTTACGTGAACCTCATCATGACACGAGAGGACGGCAGCACTGTAATTTCCCGTGTTCAGTGAATGCAACAGAGGCATGACACCAGACCAATCAGAGAGTTGCATGGAAATAAACGTGTGCTTGTGTCATTCAAGCTCGGCTCTGTGTGTGTGTGGCAATAGCGCATTTATGGCGCGTTTCCACTACACGGCCTCGCTCGGCCCCGCTCGGTATGGCTAGGCCTCGTTAGGACTGGCTCACTTTATGGCGCATTTCCATTACAGTTTAGGAACTGGGGTAGTATCTATAGTAACGCAGTGTAGGCGGAGCCGTGACGTCATCTTCAATGAGAACCCCAGAAAAACAACACAGCCGTTAGCTGTTAGCACTCAGAGCTCACAGCTCCTCATATATGTTCAGAAACTAGACAAAAGTTAAACAAGTACAAACCACAGACTGCCTGTGTCATGGCGAATACAGTCGCTGCTTTATTTATGTCTGTATAGGCCGTTGTTGTGAGTGTGGACGGTCGGAGCATATACTGCGTTAGCTTAGCCAATCTCCATTTAGAAAACACGCATTTTAAAAGGTTTTTCGCCTGCCGTCTGTCTGCAGACTTGACAAAGCATTAATTCATGGTTTTTACTAACCGGTATCAGTATGTTGTTACTTCGGCATCATTTTGAAACGTGTATTACAATTAAATCACGGTCAAATATGTCCATCTTGTTGTAGTTGTAGCCCCCTTGCCAGCGATGCTCTCTCTAGTTTAGCATACTCAGCCCGACTCAGCCTCGTTGTCTCTGGCCCTAGACCCACGATTTTATGAGGCCAGAAAAACTGTGAATTAGGACCCGCCGGCCGGTACTAGGCCAAGTGGAAACGCAACCAAAGACGGGCCGCTGACGTCACAGCCCTCGTAAACCGTGCTCCGCGCTGTAGTGGAAATGCGCCATTAGTGTGATAGAGGGAGAGAGAGAGAGAGAGGGACCGGTGCCAGCAGGGACCGTGTTGTTAGCATCTGGTTAGCTAGCTGCACTAACAGACATAAGGAGCTGTTTGTTCCACAACAAGCTGGAGGAGAGTCCTCTCCTCTCAGACTGAGAGACTCAGGTGAGCTAAAGGACTCTCTGAGTGTTTAGATACTTAACTTTAGTCTAAGTTATCTCAGTGGGTCTCAAACGGTTTGGTCACAAATTATCCAAAAGATTATTTCCGCGGCACACCTTCATATGATCATTATAGTTATAAAAAAAATAAGAGAATAAAGGAAAAACAGTTATGAAATACTATATGGCAGTAAAACAAGAATAGAGTTTAAAAGGGGAGTGATTAGTAAAATATCCATAAAGAAAAAGTACATCTGTTTACAGTTCTGCTTCATATGGGTGTTGAGAGAGGTATCCATAGATCTCTTCATTTTGCTCTCAAAGTGCACCAGATTGATGCATTTAACTTCAATATTTAAAAACAAATCTTCCCGGGGGAGCATCCCCCCGGACCCCCCTAGAGGAGGTGAGGTCCGCCCCCCAAAAAATATCACTTTACCCCTGCCTATATGCCGTGAGCTGATTATCGAGCCTTCATTGTAACAGTCGCGGGTGTACTGTGTGTGTGCGTGTGGGGAGTGTTGCAGTAAAAAATGCCACCGTAGTGCCGCTGCCACTGTGGGCTAAGCCCCGAATGTTTTCAGGTCCAGGCGACGCCCCTGTCTACAACCTATAGAAATGCAAAACGGCGTCAGTTTAGACGTTATTCTGTCCTCCTGCTTACCGCATCATTTATGAGAAAACATTTCATAACATTAACACAACATATTCGAGGTGGTTTTAAATAACATATCCGTATTTATTTATTTATCCAAGTTATGTTTTTGTGTGCACTGAGGAGTCTCAAACAGGCGTTTGTTTAATCATTTTAAGATTGGCTTTAATCAATGTTTGAAAATGAATTCTTCATATGATAAATGAGAGGTTGTAGTGATCACTGATTCATACACTGGGGTTACATAATTCAATCCAGGAACTACAGGTTGGGGGTATTGTTTCCGCACGGACACATGTGTTGACGGTTCCTACTGTGTACCTACTGTGTGTCCTCCCTTTCACTTTGTCTTGTCTCCTGTGCCTGCGACCCGACAGCATGTCGATTTCTGCTCCTCAATAAACTGAGATTTGCACCTTCGATGCACCGCCTCCGTCTCCCTTCTCTCGGCACTACATTGGTGACCCTGACATAAGTCTCGCGAAGGATCCGAGACTGAATCGAACACGGCAAAAAGCGCAGCTTTTCTCGAAATGCCGGGGATTTTTGGAGACCTCCGTAGCTGCCTCGTGCACTCGGACTGTGGCTCGGTGCGCCCCACGGAATGGACGCGGACGACGCTCGCCGTTTCCACGGCTTTTCGGCTCTGGGGGACGGCAAGCCTTCCATGGGGCCGGTACACGACCGTGCCGGGTTTGTTCGGGACATGCGGCTGCATGTCCGGCCAGCGACTGACGGCCGCCGAGAACAGCTAGCCACGACTGCTAACGGCTAGCAGCTGGCAACAGCTAACGACGGCTAGCCACAGCAGCTGACATCCGACTGTTTTTTTTATTTTGTTTTGTTTTTTGTGGTGCCGGAGAGGAGGTTCGATCATGTCTGGTCGGCCTCGCGTGGATCCTCTCGCTATTTCGCCCACCTGTTTTTGTTCGTGGACAGGACGACCCTTTTTGAGCTTTTTCTGGTGCCTGAGAGGAGGTTCGACCATGTCTGGTCGGCCTCGTGTGGACCCTCTCGCTTTATCACCACCTCGACGGCGGTTTCGGACGTCACACACGCCTGCTTCGGCCCGTGGGTGACGCGCTTCTGGACCCCGTCTCGCCTCTTCCCTCGCCTCGGCGGTTTCGAACGTCGCCCGTGCCTTCATCGGCCCGCGGGTGGCGCGCTTCGGGACCCTGCCTGGCCTCTCCTCTAACCGCGGCTCACGGTTCGCCTCGACGGCGCCCCGTCTGGCCTCTCCCCTGTCCACGGCTCCCTCCTCCCGGGGACACGGCTCCTTCCTCCCGAGGACTTCGAGCCCGCCGGAGCTGTGCCTTCGCCTGCGGCCGGGCAGCGCTCCTCCCTGCTGGGGACCTCCGGGTTTTTCACGCCCGTCCCCACGTCGCAACACAGCGACCCTGCTTTCTGCGGCCCCCTGACGACGGCCCGTTCCGGCCCGCCCCCCACCCCCCGGTGGGGATGCCCTCGCCCTCGTTGGGGCCCCTACCTTGCTTTCTGCGGCCCCCTGACGACGGCCCGTTCCGGCCCGCCCCCCACCCTCCGGTGGGGATGCCCTCGCCCTCGTTGGGGCCCCTACCCTCTCCTGCGGCCCCCTTCCGACGGCCCGTTCCATGGCCCGGCCCTCGCCGGCGGCCCCACCCTCCTCGGCCCCTGTGGTGCTTCCTCCCGGACGCGAGGATTGTGTCCATGGTTGAATTCTGGGGGGGCTTGTGTAGTGATCACTGATTCATACACTGGGGTTACATAATTCAATCCAGGAACTACAGGTTGGGGGTATTGTTTCCGCACGGACACATGTGTTGACGGTTCCTACTGTGTACCTACTGTGTGTCCTCCCTTTCACTTTGTCTTGTCTCCTGTGCCTGCGACCCGACAGCATGTCGATTTCTGCTCCTCAATAAACTGAGATTTGCACCTTCGATGCACCGCCTCCGTCTCCCTTCTCTCGGCACTACAAGGTAACATTTTATTTATTTCCACATATTTCTCTCCATTCTTCCTTCTGCCAACGGTGTCGCAGTTTCTCGTCTCTCCCGTTGTTGTGCTTAGTGCGTACGCATGGGTTAGAGTTTGCGTGGAGGACCGCACATTTTCCCGTCAAGTTAGTATTTTATAAATCGCAAACATTGCGTAGAAACTGGCGTACGCCATTTTTTGAGCGTATATCCCTTTATAAATGAGGCCCCTGGTGAGTCTCTCCATCTGCACCATTTTTTATCCCTGGATACCCAAGGCCATGTGTGACAGAACATGTTTCTTGTCCATGTTCCTTCCAGTTAGCTGTATGGAAATCTGCATGGTGAAAGATAACCACTGACTGAAAGCCTGAAATAAAGAATGACCATTTCCCAACAGCTCAAAATGTAGCTCTGTTGCAACAGATAGCGTTAAATTGATGTGTTCCGCAAAATCGTACATTTAACCTTCCAGTCTTTGTTCTTTCAAAGGACATTTCCTGCATAGCTTGTGCAGACACACAGCTCACAGATAGCAGCCAGCATGTTTGTTTAGTTGTGTGTGTTGTAAAGGGAGAATTTTGTGTAACTGCATGCTCTGCTAGCCTCACTTGCCCTGGGTTTTAACAGTTATAATCCTCACCTCTCAAATCAAGCTTTCATTAACATAATGACTTCACCAACATATAATTGACCAGTCTTGAGTTTCATAATGTATCAAAAATACACCTCACATGATTATACCAGGTCCAAATGGAGCCTATAAGAGAGATGTCAATCAAGCTCACACTGTGCTGGTAAGAGGTCAATCAGCCAAAAGAAGTGAATGCACCTGTGTGGGTGTAGCACAGCTGCATCACTTATTATGTATGATTAGACCTCTTACCATGGCTGTGTATGACCACTCCAAGAGTTTGAACACGCTACTGACTCGAAACCTGCTCAGAATTAGCATGTAGCATGGATTTAAGACACAGCTAAGAGCTCTGTATGCTGGATGACTGGTGAAAAACACAAAGGCATCTTTATTAACATTTCAAGATACACCTCTACTTTTCTGCTGTGTCATTTTTGATGTGAGGGAGAATTTAGTTTAAAGTAAGAGTCTTGCACATGATGTTACATTGCTGTTTGAGTATTTGGATTTGCTGTTCAGAGTACTAATGTCTTTTTAAAAAAAATTGCTTTTCCCTGTCTCACAGAGTGACATAAGATAATTTACCTACAAAAAAGTGCTCTCTATCGAATCGACACAGATCTTTGTGTTGTCATCTCCTACCTGCTGGCTCTTTCCTGCTCACCGGTCCCTAGCCCGCTAGCTAGCTAGCATTATCGGACCTAGCAGGCTGCTACCTAGATGCTCCTCGGCTCCCCGAAGTCTGCTGTGCTAACATTTCTGTCTCCACCCCAACTCCACCCTAACTCCGCCCTAACTCCGCGGCTCGTGTGGGTCTTCCCATCCCGCTGCGATCAGCCGGCTTCTGCGCTGACTGCGGCCGTGTCTCAATTCAGGGGCTGCATCCTTCGGAGGACCCAGCCTACGCGGTCCACGGAGGACCCAGCCCACGTAGACCGGGTAGGCTGGACCGAGCGGCCTACGAAATGAGTCTGGCTGCGTTTCACTTCTCTTATTTTTCATTTCCTCGCTCCTCGGTCTCGGTCTCACCGGAAGTTGATTTGTCTGCGCCATCTTGAGTAGCGTCCCAATGGCCTTATTTTTGCCGGAGGAGCGAGGAGCGAGGAGCGATAACGGAGGAACTATAATCGAGGAACCACCAGACCATCCTTCAATGAAATCCTCAGACACTCGCCCCGCCCCCTTACTGTGTATGCTCACTGATTGGACGATGCAGCGCATGCAATGATCTGATGCTTCTTGACATGAGAGCAGTTTCCCAGCGGAGTGAAGAAAACACATGAAACTCACGGGACTCACTCCTCAGTTTATGCTGTGTTTTGTTTCAATAAATGTATCATTTAGTTACACATATGTGATATATCTGAACAACAAAGTGGTCAAAAATCATTTTATTCATTTATTGGAAACATTTTCATGATCGCTTTTTTCGTTTTACATTTTCATTTATTGTCATTTCCATTCAGTCAGTCATTAAGTGCTATTTAAAATGTTAATTTGCTACATATCCACACAAACAAACTAAGTGTGCAGTCAAATGAATGTTAATCTAACTGGGTTTTGATAGATAACATATCTCTTTTTCTTCTCTCAATTATTTTATTTCTATTGTGCACTCTAATCAATATTAATCCAACTAATGTTCGTTTATACATTTTAAGAATGGCGTTTATCTTTTTTGAGAATGAGTTCTTATTTGATTTTATTTATTTGGGTCTACAACAGATGATACAAATGTTTGTGTCAGTAAATGTGTACTAACAGAGGCGGGGGTGTGTGTGAAGAGCTGGTTGCTGTCAGACGATCAGCTGTGCAGTGTCATCACAAACGGACGTCGCTTCACGTGACGCTCCGGAGGATTTCCCTGCTTCTCGTGGTTTCCTTGCGTCTCTCCATGCTTCCCTGGTGGGAGGGACTAGTCGCAGGGAAACGACGCAAGTGAGGGACGCAAGGAATCCATTTAACCGAAGTGAAACGCAGCCACAGGGTGTTTCTCAATCGCGAGTACGCTTGCTTGGTACATGTCTGTCGAGCATCTTGCTTCAGAAGCGAGTCAAGAATACTTCCTGGCATTCGGAAAACGAAGTGTGGAATACGCTAGCAAGTGTGCAGGTGTGCGTCATATGAGAGGCCCCCGCCTTACATCTTCCGCCACAGATTTGGGGAAATTGGTCCGTGCGCAAAGCATTGTGGGGATTTTAAGACCGCGGAGTCTACTCATGTGCAGCCTCGATATTTCTCCAAACGGAGTACGCCGGGCTCGGTAGATTTCCAAGTATGCTGGAGATTGGAACAGTACTTCGGCGGCACTCGATGACGTAGTATGCTTGAAATAGTGGCTCTGAAGCAGCTTTACTCGCGATTGAGAAACACCCACAGTCTAGCCTATGGAGCGCTTCGTATTTACGTCACGTGATACCAGAGGTGGGGACTCGAGTCACATGACTTGACTCGAGTCAGACTCGAGTCGCATATTTTTTGACTTGAGACTTGCTTGACTAACATTGATAAAAGACTTGACTTGACTTTGACTTGGTATTCATGACTTGAGACTTGACTTAAGCTTGAGACAGATGACTTGAAAGGACTTGACTGTTTAAAATTAAATATTTGCGTTTGTTTTTGTAGTGAGATATTACGTTTAGTTTTTTCGAAAAACGTGATTGGGTGATTATAGCGCTGTGCGCACAAACCTGGCAACCCACTAGACGGCAGGAGTCAGTTAACATGGCAGCGGCTAGCGTTACTCCAAAAATAGTCAATTTTGGATTCAAGGATTATGTTGTCGATGACGCTAATAAGAAGAGAACAGCGGTATGCAGGGTCTGCAGCATAAAGATCAGTGACACGACCACCACAACATCCAACTTCATTCGTCACTACAAAAAAACCCACAGAGAAAGGTGCGTGAATGTGTTGTGTTTAGCTAGAAAGCTAACGTTAAGTTTAAGCTACGTTAGACTTGGTTTCAAATCGATTAAGCAAAGAGAAGACAAAACGGTAAATTAACACTAGAACCGCCAAGGGATTCATTTTGACTAACCCCGATAATGACGGGCTGTCAGGAGAGGGAGAGAGAGAGAGGAAAAGAGATGCCTCGTTTATTTCCCCTGTGTTATCAGAAGTTACTGTAAACTGTTGAATCATGTAGTTCATCTACTTTTAGTAGTTTGTTTAAATGTTTTAATTATGGTGTTTTTGTTTGTAGAAGTGCATCATTCCTTGATTTATTGTAAAAATGAATCTGAACTTTTTTATCTGTTATGATGATAAACTGAAGCAATTTCTAAATTAACCCAATTAACTGAGTTTTAAATCGTCCTACTTAGTTTATAAGGAAATTATGAAGAGGAAAAAATTCAATGATTTGAAAATGATATCTACAGTATGTAGGTGCTGATGCTGTTGGCGGTTCTAGTGTTAACATACATTTAAATTAAATATGTGTAATGGCAAATGCCATATATGATTTTCTTACCTGGAATTCTGCCTTTTTGAACAGACTTTTTGACTGAGTCCTAGCTTTATTGTCTGCAGTTCTAGGGTTAATATGAATCTAATATGATTGTCATCGGTCTAAATTAGATTTCAAATTATTAACTGTGTATGTAATGAAGATCATAGTGTGGGTTAAATCCATTTTCATAACCACTGTCTTTTAACTGATTTAAATGCGGAAACTGGGCTTATTCATCAGAATTTCGTATGACTTGACTTGACTTGCTTGACCTGAGCAATGACTTGACTTGACTTGCTTGACTCTCATCACAGTGACTTGGGACTTGCTTGATACTTGTAGGTCAAGACTTGAGACTTGATCATGACTTGCACATGTAGGACTTACTCCCACCTCTGTTAGTAAGTAAACAAGTAAATAATATATAGCTGATGTAATTTAATCATATTATTTCATATTTAAAATAAGTCTTAATTTTTCTGTACTAATAAAACAATGTTTTTTTAAATGAACAAAAGCATATTGTATAGATTGATTCTTAACAATATTAGTGTTCTAATCTTAATAGCTGTGATTATAACTCTTTATATTCTCCTTGTTTCCCTAAACCAGCCCAGATGATGTCCCACTGACACCAGGTCAGCACCTCCAGGTCCAGCAGCACCGTGACCCTCCCACTCTGCTGAAATACACAATTAAACATTTTCTATGACCTATTTTTTGTATTAATAAAATTAAACTGAAACAAACTATCTCCAACTGAACAGTGCCAAATCAGACATCATCATCGGCCCCCCACCCCGTACCAAAGCCATCCAGAATTTCAACTTCACCATTGACAGCCACACTCTATCCCCCCCCCCTCACATCCGCAACCTCGGAGTCATCTTCGACAGTCAGCTCAAATTCAATCACCACATCAATCACATCACCAGGACCGCCTTTTTCCACCTCAAAAACATTGCCCGTCTCCGCCCATCACTCTCCTCCTCTGCTGCTGAAACCCTGATTCATGCATTCATCACATCACGACTCGACTACTGCAATAGCATCCTCTACGGCATACCATCCAACCTCCTCAATAAACTCCAACATATCCAGAACTCTGCTGCCCGCCTCATCACCCACACCCGCTCCCGAGACCACATCACTCCCGTCCTCCAGAACCTCCACTGGCTCCCCGTCCGTCAAAGAATCGACTTCAAAGTCCTCCTGATTACTTACAAAGCCCTCAACAATCAGGCCCCCCCCCTACCTCACAGACCTGCTGCACCACCACACCCCTTCCCGCTGCCTCCGTTCATCAGAAGCCAACCTCCTATCCATCCCCACCGGCATCAAGCACCGGACCTGGGGGGACAGAGCCTTCTCCGTCGCTGCCACCTCCCTCTGGAACTCACTCCCACAACCCATCAGAGACTGCACTGACCTCACCACCTTCAAAAAACTCACAAAAACTTGTATTATTTGACTTTAACTTTAACTATATATATTTATTTGTTGTTCTTTTCTTTTCACTATATCTGTAAAGCGTCTTTGAGCACCTGTAAAAGCGCTAACAAAATAAATCTATTATTATTATTATTATGCTGAATAACAGTCATGTCTTATCCAATGTGAGTTAATGGGAAAATGTTTTTTTGGCACCATGGCATGTGTGTAATCATTTTATTGACTGAGATGATTACTTATTACGAGAAAGCATCGCGATTAGCACACAAATTACAACATGAGCAATAACATATAGGCCCATCTCGTGCCAAATGTGAAACAGTCAAGAAAATATAGTGTGTATGTATATTTCAATTCGGTAAGGACGTGCCCGCACCGACAATCTGGAATAAAAAAATACAAATATTTGTATATATATATATATATTTGTATTTAGTTATTCCTCAGGATTATGGGAAACAGTATTTCGGTCTCGAAATTGTTTGACTTGAATCTAGTTTTGACCTGTTTGCAACTCTGAAAAATGACTACTTAACAATTCTCAGTAACACAGAATCAATATTTCATTAAACTTCATCAAGCTAAGAACTGTTCACTGTCATATACCCAAAAAACTACCAAGTTTGAAGAAGTAGCCTGTAAGAGAACTGACTGACCGTGAGCTAAATCAAGCGCTTTTGAGAATGGATCCATAAAAGCTTAATTTTCTTCAGCTTTTACATAACACACCATCTCTGATCGATAGCAATCACCTCCATATCTCACATCAATGGGCTGCTGATGAGCTCACGCCACAAAAGTAATCTCCGTCTGTTCACCATGAATATTACATTTCCAGTTTTCTGCTTTTCATCTCGGAGACAAAAGGAAATTTTTCTTGGTAATTTGTGCTCATTCTTGGCATCTCCCTTCAATCTACAGGTCTCAATGCCCATCATCCATTCTCTGCATGAATGGAGGGGTCAAAACACTCAAGGCAGAACCGGTGTGTGAATGACATGGTTAAGTGTGCTCAGAGAATAACACCCAAATGTTTCCTCTTTACTCTCAGCCCCCTGTAGATTTACAATATGTTCCACTGCTTCAGTTTCCTGCCTCTGTTTGTGTGTGTCTGTGATATTGTGTAACATGGTGATTTATGTACCACCTGGTAACCCTGACCACCAAACTGGCAAACACCATTTCATCTTCACTTATTCTAGTACTTGCTTGAAAGCTATGGGAGCATGCCTGGCTCTTTTGTAATAATGAAAAGACTGCATGATCCATTAATTCTGAGTGCTGTATACTCTAGTATTCCAAGTACAACAGATGTGACCAAGGGCCTAGGAGGAAGGAGAGGTAGAGTAGTTGGTGACTTGGCTAATGAGAATCGTGATTAGGGTGAGAAAAAAGGGTACCGTTATAAGAGTGAGAAACCCTCTCCTCAGACACAGGCTTTTGTATGATGTGCATTTTTATGAACAGTTTGCATCCTTTGAGATGCCAACTGCGCCTCATGTCCAACAAGAAGGGGTCAATGCGGAGTCTAAAAGGTACGTGTGTGACATTTAAAAGTTGATTTGATTACAACATTTCCACAATAAACTCCCTCAATGTCGTCAAATGTGTACTTTCTAAGTAGCGTCATCCTGTATTGTTATGGGTTGTTGTTGCTGTCTGCGTTGCCACAGGGGCAAACACTGGTGTGAGCCGTCCTGTCAGAGGTAACTACAGTCAGTGAGACACCTGTCCTCTGTGGGCACGCCTCCTCATCACCTGCTGAAAGAGTGTTATCCACAGCTGGAGATATCTTCACTTCTCCCAGGGAAAGGCAACATGTTAATTTTTGTTAATATAAAACTGATAAACTAAGAATTGATTATGTGTTTTGGGGGATGGGCTGGAATCTTTTCACATTGTTTCCTTTAATTTCTTTAATGTATTATTTATTGTATTAGTCATATATTTTTTTGCAAACATTTATGGAGAGTAGTATTGTTAAGAGTATCAATACATACCATAATTGATAAGCAGTATTGGTAATGCTAAAATTCTAGAACTAGATGACACAATAAAGTGACTACGAACACGGACAACATGTCTAAGTAAAGCAGAATAAAGTTTGGTGCAGCAAACCCAAAATGTAATATCCGCATAAGAGGATGCAGCGTCGCAGGAGGTATTCAAAGTCAACTTTATCGTATTAAACTTAATCTTCATAGGGGATCACCATCTTAGTATGACAGAGCCAATTTAACCTGTTAAGCCCCGAGCCTGTTTTTCAGGTTTCAGGCTCGAAAATGACATGCCCAAAACAAATGACTACAACTTCACTTCTAAAAGGGTTATATGAATAATTTATTTTATCAAAGCAAGGTTACATCTGTGAGTTGGATGTAGAAGTGTCAGAATCAATATAGATTTTTCTCAGTCAGAGTCAATTCAGATGGAACATAGTAAAAAAAGGTAAATTCTTACCTCCGCCTACAAAAAACCCATTATTTATAGTGAAAACCACCCTTGGATGATGGGTTAGTAGACTAAAAGCTTTAGGAATCCAAACTATAACATATAATAAGTACCCTGTATCAAGATTGAGGCAAAACAAGTTAAATTTGACCTTTTTAGAGAGATTTAGCAAAAAAAAGTTCCAGGCGGAATAGGCTTTCGGCACATTTGGGTATATCTGGTTCCATCAGTGCCATTTGACCTTTTTCAGGTACCAGACTATAAAAATGATGTATTACATTGAATTATCACCATAGGTATTCATTCCATTCAAAGAAAAAAATATATAAAAAATTAAAAAATTAAAAAAAAACGTTTTTTTTTTTTTTTTAATTTGTAAAAAAAAAAAAGACCCGCCGAGGGGGGCTTTGGGGCTTAACATGCTAAAGGTTGATTTGTACTGATCTGCTATTTTTCACAACAGAAAGAAGTTCCACTTTCCATCTGGTGTATGACTCACGGTGTACAAGTTGAAGAGCTAGGAGAAAGGCTTTTATAGAAGTTTACAGGCAGTTTCCCACACAATCACTTCTTGTTTTGACATGTTGTTGAGCACAATGAGGTATATCTGTATTTGCAAGTAATTAATTCCTGTGTTGTGCTGTCATTTCTGTAAATGAAAAGCACCTCATTAGTGAAAGATGGAGGTTATGGAACAATGGAAATCAAAAGCCATCTGTGCTTGTTTCACAGATGGTATTTGATTTCAGTCTTAACAATTGTAACAAATGATTCTTATTTGCATGTCTAGTCATCCTTATTTAAAGGTTTAAAATCGATATTCTCTGACAGAAGTGGTAAAATAATCGGAAACTAAATAAACATTACTTTCAAACCAAATGTTTCTTCAATTGTTTATATTGTCATAAATATTGCATTGTGGTCCTTTTAATCGCGATTTCTATTGAACTGTGGTTTGGCATTGTTCCATGACCAATATGTATAATTGTAATGGGACTGGATTTTAGGATTCATTTCTTATTCATCAATAACCACGATTCCTTTCTTTCTGAATATTCAACTGAATGTTATCCCCATTTCAAGAATTTACAGTAAAGAGCAGGAAACCAGCAAATGTGTTAATAACATGTTGATTGTAAAAACTGTGATGTGAAGGGGATTTTACAAATTACACACTCAGAAAGCCTCATTAAGTCCCTGTGAAGTGAAATAACACATGGTGTTCACACATTTGATATTCTTGACAAGTAATGAGAAAAAAACAAGATGGAAAATAACCTGGGAAGAAAAGAAAACCGCACGGAAGATAAAAATGTTCTTTAGACGCCAAAAAAGCAGCGCATGCATGCACTTGCATATGGCACGTGCAAGGGTACAAGCAGAAAGGTAAGCATTCAAGTGGACACAGAAAAAAACACTGGACAGTGTGTTTCTGTTGACATTGCTTCAGGAAGGAGGAAATATTTGCAATGTGGAATCTTACACCCCAAGCACATGACAGGCACACACACAGACATGTGTGTCAACTACACTACATATAGTCAGCCATTTTATCCACCAATTCTGTCACTGCAAATACTACGAGGCCAGTTTCTCGTTCAGCTCATGACACAAGATATATCCGTCCCATGTGTTTTTTAAAGATAAATCTCCAACTAAATAGGTCATTGAGCAGAGTAATCAGATTTGGAGCATTTGGATCAAATTCACATCGAGAAATCATGAGGCAAACCTTCACATTAGACACTCATACACAGAGATAACATACACACAACTGTAGCCAAACTGTGTTTGGGCAAATATGAATCTGTCTCATACAGGAATTTGTACACATTAAACTGTAGTTTGGGTAGTATTGTGTTTAGTATCGCATAACAGTAGTTTAAGAAAGACATATTTCAATTCACAATACTTCAAGTCATATTGATATATAAGATTATTGGAAAACTAAAAAAAGGTCTTCTGATTTTAAATGAGATTGCAGATAAACTGCTCGGTAAATTAAATGCTGTGACAAAATACAGTTATAGCTAAAAGTCTCAGCTGCAAAAACAGGTACTTAGGCAGAGAAAAAAAGCCAAATGTCACCGTAACCCTCTGTAACAACAAAAACTCAACAAACCAATGGGACATGCCCGGCTAGAGACTGTGCTGAAGAAGGGTAAATGAGGCTGAAGATTTTCAAGGAGGTTATCCTGACCTCCCTCCAAGTAGAAGTATTGGAGTCGTGATCAGTCAGGCCTGCTTTACTTTTCAGAAGCCCTGCAGTGCTCTCCAGATGGATTAAGAATTCAGAACTATTGGTCATCCTCTCACACATGCACAGATAAACATACACATACCAATGATGAAGGGACACTGCTGTCACAACCCTCACTCGTTTTTATGTATTTAGAATCCCCAGTCAAAAGAAGTTTGCTGGTTGTTCGACCGTCAATATTTCTGCTTGATTGACGTTTAAGGACATGCAGACTGGCAGTGAAAAGGGAAGTTTGAGTGTTTACGCTTCTGTTTTCGTCTATTCTTGTTTCCCACATTTGGTGACACTTTCCTTAAAAAGTAAACTTGTATAAATGTATCTGATTGTTTTTCTGCTAAAAACGTAAATGAAAATAATGTTGAGTAATAGGGTCATTTTAACTTTAACATGACAGATAACATGATTGTGTTGTAGATTTCTGTGCTAAGTTTCTGTTAATGTTTCCGTAACCAGGAGGTAAACTGATAACGTATGGTTAGATATATCCTTCCTCTCTTAAATTGTGAGGAACCAGGTTTACAACGATAGCATGTACTGTTCTGGGTACATGCACTACTCCAGAAAAAATGCACTACAGTTGTACACAATAATCCTTCAGAAACAGGAAAGAGCCCGCTAGTTTGCTTTTCTTCTACTCAAGAGTACCACAACTGAAATATTGGCAATAAACTGGAGGGACGACATGTCACAAGCAGTAACATTAAACAGTGTACAAAACACAAATTGTCACTTACTGGCCTAGGACTTTTAAGATTTATACAAGAACAAAATGTTTGCAGGATAATCTGGTGGTATAAGATACCTACTATTGCCCAATCATTCAAACCCAATTGGAAGGATCAAGCCAAAAAGCATGGGTTTACATGGTGAAGTTTAAACAGTTTTTGGGAATTTAAAAAATGTGCCAAATTGGGATCGATAAAGTACATCTTATCTTAAAATGGTGTTTTGTTGTTTGAATACCAGAGCAAAATGTACTAATGCCAAACTATTTAGAATATTAATTTCCCTTATTCCACTTCCATATTTATTAATATGCTGTTATAACTGGCATGGGAGGAGAGAGGATACTGTATGGGAAGTCAATCATGCTTAGCTGAAGCCAGAGAGACCTAATTAGATTTATTTTGATGTCTTAAACTTCCTGTCTGCCAAAAACTCAAAACTATCAGGGTAGCAGGGTATAGAAAATAAATAAACTAAAAAAATACTAAAACATGGGAGTCTATGTGAAATAGCTCAATGCATACCACATTTAAGAAGAAAACACATCTAAGTAGATACAAGCAAAGACTGTAAATATAAAACAAAACACATGCAAATTAAGAAACACATTGCAAGTAGCAACCACAACCACTACTAATGGAAACTGTCTCTAGGTGACACTTAAAGGTGCAGTGTTATCCTTTTGCTTATTATTAGACTGTTTATTGACATGACAGTCAGCCAGTGGAAGTCCTTGACTTCCACTGGTACCATGTAAACCAGTGCTAGCTGTTCCATGGTCGGGTCGTCGGCGACTAAACCGGCTCCCCCACCTGGCCTCGGCCTTGTGTGGAGGGTGATGGAGACACCCAGCAGAACTAAATACAAAACCTGTCAAAGGGCGGATGAGCTCCTCGTGAGCCAACGGCCATCTCCTGCAGCCAATGCTGGCGCCAACGTATTGATCTCTGTCTTTCCTTGGAGTCCTGCCAGCGGAGGCCAAGTATGGTTCCTGCAGCTTGGGCAACGCTGGAGCCCTCATTCCCGCCGGGGCAAGTGCAATGGAGAGGACACTTAATTGCGGCATCGTAAAGGCGCCGGGGGAACAACACAGCAGAGCGACAGTCTACAGGTTCTAAGCTCCAGCTGCAGTCGACGTCGCCGCGCTACAGGAAACCAGACTAGCCGAGTCTGGTTCTATCAAAGAGCAAAACTACACTTTCTTCTGGATGGGAAAAGCCAAAGATGAGCACCGCACACACGGCATAGGCTTTGCAGTGTCCAACAAGCTGGTGCAAGAGTTTGACACCCCTGTCGGTGTGTCAGAAAGGATCATTTCCTTGTCGCTCAAGCAATCTGCCAGCCCAACACATCTGATATGTGCCTACGCCCCCACACTGCCGAGTGAAGCTGCGGTCAAGGACCAGTTCTACGACAGCCTGGCAGGCGTCCTGAACAAGATTCCCCCCCAGGACTGCGTGATTCTGCTCGGCGATTTCAATGCTCGTGTCGGCGCCGATTATCGCAATCGGTCGCTTCGGTGTCGGGAAAATCAACGAAAACGGACAGTGAGTTCTCGAGCTGTGCAGTCAACATGGGCTCTGCATCGCAAACACTTGGTTCCAGCAGAAGCAACGGGTGACATGGATGCATCCACGGTCCAAGCACTGGCAACAGCTAGACTTAGCTTTGGTCAGAAGACGTGACATTGGCCTAGTCAGATGATCCAGAACTTACCACACTGCTGATGGTGATACTGACCACTCGCTTGTTCTAACCCAGATGAACCTACCCCAAGACAAAAAGAGAAGCCGCGCCTAAACACCGCAAGAATGAAGTGCGCAGAATTTTTGAGGAAATTGAGATCGGGCAGCAACTATTTGCCAGACCAGCACGAAGAACAGTTTACTTCACAGGCTCACTTCAAAGGAGGGATTAACGAAAGCAACAACAATTCTTTTTCGAGCACAAAGAAGAGAAGAGAGTCGATGGAGCAGAGTAGAAAGTTGGAGAAGGTGTGCTTGCAATTCAATCTCGCTAAGTTAGCCTAAGAGCAACATGAGCACAGCTACGACACAGCAAGGAACTTGATTGAAATTCATTTGGTGGAAAAGGAGTAATTGTCACCCAAAAAACCCCGCTGCTAGTGTGTATAAATTCAAATGCAATGCAATTATAACTGACTCATACCATCAGTTTAATCCTTTATCTCAGAACCCTTATATGTTTGCCTTCGTCACATACTTATATATTTAACACAGGTGCATTAGAACTTTGACTCACCTTTACATTACAGTTAAGCTACAGAGACTATAATATTTCTAATTTACAATGACTCAATTATGAAATAACTGCTATAGTTTCACATTCTGAGGTAAAGGCAATTCCTGAGAGAAAGCCAAATAACTGAGAAAACGTATGATCCAAAGGAAAAAAAAAAAAGAATTACAATACAGGATAAAAGACTATTAAAAAGGCACTGAGAGCACAGAGATTGGGCTGACATTTCCTTATGCATTACATTTATGTTATGTTGTTTATGCTATCTGATCCTCAACAATAGTATTAGATGTAGTGCAAAAACCAGAGCCAATCGTTTTTCTACCATTTCTAGCCAGGTGTGCTGCGTTTCCCTTCTTTAACCTACTTGTCAGTTTAAAAGGCTAGTACAAGGTTTCCATGGCAACTGATAACTGTAACAGGTATCAACTAAAGTGGTGGAGACAGAAATAGAGAGAAGAATGAGAAAGATAATAAAAAAAAACAAGCAAGGGAGCGCTGATTGCTGCCCAAAACCACAGAATTTGTGAAAAAAAACACACTCTATAATCATGAAAATGGCCGAAATGAGAATAAATACACAATTGCTCTAGCATCAATCTCCCTTTCACCCAGCAAACATGGATAAAGCAGTTCTCCCCTGTGTTTCTGTATTTATTTGGTCCTTGTATATGTGTGATCGACAGCAGTTCCTTGCAGCAGTGATGCCTCCATAACATTCATTGCCGTGTATAATATATGGAGGTGACCAAGGCCGCTACACACCCACCTGAGACCAAAGAACACGTACCGAAGGCGTCCCGACTTTTACGTCGGCTACGCCGCCCGCCTACGCCGCCCGCCTACGCCGCCCGCCTACGAACACCGCAAATACTTCAGTCGACGAGTGGCGATAACTGTCCTTACCAGCAGGCAGCGGTAGTGTGAACAGCCAATCAGAGTGATTGCTTGGGCCGACTTTCTCTGACCTCCCGCGGCCGATTCAACATGTTGAATCGGCCGCGGGAGGCATCGGGAGGTGTGAAAATGTGCCGTAAAGAGACGACGGTGCGGGACACACCAACCTGAGTAGGACGCCACGAATGCCCGACTGCCTCTGACGGCCTCTGACTCCCAAAATCGGGCTGGTGTGTAGCCAGCTTTACAGATGAAGCTGTAAGGCAACACAGACATCATAATGGGGTCAGGTGTGATGGAAAAAGGCTTCCACTTCCACAAAAAACACGGTAGGACCACGTTTTAATGCAATCCTCCCTTATTCCCACACATCTTGCTCCATGAAAACAACTGATTTCGCACAAATTGTGTGCTTGGAATTTTTGTTCAATCTCATGTCCCTTGTATGCCGACAAAATTATCCGCTTGGTTGATCCTGTAGAATTGCACGGCTTGAAGATAAACTAAAAGCCTTCTCTAAGCTTCTCTAAGGCTTTTAGTTTATCTTCAAGCCGTGCAATTCTACAGCGGATGTCTGTGTCAGGGTTGAGCGAAGCAGGCAGGACCCAAATGCAGGTTTTACAGGAAAAAGACCTTTATTTCAAGGCTACAAGTAAACATACAGAGCTCTCCCCCGTGAACACAGTCAACAACAAACAAGGATCTCACAAAGACTAACAGAAAAAGCAGAACCTAAATGCACACAGGACTAATGAAACAAACAAGACACAGGTGAGGAGGGAGGAGAAAACACAGGGGCACAAGGTGAACACAATCGGGTAATCAGGTAGGAGGGAACACACAGACAGGAAGCAACAGGCAAGATGGGGGGTGAACACTTTTCAAAATAAAACAGGAAACCAAAGACAGATCTAGACAAGACAAAACACAACACAGACAGATCGTGACAGTCTGTCCTTCATGCTGCTTCATATCACATGGGTTATTTAGTATGCAAGACAAACTTTAACCAATTGCCTTACAGCTTCATCTGTAACACACATAGGGCTTTTAGCTGAAGGAGCTCTGGGTCATTTGTTAGAAAATACATGATAAGTTTTTGCAATCAACAAAAAGTGATGAGTGAAAATCCTCATCTTGCTTAAGCTGAAGTATTAACAATTAACAATGAAAGTCATCTGCACGTGAGTATCTGGGTGGATTTGGGCTTTTGACAAAGTTAAATACGTTTAACATGCAGAATGCAGCTTTGGCTACATGCACCACAGATTCTCTAAATATAAATGCACACCGTGCACACAGTTGCACACACGGCAGCTACAGATAGCTATCTACATGCATTTGCATTTTGAGTTCAGTGAATGAGCTTGAAAGCAGGCTACAACATTTTAAATATGCATATACAGCCACGCCATCAATTTAAATCAGAAGGGGATTTTCATTTTCACCAGAGCTGAGGATGCACATTGTTTATCTCAGTAACACAACAATCAACCAGATATAATTCACAATAAAGCAACAGGTCATCATAAATCAATAAGTCATGGTGTAACAGTGGGGGTGTTGTTGTTGTTGTGGTTGTATAAAGGGGTAAGGTAACTGTATAATGTGTAAGTGTGTTAGTTGGAATGTGTGTGTAGTCCAAACCTTGGAGTGATGTGTTTGTGTTTCTAATCCAAGGTCCTGAGTGGGTTTGGAGTCGTGAGATCGTCATGGAGACCACTGGTGGCTCCACAGTGGAAGCAGCTGAACAGCCATCAACATCCCACCTGTCAATTAAATAGGCAGTCAGTCATTAAGCTGTCTGTCCCTCTCTTCCACTTCTTTGCTACACCTACACACATATACACACAGGATCAAATACAGTAGTGCTAGTTCACATTACCATGATTATTTTGTTAACTTTTTAAGTTGAACTTTAGCATGACTGATCACTGAGTGAAATGTTCATGAAAGTTTCAAGCGATGATGGGCTATTGTTGTCTCATGAATATTGGCTATAGCTGTGACACTAGTATGTATAGATGGTATTAACATAACATCATGACTGGAGTTACCAGGCTTGGGGTGTAACAGATTACAATTGAACAAGTACATCATTAGGATTTTAAAAAGTTCCTGTAATCCAACTCAGTACAGGAACGGAAGACATGGCCTACTATTGACTTTTCTAATAAGTTTAACAACAATTCTGATCTATCTTGTCACAGACAGCCAAAAGTTAAACAAAAGAGAAAGAGAAACAAATTGATTGCTGCCATTCAAGAAACACTCAATCCAGGCAAAATGAAGTTGTGATTGTCATTCTTCTACTAGTTTAGTGCAAATACGTTTACTTGCAACTAACACAGATAAACCCTGGCTAAAAGGCAACAACATGGCATATTGTAATGGGATTTCATTTGACCATGCGTAAATCAGCCGAGCATTGCGCACTTATCTTCTAGGCTAGTTGTAGCCTGCATTGCGTGGTGGCCTACTGCAAACGCTTATTTATAATACACTTTCTTACTTACTGATGGTGGGTGATTCAAGATGAGCAGGGTTGACATTCTGCATGTATTTCCAGCCTAAAGAACTAAAACTGTTGTAGTGAAAGTAACAATGTTATGTTAAAGTTATGATTTCTGGCCATATCTCAATATCCATGGGCCACTGAATCCTTTGGTAAGGTTTAAGGGTCAGTGTCACGTCTTACTAGGGTTGCAAAATTCCGGGAATTTTCAAAGATGGAAACTTTCCATGGGAATTAACAGGAATTTAAGGGAATAAACGGGAATAAACTGGGAATTTTCTATATTGAAGGTTGGTTCTTCATAGGGAACTTAAATATAGTTGGGGAAAGTATATTTTAGCATAATTTTGACTAAAACAAACAGATGCCATTCAAGTACACGTGAATATCCATGCCATTCCTCAATCACATGCACATAGCACGCTTACTGCATGGCTTTTGAGACCACACCCCCTACAGGCACTGTGCATTCCTCCATCACATGCACAGATGATTTCTAGAAGACTGGACCACACTTTTGAGCCCAAAGCACATTTTTGAATGAGTGGGGTTGGGGGGATGAGTAATATTTAACTCAACATTCATGTTTTTGTTATTCAATGAAACAAATGATTGTTCAATAAAATAATTAAAACTTGTTCTGTTCTACTTACAAATAAATCTGTTGAAATGTCATGTTTTTTTAATTGTATCATTTTGCATGGATGTTTTCTTGTGACAAAACAAAATGTTTATATTTATGCTTGGATATGATACAATTCGATTAGTTCCCAGTCAGTTAGTTCCCATTAAATTCCCCAGCTTAACTTCCCATGGAAATTTACCGGAGACTTTACGGAAATTTACAGGAAATGTTCCGCCCCTTTGCAACCCTACGGCTGAAGTCGAATAGTCCATTTAGCTTAGGAACCTTCCTAACGGAGTGAAATGACCCGGAAGTCCCTCAGTGGCAGCCATGATAAGTGCCGTTCGAATTCTCTAGATGATAGGAAAGGAGGTTTCAAACTTCCTTTATAACCTCCTTTAGCTTAGGAACCACTGGACCTCCCTTTACGAAAGGAGAGGAGAAAATGCTGCCCCACAATGCCTTGCAGCCACAGCATTTGCCGTCACACAACAGTCGGCCGTTCACGGAAACAACCGATTATGACCGAGAAATGATATCATGAACGTTACAGTGCTTATTAAGCATTTTTTATTTCAATTCCAACTTTGGTCATGAAGAATATGTTTCTCTGTTGTCCCCGTTCATAAAGCATAAAACAACAGCATCAGAGCACGGTGCAGAGTCTCTAGATGAGTTTACATTAGGCCGTCGTTCTTATTAAACATCCATGTTGTAGTCCGCTGTATAGAAAACTGTAGTTTCCATAGTTTCCCCACAGCAGCAGGCGCACATTTATGACCTCCTCTGGCGCATCATAAACACGTCGGATAGTGAAAGTGCAGTCGGAGGGTGTTTCTCAATCGCGAGTAAAGCTGCTGCAGAGCCACTATTTCAAGCATACTACGTCATCGAGTCCCGCCGAAGTACTGTTCCAATCTCCAGCATACTTGGAAATCTACCGAGCCCGGCGTACTCCGTTTGGAGAAATATCGAGGCTGCACATGAGTAGACTCCGCGGTCTTAAAATCCCCACAATGCTTTGCGCACGGACCAATTTCCCCAAATCTGTGGCGGAAGATGTAAGGCGGGGCCTCTCATATGACGCACACCTGCACACTTGCTAGCCTGTTCCACTCTTCGTTTTCCGAATGTCAGGAAGTATTCTTGACTCGCTTCTGAAGCAAGATGTGCTACCAAGCAAGCGTACTCGCGATTGAGAAACACCCGGATTCTCTAAAGTACCGCAGTCTCTTCTCCTAAATCCTTTCTCGCTACGAAGTACGCCGGGCTCGGTAGAATTCCAAGTATGCTGGACATTGGAACAGTACTTCGGCGACACTCGATGACGTAGTATGCTTGAAATGGTGGCTCTGCAGCAGCTTTACTCGCGATTGAGAAACACCCAGCATTTACAACGAAGTAGCTATTCCTGCGTGATCTCGCAACTCTCGCGATGTTGCCTTGCAAGGTAACGTGATTTGGGCAGACATAGAGGATGAGACTGAAGTTGTATGTAGGAGCAGGCATTTTATAATTGTGAAAATTCACAATACTAACATGCATTCTATAATTAAGGCAGGAAATAAAAAGGGGCTTCAGCAGTCTGAATTAGAAAATCAAATAGGGTATATATTCCAGAGTTTCAGTCTCTTTACAATAACATTTTAAAACAACATGTTTTTTTTATAATTTATCATCTTTTTAAATGTAAACTCTGCGTCTTTGCATTTGTTTTTCATGTCTGTTCCTGAATGAGTGGTAGGTAATCAATTATACATAAAAAACTGCTATGGGCAATATCTCCACAAAGATAGTTCTGAATTGAAGAATATTGCTCTAAAATGATTACCATAAATGAATTGTAGATTGAAAGCACACCCGAAAGAGGGAAATCCTTTTCTCATAGAACAACCCCGGTGAAACAAATACAATGAAATGCATGAATGTCTGTATGTGAATAAGTAGTCAAAAGCCTGGAAATGCCATGGAAACCAATCACTGGGGCTCATTATCTGCCTGGAAGATGAGATGGAGAAGGGAGGTGGGGGGTTGGTGGGAATAAGAAGTATGATACAAGGTGATGGGGATGCACACATGAGTTAATGTGATAGGAAATATAGAGACATTTATGGCAGTGAGAGAATGAATGGGATCAATCTTCCCTCTGCTTCAGTCCACTTACATTTTGAAAACACGATTCACTATCAGATGTGAATTTTCTAATTAGTTTTGTGCTAGGGAGGATTTAATCATACTCTGTGTTTACACAAGCAGTTTTCTTCTCATAGGTTGAGACCGTTTCCAGGCGTCCTGTATGGAGAACAGACAGGTTCAGCTGTGGCATGAGGGATAGCTTTAGCAATAATTGAAAGCTTTATTCATGATATAGCAACTGGATTATGGATTTCTGAACCAAACGCGCTGCATTAAAAATATGATCATAATTCAACCTTTTCCACTATACAGTAGATCTTCTGCTTTCCTTATCACTACACATCAATTACTTTAAATGGGCATATTTATTGCTGCTTTTATCAATATTTTCATGAAGATATTGAACTAAATAAATGTGTTCCTAAGATTAAAGGGGTTGCTTGCAGTGACAAATGATTTAAGACTGATTCAAGCTTGTGGCAAGCTCAATAAAACCCAGATATATTTATCAGACGTTAATATTTTGACTCAGATGGCCAGAAAGTAATCTCAACTCAAGTAGGAGGATAATGTCAATCTGATAATGCTTCATTGAACACACTCACTTAATTTGCTTTGGGGTAGCAAGTGGGTTACCATTTTTGACATTATAAATTACATTAATGCGTTACTGCATTTCCATACCACAGTTTACACATAAATTACATTTACTATTATTTACCCTTTATATGAAATTCTTCAATCCCAGGAAAAACCCTTGGAGAGCTACATACATTTAAATAATGTGGCTTAGATAGTTCCTACTGCAGAAAAAATAATTACATCAATTTCACACATACTGTAGAGACCTCCATTTCCATTCCTAAGGCAGAAAAAGGCAATTCCAGAGCCAGCCTCCCATCAAGAGGATTAACCATTCATTTGAAAGAGGGTGAATGCATAATATGCTGTGAATTGTCACATGCACTTGATTGCTTCTTTTCACCTTTGAGGCCAATTGAGGGACAGAAAAGCTTCTTTTTTATCCCACTTCAGTTCAGGAGACAGAATCGAGGTGGCATGATGTAATGCAGCGCTTTGTTTTGGCAGGTAGAAGCTCCCATATACCCTGGCAGACGACCGACTAACAATGCACTTCAACAGACTGTAATCACCTTAGAGATGGAGCTCAGAGGGCAGAATGGAGCTGTCAAATCATTTCTCCTTCCTCCCCATCTTTGAAAAGTGTTCGGGGTGTAATGCATAGCTGAAGGGACACTCAATGACAGCCAGGTAGACAGAAAGAAAGTGATTAAAAGTGAGGAAAGGCAGAGGGAGAAATGAGAGGATGGGGTGGGGGCAGAGTAGAGGAGATAGGAGTAATCAGGCCTGTGATAACACATTGTGTGTGTGTGTGTGTGTGTGTGTGTGTGTGTGTGTGTGTGTGTGTGTGTGTGTGTGTGTGTGTGCGTGTGTGTGTGTGTGTGTGTGTGTGTGTGTGTGTGTGTGTGTGTGTGTGTGTGTGAGTGTGTGTGTGTGTGTGTATCTTTCAGTGAGCAAGGTGTAAGGAGGCCCTGCAGGGGGGGGGGGGTTGTTGTCAAGGACAACACTATGCACTACCATGCTGATGGGAAGCTTGCTGCTGTCAGACATTCGGAAAAGCCAAAGCATTTATGACATTTACTTCCATGCGATGTGATTCAAAACAACATGGTTTTCTACTGCATTATTTTAAGCACTGCTGTGCATTCAAATATAATCTGTACAGGTTATTTCTTAAATCTAAAACCCTGAATCTAGATTGTAAATGTTCAGAGGAACCATTTCAAAAAAATATATAATTCATAGATGACTGAGACTACTGTGTAAACACAGGTTTGTGTAAAGATTAACAGATTACAAATAGAAATCCGAAAGACCAAACATTTAGCAGTTTTGTTCCATCTCTTTTAGAGACAGATGACTTGTGAATGTTTTCTGCACTCTGGTATGATTTCAATACAATATATTATTTCCAAAACACCTAGCACTAAAAACCAGACTTTTTCTGTGAGCTTTCACACCCCAATAGATGTTTTATGTACTAATGCTTTTTCTAAAAGGGTTAAGACGAGTTGGTCAGCCGTCAGCTTTACTATAGGTAAGACAAGAAAAACACAAAGACAAACCAACCCTTCCTGGGTCATTTATAATTTGATTTCCCATCCCAACATTTGCCTAATGAAATATTTATCGAATGGATGCACTTAGAACAATAGGCAGCTTGCCCTGTGTGCTTCAGATCCCACAGACAGTAACAACAACATCCCTCTGGCTGACTCTCAGCTGTGTGCTTTATACATCAAAGCATTTCATCAAAAATAGTTCTTAACAGCCTCTTACCACCGTTGTTGACCTCTTTGGCTAATGATGACTCAGTGGGTTTGCCTGGGCATTGATTTGAAATGTATTACATAGCTCCTACGTGTTTTGGAAGTGCATCTATTTGCATCGACGGAAATACTCTGTGTTTGAGAAATGGCCTCAAAATGAAAACAAGAGAAGGGAGATGTAACTCAGTTGTTTCAGTTCTACTCTTTGTTCTACAAGCCATGTTGCAAATTATGTGATGCAGTCACAAAATCAATGTATACATAATATTCAAGTTATTGGTTTAATTGAAATAAAATGACTCTAAAAACGTACTCACTGTAAATCACTTGTACTTGCCTCATAGGTAACATTCTGAACTGAGAAATCCACTGAGTAAAAATGATCAAAGGGGAACAATAATAATAAGACTTTTTTTTAAATCCCTCTGTCACAAGCTTAATTTTGTGTTTAGTTTCCTGTTTTATTTGTATATGTATTCGCTCCTGGTTTTTCCCCTCCTGTTCACCTGCTGACCCTGTGTTTCACCTCCCCTCTCCAGCTGTGTCTTGTCTTGTGATTACTCTTGTGTGTATTTAGTCTTGCTTTCCCTAGTGTTTTTCGTTGGGTCGTCGTCTCCATGTTTGTTCCTGGCTGTTGTTTCCTTGATCCTTCCTCGTGCTCCCATTGGTGGATGTTTGTTATCAGCTTTTTGAATTAAAGCTCGCTTTTTGTTAAGAACACTTGATTCCTTATTTTTTTACTGCTCTTGGGTCCGCATTCTTGCCAAACCGTGACACCTGTTCTTTATGAGATGAAAACATAATCAATGTAACAAAACTAATTTGTGTATTTGGCATATTATGCATGTTATGACCTCTCATCATCAGATCAAGGGGCGTTGGTGAACACCAGTTTGAAACCCGCTTCGGCCGCCACTGAGTCAGGCCGTTGTGTCCTTGAGTAAGACACTTCACCCTAATTTACTCCTGTGGGTATTGTCCACAGTAATAACTGTTACATGTCTAATGTGTGTAATGTGTACTGTAATTGTAAAGCGCTTTGAGCGCCTTGAAAAGCGCTCTAATAAAAAATGTAATGAATTATTATTATTATTCAATTACACATCCAGCATTTGATATCCAGGATTTAACATTAGCGACACCACCACTGACAGTCTATATACAAAATCAACTGCATTAACCATCTCATTTTTTACTTTGTCCATTTGGTGTCGGGGATGGTTGTGTAGCTACCGTGCCGTGGGTCTTGGTATTATTGGGATTTGAGCCTGGAATATTTCTCATACCTCCACAAAATGCACACACAGGCAGTTAAATGCAGTGAGTGTTTTAACAGAAAATTATATAGTTAATTTTTCCAAAGTTACAGAATGAACATGATGAAATGTATGTAATTTTTGACACATCTTGTTTTGCCTGAATGTCCCCAGGCAGTGTAAAGCTATAAAAGAAAGATGGCTTCAGATGGCTGACACAAGCAAATGTGACTTGTTAGCACATGGATGCCCAGCAGGCTGATTCCCTCTGCTGCCTGTGACATCTTACCTGTCAGTAACACTGTACATGGAAGGACACACACACGCACGCACGCACGCACGCACACACACACACACACACACACACAGAAACACACTCTTGGTTTCTTTCTTTGAATATGGCAGATGCGTTCTGTAAGACAACTTTTGATTGATGGATCAAAATTATTATTTTGAACCTTTGACAGTCAGTGTTGGCAGGACAAAGTGCTGATCCCTATCCCAAGGTTACCATCAGCTTGATGGAAGAGCATAGTGTTGTTCCTTGACAACAAGCCGGGGGTGCTCCCTGCAGGTTCTCCTTACACCTCGCTCACTGAAAGATTACGCATCCTTATTGATATTCAGGAAAACCCTTTAGGCTGAAACAGGAGGTTTATCTCTGCAAGAGCAAGAGGATGCTAAATATTTGAAGAAATCAGCACTGTAGACACACACACACACACAAACACACTGTATACATCATATGGGTAATACCAATTTTGTAGACAGATTTAGATAAATAAGATTCCTTAGTCTTGTGAAATAAAATCATGAATAGGGTGGTGGCACAATGGTGGTGTAAATGTAGATGTTTTATACAATGTCAGAAAGAAATGTATTGTCAGTTGGGTTATCTTCATTACTTGTCTGATTTCTTACATGCACCCCACACAAAAACACACTCTCGGTTTGTTTCTCTGAAGATGTGTTCTGTAAGAGAACTTTTGATTGATAGATCAAAATAAATATTTTGAACATTTGACTGTCCTGTTCTCAGCGTTGTGACTCACTCCTGTCACTGTGTGGGTTCACCTGGGCAGGTTTTGATGAGCTGCAAAGGGAGACGATAAACAAGAGAAAAAGCCGGTGATGCTCATGCTTTGCAGATACTCCACAGATGCAAGGTGCACACATTCCTCCTCTTTCAAATGTTCTTTAAGATACTGGGTTGATGTTTCATGTAAAAATAAACACTGTAAACTCCAAAAAGTGTTTTATAATTAGTCTTTTCAAGAAGTATAATGAATATTAAATGTATTAAAGGAGAGGTGTCATGGCCATTTCCACTGATCATAATTCCATTGTTGAGGTATACTAAAATAGATTTATATTGTGCAATTTTCCAAACTCACATTGGTTTCTCGTGTATTCACTGAATTTCACTCTCTGCCTTTAACGGCTCGTTGTAGCTCCAAAAGCTCCAGCCCCCACCCTCCCTGTGAGCACAGTGTGCTCTGATTGGTCGGGGCGTTGTGAATCGCGCTGAGCTCCGTGGAGGTGTTGTTTCCTTGTTTAAGATACATAGCGAAACACAGCCAAACTCATCCTGAGCACACACAAACTCACAGCCGAAGTAAAAACAATAAGTGTGGCTTGATATTGAGTAAGAAAAAGGTTGATAAACGCTGTGAGAATGGGTCTGCAGAGAGAATTTCGCCGCGATCCCAACTGTCTGTTATCAGCCTGCAGCCAGGGAGGAGAAATCAGCAGAGCTGCCTGTGTGTGAGGAAGTCCGTGGATTGGTCAATTTGGACCAATCAGCGGGGGCTTAACGTAACGGCTCCGCGGACGTAACATAACGGCTCCACGGATTGGTCCATTTCGTTCCGGGTACGGCATGACATCATGCCATACCCGGAAGAATCAAATGGACAATGACGTATCTCCAACGAGGCGTTTTGGGGAGGTATTTTCTGTGTTAGAGTTTTACTCGCTACAGGGTGTACTTTGAGGGTTTGTTACTCTGCAGACCGTTTACATGCATAAAAACCTTCATAACATACAAGAGGACGGGTAATAACCGGAAAAGCATGACACCTCTCCTTTAAAAGTGTATTTGTAAATCTTAAGGCCACAGTGTTGGGAGGGATTTGAGAAGCTTCAAAGAAAAATATTTAATTTCAAAAACAGCCCCCTCTCAAACTCCCTTGGAAACTCAAGGACAATAGTTGGTCCCCTATCATCACAAGGTTGGTGTTCCTCATTCTTTATCAGAAAACGTAAAGAAAATGTAAAATATGGGAGAGATTGATTCATTCTGAAGAAAACAAATCTGCAGATTCTTTCCCTGTAGCTGCCTTTTAATATTGAACATTGATACTTGAAGCAACTCCTATACTGACAGATGTCTCACTGTGGCAGAACACAAAGCACTCAGTGCAGTGAGGGAGGTAAATCTATAATCACAGAACGCTTCAATGCTCACACCACCGCTGTTACCTTGCTGCTACCTTTCCACTGAAGAAAACAAACATTCATTCTTTCTCTGGGGTTTATTTGTAAAGCATTGGGGAAATGCAGGAAGTCAGAGACCGATGTAAAACAAGAAAATAAATTATACAACACAAACAAACAACCAAAAAAGAGGCTGCTGTAAAGGTGTGACTAAATGCAAAGTGAAAATGAAAAATTGCTGTGAATTCATACACATAATTATTTGAAAGATAACAAGTAACAAAGGTAGCACATTTTCGGGCTGAGGAAAGAGAGAAGACCTGACACAAACACATGTGTTTGTGTCAGGTCTTCTCTCTCTCACACACACACACACACACACACACACACACACACACACACACACACACACACACACACACACACACACACACACACACACACACACACACACACACACACACACACACACACACACACACACACACACACACACACACACACACACACACACACACACACACACACACACACACACAAGCAGTGTTTGTGTCTACTGTCACGCCTGTCTTTGTGGATAATGAGTCCTCCTTTGTCCTCACTACATTCAGGCTAACAATAACTCATGTTGCTGTCCAACAGAGGCATTTTATCACAACAAAATGGACTTTCCCAATGGGGATGAAGGGAATTCCAATTAGTAGAATCAGTTGTTTGAGAAAAGCAGAATAATGTGGTACATTGTGTTCCTGGTTAGTGATTACTTCTTTCACCTCGTTGCTCGACACAGCCATTAGAAGTCAGATGATCTGTGGTTTACCGCTCTGTCTGGTGAACTTTCCCTCACACTACGCCAGAGACATGCAATCTAAGAGGACTTTCCTGCGGACTGACACCTGTAACATTGAACTGTCACATGATGAGATCCTTTATCCTTAATTATTTTACTTTTACTCATAATGTGAGTTTGGTTTAATGCCTCTAAATCGCAGACAAAGCAAGGGGGAGAGGGCTTAATGAAGGTCAGAGAGATAGACAAAGGAAAAGTTAATCCATTTTAATCACACAGCAAGCATGACATACTAGCCCGCAAGCAAGAGGTACTTTTGGAGGAATTTGTCATCTCCAGTATTCTTACTATCACTGGAATATACGAGCTGAGCTGACACTTCATACATAAAAACAACAGATGTGCCTGTGAAAATACCTTCAGATTATGTAGTTTCAACAGAATTATTCAATAAAGCTCAAGCATGACTCATCTGGGTTGTCCTGTCCTACTTGAGCATCTGGTTATGGAACATTTTTACATATGTTTAAAAAAAGAAAACACACACAAAACAAAAAACCGACTATAACAGGAAAAGTTTGTAAACCTGTTTGAGAACAATATTGTTGACCCAGTTCAGCAACTATGGTTTCATACATTATGAATTAAATGTGTTTCTCTTACGCAGCCTGGTCTTCTAAAAATTACATTTCAACTCAACCAAACTGCATGTTTCTCAATGTTGACTTATATTAATATACGCGTGTATCAAATAACAGAACAAACTTATCAACTTAAAGCCAAACCATGATATTATTTTTGAACCTAACCAAGTAGTTTTGTTTCATTGTTGGTTTGTTTCAATAACCCAACATATTTTGCGACCGTCATACAGTATAGATGTATGAGAATTTAGCACACAATTGAATTATATGCACACACATCTTTAAAGGCCAAAAGGGCAGAAGTCACTATATTGTAACTGATAAGTCAGACAAGTAAAAACCAGGGTTATGAACTTGCGTGAGATGATACTACCACACCAACAGCAAATATTACTTCAAGGTCATTGGTTAGGTCTCGGTTTGAAAGAAGTGAGAATCACACGTTAACACATTGGAAAATGGACCACACTTGGCATTAAATGTTACGATGTTGAGTCATTTTATCTCGGCCAAAATACAAAGAAACAGGAGATGACTGTCAGTGATGGACAGAAGAGGATAAAAGGATGAGAGAGAGACTTGGCTGTTCCCAAGCCAATCCCGAAAAATGGGTCAATGAATGACTCAGGGAGGATTCACACAGATGGTAGTGAACTTGTGGGATTACAGTCCATGATGCCTGCTTTGGATGGATGATGATAATAAGTGTATTTGAGTGTGTTTTTATAGTTAAAATCATACCAGATGTGCTGCTTGTGTCACTGTACCTTGCGTAGAAGATGTAATTATCAATGCAAAAAAACAACCTTTTTTATAAGGTCACAGTTATTCTTGAGGATCCTCTGGTCAATAATGTGCACAGTGTGTTTAAAGACATCTGAAGACTACGTGTCTGGAGTCTATGAACAAGTAGATCAAAATGGTCTTTTCATGCACCATTAGAGAACATTGTGAAAATGCTCTCATCTCACACTGGGCGTCTGAGGTTAGTTCTGCCAGAGTAAAAGTCAGGTAATTCAGAATGCACTGTGGAGAGCATTAATGTCTGTACTGAACGATGTGGCACTGTTCACTCAAAACCACAAATATTAAGGTGATAAGGGAATGATTTTTGTCTGGTAGGTAAGATCTGACCGTTAGTGGTGGTGGTGCATTCACATTTGAAAGGTATGTTTGTTTTTACTTGTTTTTCTTGTAATCAAATAGAAGGTAAATAAGCTTGACGGTTCATTCTTGACTTAGGACGTCTTTGTCCTCATAAGCAGATTGAGTTCACTTGGTGTCAATAAAGATGTAGATGCTAAGACATCAATGATTCTGAGCTCCACTCTAATATATTTGTTAAAAGCTAAGCTTGACTTTAAATCAATTCATGAGAAACAACAAAACAACCTTTCAATAAGGGGTTCAAAAAGCAGGTCGAGTGCACAACAAAGCTTTTGGTTCTCCGAGATATTAAGCTCCATCTAATGAATATTGGTGATCACAGTCTGGGACCATAGCATTCACACATAGGTCATGAGTCCAATTGGCCCCTCTTTGACTGACCTGCAGTCTGGCTGCATAAAATGGTTCTTATTGACGTCAGATTTTCAGATGGAGCTTTGGAGTTTAATCAGAAAGACTATTTCAATTTGTTCTCCTTCAAACAGTTTTGCCCGAGCAATGCCTTATTACTCATATCCAGTTATATGTTTTTCCTGCTTCTCTATATCATCCTATCAGTTCAAAAGACATCTGCCTTCTTCTTTCTCCATCCAATTAGGTTAAACTGCATCCCCCATAACCACATGGGAGCAAATTACTAATCATCATGCGTTTTTTTAATCAAATGAGCGGCTCCATCCACAGTCATGATGGTAAAGGGGAGTTGTTGTATGTTGTCCTCCTTTTCTGGGTTACATCGCCATTAATTAAGGTAAACATGAACACCTAATATCCAGTTGGACTGATGAAGCTACATCCGCTGTTCTTCCTGTTTAACCTTCACTACTGAAACCACAATCAGGTCATCTACGATCTACGGAGGCCTGCTCCCACCTGTAGAGTGGCTCCACGCTTCGGGCTGGGGCCTGCTTTCACCGGGCGTGTGCTGCTGTGCGGAGGAGGATCTGCCGCGGCTGGGGCCTGCTCTCCACCTGTCCTGGTTCTGCTGTTGCGGAGGCCTGCTCCCACCTGTCGTGTGTTCCAGTGTCGTGTGCTGCTTGCTGAGGAGACCTTTTACCCCGGGGATACCACGGAGAGACCGGTGCGCTTCCTCGCTGCTGCTTTCGCCTGTCCTTTGCTGCTGTGAGGAGGAGGATTTTTTCCCCGGGAACATCGCGGATATTGTGTGCTGGTCTGGGAGGATGGCCCATATCGTGATTCTGCTGTGCCTGTTAACTGTTCTGGACTATGAGAAGATCTCTAGTCATCCTGAGAAGCCTACTGGATTCAGGTCTGTTCTGCCACCCGCAGTAGGCATCCCTTGCAAAGGGTCGGATGTGTTACACAAACAGTTACCGGTCACCTTGTCGCAGACAATCTGCTCGACAAAATATGTTTGTCTTTTTTGTTTGCCTGCGATGATGGTACTTCAGGACTGCTTCTTAAGCTCAAATCACACTCTCGCAGACTTTTCCGGTGATTCTAAAGTAGATGACAATGTGTGTGTGTCGATTAAGAGGAAAAGATGCCTGGTTTTTTTGTTGTTATTACTGTCAGGAAATGTTCAACCTAACCCTGGTCCGCCCAGTAGTAGTAGTCAGATCGCTACTCCTGCTGATTTTAAAGCTAGGTCTGGGTTGGGTTTCATCCACTTGAATGTGCGCAGTCTGTTAGGTAAACTAGATTTTGTCCGCATTTGGGCAAGCTCGACTGACGCTGACGTCATTGTGTTATCAGAAACATGGCTAAATAAAACTATTTTGGCCTCTGACATATCCTTAAATGGTTATAATGTGTATCGTACCGACCGGCCTAATAAAGGTGGTGGAGTTGCCATTTATGTTAAGAATAAGTTCAGTGTAACCACATTGATCTCCAAATCTGTCAGTAAGCAATTCGAATTTTTAGCCTTAAATATAGAAGTGGCAAAGGGGCAACAAGTCATGGTGGTGGGGTGTTACAGACCCCCCTCAGCTGTCAAGGACTCCTTGTCTTCACTAGCAAAACTTTTATCGCAACTAGACTACAAGGAAATAGTGCTACTTGGAGATTTTAACTGGGACTGGTTAACTGCAGTATCAGAGGATTTTAAAAACCTTTGTATCTCTCTGAATGTTACTCAGATTGTAGATAGTCCTACTCGCCCTAACGTTAAGTCCCCTAATAAATCATCCCTAATTGATCTCATTCTAACTAATGTTCCCTATAAATACCCATCTGTGGGAGTATTTGCAAATGATGTGAGTGACCACTGTGTTGTAGCCACAATTAGGGACACTAATGGCGCGTTTCCACTACACGGCCTCGCTCGGCCCCGCTCGGTATGGCTGGGCCTCGTTAGGACTGGCTCACTTTATGGCGCATTTCCATTACAGTTTAGGAACTGGGGCAGTATCTATAGTAACGCAGTGTAGGCGGAGCCGTGACGTGATCTTCAGAGGACCCCAGAAAAAACAACACAGCCGTTAGCTGTTAGCACTCAGAGCTCACAGCTCCTCATATATGTTCAGAAACTAGACAAAAGTTAAACAAGTACAAACCACAGACTGCCTGTGTCATGGTGAATACAGTCGCTGCTTTATTTATGTCTGTATAGGCCGTTGTTGTGAGTGTGGACGGTCGGGGCATATACTGCGTTAGCTTAGCCAATCTCCATTTAGAAAACAAGCATTTTAAAAGGTTTTTCCCCTGCCGTCTGTCTGCAAACTTGACAAAGCATTAATTCATGGTTTTTACTAACCGGTATCAGTATGTTGTTACTTCGGCATCATTTTGAAACGTGTATTACAATTAAATCACGGTCAAATATGTCCATCTTGTTGTAGTTGTAGCCCCCTTGCAAGTGATTCTCTCTCTAGTTTAGCATACTCAGCCCGACTCAGCCTCGTTGTCTCTGGCCCTAGACCCGCGATTTTATGAGGCCAGAAAAACTGTGAATTAGGACCCGCCGGCCGGTACTAGGCCAAGTGGAAACGCAACCAAAGACGGGCCGCTGACGTCACAGCCCTCTTAAACCGGGCTGCGCGCTGTAGTGGAAACGCGCCATTAGGTCCAAAAGGTTAAACCCCGTATTATCATTAAGAGACACATAAAACATTTTGTGGAGCAGGGTTTTGTTCATGATCTGTTTGGGTTTGATTGGGGAAAAATCGATCTGTGTGCTGATGTTGAAACTGCATGGTCTTATTTTTATCTTGATTTTATGGAAATTATAGATAGACATGCACCCCTACGTACTTTTAGAGTAAAGGGACGAGACAATCCTTGGTTTTCTGCTAAACTGTCCAGTCTCCTACATGAGAGAAACAAGGCCTGGGCAAAGGCTAGGAAATCAGGCTCAGAGGTAGAATGGCTGCGTTTTAGGCAACTAAGAAATAGCTTCACTTCACATGTCAAAAGTGCTAAGTCGAAGTACTATTTGTCAGTTACTACAGAAAACCTAAATAATCCTAGGAAATTTTGGAAAGCCATAAAATCGATATCCACCGGTGAGATCCGAAATGAGCTACCTCCGTGCATTACCACAACATCTGGCTCTATATCGGACAGGGCTACTATGCTAAATTGTTTTAATGAGCATTTTGTGTCCTGCGGTTCTATGTTTGATTCTGTGACTAACTCTGCTACTGTGAACACCACCGTCTGTGACTCTGAACAATGTGGTCTGGAAAACCCTTTCAGTTTTACTCCTTTTACTGTTGATGTTGTTCGTGAAGCTTTAACCAAGTTAGATCCTAAGAAACCGGCCGGCCCGGACAACGTAGAACCTTTCTTTTTAAAGATAGCTGCAGATTTTATTGCTCCACCTCTCACTACTCTTTTTAACCTCTCCCTCAGCACAAACACAATTCCAAAACTGTGGAAGTCAGCGTATGTCCTGCCTTTGCTGAAAGGAGGGGAGGCAACTGTTTTAAATAATTATAGGCCCATCTCTAAATTATCAGTTCTGGCTAAGGTTCTTGAACGCCTAGTGAGTGAGCAGGTAAAGGTGTTTTTATGTACAAATGACATCCTGTCTAAACATCAGTCAGGCTTCAGAAAGCAACATAGCACCATCACTGCCACAATGAAAGTGGTGAATGATGTGGCGAGTATTTTAGATAATAAGCAGAGCTGTGCAGCTCTATTTATTGACCTTTCCAAAGCGTTTGATACCGTCGATCATCGCATCTTAAAGCAGAGGCTACTCAGTATTGGCATATCCAGCCATGCAGTGGGGTGGTTTGTGAACTACTTCTCTGAAAGGTCCCAATGTGTTCATTTTGATGGGCTGTCTTCAGAGTGGTTAAACATTACTAATGGTGTTCCTCAAGGTTCTGTTTTAGGTCCACTTTTATTCTCCATCTACATCAATAGTTTAGGTGAAAATGTCGATGGAGCAACCTTACATTTTTATGCGGACGATACCGTTATGTACTGTGCAGGTCCCTCCATTAAGGAGGCTGTTGTTGAATTGCAAGCTGCTTTTAACATTATTCAGACTCAGCTCTCTGAACTAAAGCTTCTTTTAAATGTTGATAAAACCAAGGTAATGCTCTTTTCAAAAGCCAAAAAGACACCAGAGCCTGTTTTAGATATTTTAACTACGCAAGGAATAAAACTTGAAGTGGTTGCCTGTTACAAATACCTTGGTATCTGGCTTGATGATTGTCTCACTTTTAAACGTCATGTCAATAACCTGCTTAAAAAACAGAGGGTTAGACTAGGTTTCTTCTACAGGAACAAGTCCTCTTTCTCGCTCGAGGCCAGAAAAAGGCTAGTCACTGTGACCTTTTTACCTGTGCTGGACTATGGTGATCTGATTTATATGAATGCACCTGCCAATTGCCTGGTCAAGTTAGATGCTGCGTATCACAGTGCACTGAGATTTGTGACAAACTGTAAAGCATTAACCCATCACTGTACCCTGTATGCAAGGGCTGGTCTGCCTTCACTAACTGTACGGAGGCTCAGTCACTGGTACATTTTTATATATAAAGCCATGTTAGGGAAACTTCCATCCTACATCTGCTCCCTGATCTCACGGCGAATTGTAAGTGGCTACTGCCTGAGATCGCATGCTGTGGTTTTATTAAATGTGCCAACTGCTAGGACTGTCTTAGGGAAAATAGCATTTAGATGCGCAGCTCCACTGTCCTGGAATAGTCTGCAATTAAAATGGAAACTGAGCAATCTGGTGCCACTAAATGTTTTTAAAGCTCGGTTGGATGCTACTGAATCGGAAGCTGTTGGTACCTGTGCATGTGGATAGTATGTAAATAGTAATCCCTGTAATGCTACTGTATGATGTCCTTTTGTTGTTCTGTTTATGTTTTTAATGTTTCATGTGGAACCTACTTGAGCAGGTCTCCCTTGAAAAAGAGATCAATGATCTCAATGGGATACAACCTGGATAAATAAAGTGAAAAAAAAGTGAGCCTCAGCCAATTGGGCTAGGAAAGGGAAGCCATTTAAATATGAATCTCTTGAAACGGTTTAAAATAAGATTTTTCTTCTCTTTCTTAATCTCAGTTTGATGTGATTTGGCTGTCCGTGTGAATAAACTCTCTCTGTTTCATCTGAGCCTGATGGGCGGATTTGGCACTGGTTGGCAACCCTCAAGCATGACAGACTTTAAGATTAAGAGACAGATTTACAGTTAATCATCATCAGCTAAAATGGATCTGTGACGAAGTTTGCACCTGTAGATGGAAATACACAAACCTAAGAGCTTTCATATGCATGTACACAAACACGCACATATAGGCATGTGTAAAATATATGTATGCATCAAAAATGATGGAAATACAAAATGGAAATGTTCAAAATGCATCACATTTTCATCATGGTGAACCTTGGATCCATCAAACTGCCTCTGTGATGAATCGGGTGGAAGTAGCATGACTGATCGTCAAACGGTCACGCTGTTGAACTCAATGCCGACTGACAAGCCATCTGACTGCTGCTGACTCACTCTGTATGTAGACTCTCACACAAAGAGTGAACCTGTGTCCAAAAGTCCTTCAACTACTGTAATTTGGAGACTGTTATAACATTGTTAGACCCAGGAAGAACAGTTTAAAATGTTTTTCTTTGTGTTCAGACCCTACCTAGGCTGAATCATATGACATCAATGTATCAGTCTGTACACAGTTACCTCTAGGGCACATCTGCTCCTGCACATTTGCGGCATTGCCTCCCAAGACATTTAAACAAATGCTGATGTGTAAAATAGATGGAGTTACTCTCTAATAATTAGCTACTTTGTTTGTAGCTGCAAACTATCAACAGGAGTGATATTCATTCTCAATTCTTATCATCAATGTCAGTAATAATTAGCAGATTAAAGCACTGCAATCAAATAAAAAGAAAACAACTAGATATAATGATATGATTAAGTAGACATATTTAAATGACCAATGAATGGCAAATACATTTGTGAAATTGGGTAATTAAAACATTTCATATAAGATACTGTATTATTTGATCCATGAGACCAGACATATCTTTTCGTTTTAAACAAGCTTCCAAAGTCCTGTACCCTAAAACGTCTCATCACTGAGTTACTGCTCAACAGACAGATTGATTATAGAGCACGATACATTAGTTAAAAAAGTGAGTGAGTCGTGAATCTGGAGTTAAGGACTTCCTGGGTTAATACGGTCAACAAGAAAGTACATTTTATTTGTAAGGACATCATTAAAGGACTCGTTCACCCCAAATGTGCAGTGCTTGTGGGGTGTGAAATTATTGACTTATAACCCTAAAGATATTACAGACATCTATTTTTTTTTTTTAAACCTATTTGCCCTGCCAAGTATTAGAAAGACTTAATCGCTAAATAAATACATTTCACATCAGAGACAACGTAATAAGCCCTAACTTGACTTATTAATTAGTCATTTTAAATCCAATTAGGATATGAATACTCAATGCCCCCAGATGCTGTCACTCAACACGTTCGATTGCTCTGACAATTCTCATTTCTAACCGTCAATTATGGGAGTTATAGACGGTTTGAATAATTTAACAACTTCTTTCACACAGCTTTTCCAGAACCCCCATCCTCTACTATGATTTACATTTATCACCAGAGCATGTTTCACCTGAAATGGTATTTTAATTTTTTTAGCTTGGGAAAAACAAACATTAACATAAAGCCTTTGAGCCATGAGCTGCCAGCAGAGAGGCTTACTGTTCATCCAACACATAAATCAGGCATAATAATATTGGTTTGTTGGTTATTTCACCCAAACAATGTAAGTTATGTGGAGAGGCAGCTGACATATTCATAATGCACAATTATTATCTCTGCATTGTGCATATTATTACTTTCTGCAAATGATCTCTGAAGCAAGAACTGCTCTTGGTTTTAGATTTGATGTTGATAGACATTGTTTCTATTCCATTGTTTGAAATGCATAAAGGGCTAAACACTAAATACAGGGTTTTTGTGATTGCTTGCCACAAAAACTGACAGATGCACTCTGGAGAGAAAAACAATGTTAGCCCCAAAATGCAATGTCCTAAATAGCAGAGCAACTGAGGCTTAAAAAGTACAAATGTCCTCAGGAAACAACCCTCATCAGCTTAAGAGTGTTTTGAGAACAGGAGAGCAACAATTGGAGTGCATTGAAAATGACTGTAGAGATGTGCTTTGTTGTCCTGAATTACAATGCAGTTAGGAAACATGCAAACATTTCCTATAAATTGACTTGATTCAGCCAAATGAGAAGGGAAAAGGAAGAAGGATGGAAAAGTAAAAAGGGGCAAACATGGTGTTGCACTTGGAAAATGTAGTTTAGTTGGTAGGCAGCTTAAAGGCCACTGAGAGTAGATTATCAGATGCACTTTAACTCCATAAAACAACTAAATGCTGTAATTAGTCAACACAGACAAAGACTATAGTCAATGGCCCATTCCCGTAGGTTCCTATTCAATACATACATTCTCTATGTCACAATTGTACATTTTCATATTTAATAAAGCAATTTCCTTGGTGGGGATTGGGACTTTTAGTTTTTAGCAAACATTATTAATTGGGAGTTAAAAGTGTGGATTAGTACACTGAGTATTATCAACAGCAGGAAGGTTTATGTGGGATTGACTCAAAATTGAGCAGATACTGTCCTTGGTCCACATAGGAAATTGGGTCATACACATCTCCTTACATCATCATTGGTCTTGTTAATACCATGATTAGCCAAGCCAAAGTATACAAATAGGCATGAGAAAATAGTGCACATAACAACATCACATTATTTGCAGTGATGTATTTGACAGCAACAAGAGAAGCTGGGGAAATGTCCTCTCTCTCTTAGCTTTGTGTCTGGCAGCCATTATCACTGCATGTCTATATGTGCACTGACAAAGAGACAAGGGGAGTGGGGGGGGGGGGGGTTGCCTATTCAGAACGATGATTAGACTGAACATATCCTGGCATACAATCTGTCCATCATTAAGACTTCCACTACAGTGTGTTTAAACAGGCTGCAAGCTTCCTTCCCCAGTACAATAACAATGGTGTTTTTTTTTCATAAACTAATTGTGTATTTATGACTTATGACCAATACATACAGAACAGTGCCGCTAGGATCCTGATGAGGGTGAGAAAGTACAACCACATCACACCCGTTCTTTATTCCCTCCACTGGCTTCCTGTCTCATTCAGGATCGAATACAAGATCGCACTGCTCGCCCATCAGTGCATCCACGGGAATGCTCCTTCATATCTCAAAGAACTACTCGCATCACAAACCGCCACACGCAACCTCCGTTCCACAACAAACCATCTGCTTCGCCCCCCGAGAACCAAACTCTGCACAATGGGGGATCGGGCTTTCTGTGCAGCTGCTCCTCACCTGTGGAATTCCCTCCCAGACCATCTGAGGACTCCACAGACCACCTGAGGACTCCACAGACCACCTGAGGACTCCACAGACCACCTGAGGACTCCACAGACCACCTGAGGACTCCACAGACCACCTGAGGACTCCACAGACCACCTGAGGACTCCACAGACCACCTGAGGACTCCACAGACCACCTGAGGACTCCACAGACCAATGACGCCATTAAGAAAGGCCTAAAAACCTTTCTTTAAAAAAAGCCTTTGATTCAACTTTTGTTTATTTTGTTTATTTCTATTACGCCTCCTGTGGCACTTTGGGATTGCTTTTAGCAATGAAAGGTGCTTTACAAATACAATTTATTATTATTATTACTTAACTCTTGAAATGATGCGTTTCTCTTCCAAAAAAACGAAAGAAAACATGATTAGTTTCTACTTAAGGAAGTCATGAAATAAATGGCCTGGGTACATAAGCAGCTGTGCAACCATAAAGTCAAAACACAACCATAAAGATGCTATCATTCTTCCCATTTACTACTCACTATTTACTGACCTACTGTACATGTACGACTCCATTTGTTTCAACAAGGGAGGACTATGAACCAACACTGGCTTACTGGAAGGCCATTTGGAATATGCCCAAACACCATACCAACCCAGTGTTACAGCCACATGCTTTACAGTGGCAACAGGAGGCTGCCATGATATGCGTGAGTTGTACCATTGTAGCTTTAGCTCTGATCTGCTCATGTGCAACAATTTCTAAACAGCATGAAACCTTTAACATGGAGATCATCTGTTGATGTTTGTTCTTAATAGATTTCTATCAGTATTACAGTATATTCACACTGGATGTCAATGTTGGAGCAAGCGCTAACATCTCCATCAATAAGTTAGCAGGAATGTTTGCCAATACAAACTAGTTAAACATATTTGTTCAGCAATACAGTGTCGCCATTTTGCCAATCCCAAAAGGTAAAGCCAGGGGTTATTACCTCACCATAATTTGTACTATAATATGATAAAATGACTACCTGAGAGTGTTAGCATCAAGCTATTAGCTACCGTACACCAGCTGGTATGCAAGAAGTACATGTACTGTAGCATATTATTTTGAATCAATCATTTTTCTAATTTTGAATTTCACACATTAAAATAAAAAAATACATACATTTCTTGGGGGTGCTTAAGGGGTGCTATGGCTATCCTAGGGGGAGCTGCAGCACCCCCTAGCGCCCCCCTGGCGCCGCCTATATGCAACAGGGCAGCGTACTAGGCTATTTTAACAACCAAGGATATCATGTTTCATATCAAAATACACAAACAGTAAATGTGTTGTGAATGTGTCCATTGCACTTTGTTTGCTATGTGTTTTGCCCCAGCAGCACCAACAGTTATACAACTTTAAGACCTTAGGGGCAAAATGACCTGTTTCTGCTTTGAGTCTTTAGTAGGATCAACTGGCCTTGGATTTTAGTAGCACAGACAGTATAGACAAGTTGTGTAAAGTATCTTTCATTGAGTGTGATGTTTGGTTCACATATTGACGATTACCATGGCATTTAAGTGTTTAAATATTGATATCATGTACATTATACACACACAGTATGATAATAAGGATCATCTTTTTTTAAAGATGTTAGGCCTTGGATGGATTTTTCAGTTATTAGTAAATCTGGTTGCCTTTTCACAATTCATTAGAGTACTTTTTTATTACACTTTTGTACAGTCACATCAACATGTATCAAAACACCAAGAGTCCTCATTTAACCCTTCTTGTAAGAGCTGATATGAAGGTGAAGTCGCATTAAGGGCAACATTTATATTTGGCACCTGTCACATTTCAACATCATCATCTTGTGGCATCATCTTGACAGGATGACAGTGGAGTGCACATGTTTCCCACACAAGAGTGGATCCATCAATCAGGCCATGGGGCCGAGACACAGACCAGTCAAGCACCATTCCTCGGAGTCACTAGGAAATGTACTTCAAATAAAGGCTAATACTAATCCACTTTCTCTGATTGAAAGACACATTTGGGACTAGTGCATTCAAATATCAGACTGAGACTTGAGGTTCTACCAAACAAAAGCTATAAATTACATTCATTATACGACTTTGTCAGTATTTGAAAAAAGAAAAACACAGGTAATACGTTGAGGAACTGCAGCAACACTAAAGCGACAGGAGGGAAATGAAAAAGAAAGGGAGGAAAAAGAGAAACTGATTGAGCATGATTGCTTGTGCATAAAAAAGCACACACAATGGAACTTTCGGTACAACAGTGTCACGACATACTGTAGGTCACGTAGACAGAGCAACCTGCTGAACAGGCATTAGAAACTGAATAGATGAAAACAAAGCAGAGCCGGTCATTAGTGCTCGCTCTCTTTTATCGGTTATATCATGATCAGGGGATAAAACATATAAAGCTATCCCTCGATCCAAAACACCGATTTATGTAAGGCTTGGAACCGAAATCCATACAGCCTGTAAATAAATAAATACATTAAAATACATGTTTTTTGCAGCAAAGGATTCGGCTAGAAATGATATTCTTATTATGCGCAATGGTACACAACAGTGTTTCATCTTAGCACACATTAGAGACCTCTGATTCCTTCCAAAAGCCAATGCCATCTGGTGGAAATCGGCACCAGAGGGCAGGATGGCCATACATAGAAATACAAAAAGATATCTTGGTGAAACAAATAATGGCACACGGCCCACTTTTTATTTTATATTCAAGCTCTTGGTTGTGCAGATGGTGTGTTTTTTGAGGCACTCTTTCATGTACACATTTATAATTTGGGCATGCAGTTCATGCCACAATGGATTGGTTCTTATCTGTAATTGTTAACATGAAAAACAGTACTCACTGATCTCACAGGCACAAACCCTATACATCAATAATCAACAAATCTGTTTTTTGTTCAACCATATCAACAGCAAAACAACACAATGGAAACTATAATCCCTACAAGTAAAAACCCAAATTGTACTTAGGTTAAAGTATGTTTTACGTTTTATGAAAATCTAAATTCACAATCAGTGAGAAGTCATTTTTGTTTTGTCTTTGCACTGGTTTGAAATTGATGGGTTTCAGTTGGAAACAGGTACAGCAGACCCCTGAGAAGACAGCTTATAAGAACATATTAACAGTGTGTGTTGCTGGTACGGGGGGGGGGGGGGGGAGCTCATCGTTGTTCCATGCTGTTGCCTAACTTACCAAGGCAGGCAGAGTCACAGTCTGTAGATTCCCAGGGGAAATTTAGAAGGATCACGAGTCAGACTCACTCCTCTAGGACAAACTCTGACAAACTGGAGGAAGGTAGGATTCGACAGTTACAGACAGTGCATCACATCTAATTGGACACCAAAGTGAGCTGAAGGTGTTTCAGTCACACATCGCCACGTGTAGCTGAACTAATGTGAGCTGCTCTGCCTATAAGCTGCATAACTAAAATGTCATCAGCCTGAGGAGAGTATGTTTAATGTATTGGGAATTAACACCACGCTACTCCCAAGGGATACATTCACTACACTAATTCCAGCTGATGATCACAGTATTAACATTTATGCTGCTGCGTGCATTTAAGCTATTTGGTTGCCAGCAGATAGCTCAGTGACACAATCACTTTTCTCCTGCTCCTGCGAGATTTACTATCAACAAGAAAGTGGAGCATTTCATTTAAGGTGTTTTATAACCCCATCCAAGTGTGTAAAAAAAATGATTTAAAAATGCTATTGTCAGTTATAATCACATTTATGTACGTCCACTTTGACAACCTTTTAAATTCCCCCAAAACGACCAGAATTTTTCTTAAATCAAGGCTTATAACTTTTCTTTTTGCCACTTTAATTAAATCTAATATGGGACTTTCCATTCGTATGTTGCACTGACTATGCATTTATTTCATTAAATCTAGTCATCCAATTTGCATTGTTTTTTTATGCTTCGTGTTCATTTTATGTATAATTTGAATGCCTTTACTATCTTATGTTAAAGGAGAGGTGTCATGCTTTTCCGGTTATTACCCGTCCCCTTGTATGTTATGAAGGTTTTTATGCATGTAAACGGTGTGCAGAGTCAAAACCCTCAAAGTACACCCTGTAGCGAGTAAAACTCTAACACAGAAAATACCTCCCCAAAACGCCTCGTTGGAGATAAGTCACTGCCCATTTGAGTCTTCCATTTCGTTCCGGGTACGGCATGATGTCAAGCGGTACCCGGAACGAAATGGACCAATCCCGAAGAGCCGTTACGTTACGTCCGCGGAGCCGTTACGTTAAGCCCCCGCTGATTGGTCCAAATTGACCGATCCACGGACTTCCTCACACACACATCTGTGTGCAGGGAGCAGGCAGCTCAGCTGATTTCTCCTCCCTGGCTGCAGGCTGATAACAGACAGTTGGGATCGCGGCAAAATTCTCTCTGCAGACCCACTCTCACAGCGTTTATCAACCTTTTTCTTACTCAATATCAAGCCACACTTATTGTTTTTACTTCGGCTGTGACTTTGTGTGTGCTCAGGATGAATTTGGCTGTGTTTCGCTATGTATCCTAAACAAGGAAACAACACCTCCACGGAGCTCAGCGCGATTCACAACGTCCCGACCAATCAGAGCACACTGTGCTCACAGGGAGGGTGGGGGCTGGAGCTATTGGAGCTACAACGAGCCGTTAAAGGCAGAGAGTGAAATTCAGTGAATACACGTAGTTTACAGAGATGCTGTATGAGAAACCAATGTGAGTTTGGAAAAATGCACAATATAAATCTATTCTAGTAGACCTCAACAATGGAATTATGATCAGTGGAAATGGCCATGACACCTCTCCTTTAAGAATTGTTGGACACTTCTGGAAATGCCTTGTTTTTGAAAAATGTATACGTTTCAAGTCCGGTTTAAAGATTAGTCTCATAAATTGCACAATTAATTAAAAAAAATAAAGATTTATGTTTTTAATGACACGTGTTTAACAAAGACTTCATATTTATGGGATGGTTCTGTCTCATAAAGAGAAACCACAGGATTAATTTATCAAACCACAAGAGCCAGATGGATTTGACTGTATACTGGACCCTTTGTTGCAAGACAATCTAAATAGGACCAGTAATTCCATAAGATTTTCTGATAATAATCTCTGTTATTCCACGCTCTGGTTGCCGTGTTTTCAGATCTCTCCTCCTTTCTCCCCCTGAATCCGCCACGCTACATTGGTTGCCTGGATGTTACACTTCAACAGGCTGCCTGCTGCCGATTGGCTGCAGCTGCAGGAGGGCATGGAAGCTCTCTCACCAAAACAGACATAAAAGGCAGCGAGCGGGATCAGACACAGAGAAGCATTCAATGAGCAACTTTGAGGAGCTTTAACAGAGAGCCCCTGACAGGTGAAACAAAGCAAAGAAAGGAGCTCACGGAGAACAATCACAAGAAACTGCAGAAGGGGAGAATTTCAAGGAAGGCTATTTTTAAAAAAAAGGTAGAAATCTATAACAGGTGTTGATATTTGCAGTGTTACAGCAATTGTAACATTTCTTTCCTCATTTTTGCCCTCAAATAAAAAGTCCAAAAAAAGCAGCATGTCTCTGGAGGTGAAGGAGAAGACCCACGTGCGCCTGGTATTTCTGGGGGCAGCAGGAGTGGGAAAGACAGCCCTGATCCAACGCTTCCTCGAAGACACATTCGAGCCCAAACACAAGCGCACAGTGGAGGAGATGCACAGTAAGGAGTATGACATTGGTGGGGTGAAGATCTCCGTGGAGATCCTGGACACCAGTGGCAGCTACTCCTTCCCCGCCATGCGCAAGCTCTCCATCCAAAACAGCGACGCCTTCGCACTGGTGTACGCCGTGGACGACCCCGAGTCACTGGAGGCTGTCAAGAGACTCCGAGATGAGATTCTGGAGATCAAGGAGGACAAGTACACACCCATCGTGGTGGTGGGGAACAAAGTGGACCGGGTGAAGGAGCGTCAGGTGTCCAATGAGGAGGTGCTGTCCACCGTGGAGATGGATTGGAACAACAGTTATCTGGAAGCTTCAGCAAAGGAAAACGCCAATGTGGTGGAGGTGTTCAAGGAGCTCCTGCAGCAGGCCAACCTCCCCTGCCGCATCAGCCCCGCGCTGAGAAGACGCCGGGAGACCTTCCCCAAAGACACCAACTTGCGGCCGCCCATGAACAAAACCAACAGCTGTATTTTGTCATAATGACAGACAGAGGGGAAGTGCCGTTTTGTTTCATGGAGGGCCAAGAGATGAGAGCACTAGTCAAATGCTGCTGGCCAGAGAAAAATAATCAAGCTTGGACTTCAGTCGGTGGAGACCAAGGAGACTGAAATTAGTGATCTTTGACTGGCAAGGACTTTTTTCAGGGGTCACGATAAAAAGAGGAAAAGAAACTGAGGAGGTGAACGGTATGAAGACTGATCAGACTGCCAGTGGAAAGATGGAAGCTGTGTTTATCACTCAGTTCTTTACTCGATGTAATGTTGTTGCAGCTTATTTGGTGACATGCTGCTGGTGTGTAGATCAATGTATCCCTCATGGATTTTGAATTAAAATGTTCACTCAAGGTTTGGACTGTTGCTAACACACTTTTTACTGAGAGAAAGTATGTTGTTTAACGTGCATAAGTTGTATGTCTCATGTAAATTGTTTTAAATTTAGCAATTCAGTACTATGTAGCACATTATGTTTACAGTTGTTGTATTCGATCTCAATTTGCCATTGATAATATTATTTGTTTTTTAAATGTTGTAAAATGCAAATGTAAACGGTTAATGCACTTCTTATTTTTAAATTACCATTCAAAAGGATGTTTTTTGTTTTTTACCATGGCATTTTTTCACAAATGTTATTATTTTTCGCTGTTTATTTGACAAATGTATGTTGAATGTGGATCTAAATGTACAATAAAAAGATATAAGCACAAAGAAAGTGAATGTTGTTGTTTGAAATGTATAGATGTGTAGGTTCTATGTAATGGCATAGGAAAATAGTTCAGTATTAACTAAATAATTCTGTGAAGGAGGTACGTTTTTTTTAGGAGTAAATGATAAATCAACATTTAATCCCTCAACACATAATTTCTTTAAAGAAATCAGAATCACATTATATAGAATAAAGACACAACATGAATAATAAACCTCAAGGTCATGAACATGTTGCACTTATATTATATATATATAAAGTACTGTATTGTAGGACTGCCGTCATTTTGACTGTTATCTCATCAAACTTAAATATTTTTGATTAACATCCTTATTTACACAAAACTGAATTTTCAGAATACATTTAAGAGCTGCGTTTTTCATCAGTAGGAGATCATTCTGCAGAGGGCAGCAGTCACTTTCGATTCAAAATGTGTGTGAGCAAACAGATTTCCCCAGGCAACAGATGTTCTGATGTCCTTTCAGGCAGAAGCAGGAAGGATAGGAAGACACACAAACAAAATGAAATAAATGACAGTAAAGATTAGAAGCATCTACATGTCAATGCAATGCACGTGTTCGAGAACTGTGAATATAGATTATTGTGGGGTTGGGTCCCAGCACATTCACTTTCTGCTCCATTGCATCAATTGAGTCTTAAAATGGAACCAAATAAACCAAGGTGCGCGGAGATTTAATCCCTGTTTTTTTTAAATATTAGATGAAATAATAAATGTGAAATAAACTAGTACATTAGTGTATCAAGTGGACTGAAATCCAGAGTTGGAGCTTTACATTTCTCAACCGTCGGCATCCTACAGTATTACAAGATCTCTGTCGCCATCTGTTGATGCAACACATACATTACATCCACTGAAACTACTGTAGTAATAGCTTAGTGTATGTCAGGTATTAAATGCTTTCATGTTTACCTTATTCATCTTGTAAAATACAGACTTCACTGCATAGCCTCATTAGTTAAATCAGCGATCTAATAACCAAAGAAATGAAGAAGATCATGCTATCATCCATAATGAATCGGTAGTGATTGGACTGACTGAAAGCATGTTTCCAAACTTTTGAAGAAGTCTATTGTGTAGCAGATGGCCTCTCTGAACCTTAAAGCGTCTAAAACATCATTGATAATATCGCAAATGCTTTCAACACCGCTTTAACTTCATGTGAAAGCAGGTGTGACATCCCAGTTTAACTGGCTCAGTGCCTGAAAGGACAGCAGTCAAAGTTAAGCAAAAAGAAGCGTTGAAACATTTGAATATGAAATAGTTCAGCAGAACTCCAACACAAAACGGATCATGGTGCAGTTCCTGAAAAAGCTGTGCATGGTTCCCCTAAATGAACCTGTGGAGCGGAGACAGTTGAAGTGCTCAGGTTGAAGCACCCCCCCCCCACCACACTCCATTCCATCAGATAAGACTGAACAAAGTTTCCTGTTTCAATTTGAGGAAGTGGCCTGGTAAACGTTTGCGGACAGTTCCTCTTTCAGTCCGCATTTAAACATTCTTCCGCTCTCCACTCATGTTCAGTTGCAAAGGGAAGGAGGTGTAGAGGCTCTTCAGTCACGCAGGTGTGTGGATTTGTTATCTCGAGTTCTACTTTCATTTACATTTGAGATGGATATTTGGAGGATTTATGGACACTCTACAAACACAACTTTAGTATTACTGTTATTAGCATTTAACGGTCAGATTTAAGCTGCAGTAATGGAAGCCATTTACATTTTTACGTCTCATTTTCTCAGATGTCTTCGCCCCTGGACTTGGTCAAAGCTCCTCAGCAGAATAAGAGACTCTGAGGCGCTTAGAACAAGTTCAGGGTCCTGGACAGAAACCAGCAGGATTATTGAAGAGTGTGTGATTAAATGTCAGTAGATTCTGCGTTAAACTAAGTAGTAAGTGTTTCCTGCTTCTGGGGAAGAGTCAAAATAGCTTAAAAATGTGTCACATTACTATTTTAACTCTGGCTGAGTCTTAGTGGGGCATGTGTCAATGTGTAATATTTATATTTGTTTGTGTTATATTTGATGTGTATTAGTCATCTTCTATTATTATGAATAAAGTAGTCATTATATTCCAGTCAGAACTTACATTCGGAAAAAAAAGTAATCAAAATATAATTTGACTATTTAATAGTATGTTGTTAGTGTCAATAACATATTGTATACCCATAGTATTAGAGAATAATGACTATAATTGATTACCTTCTGCATCAAGCTTTAAATATTATCCACCATCTAATTATTTTACAAGGCAAAAGGTTCATTTTCATTCTGTTAGCACTAATTAGTTGTTAACTGTTTAGACACACGTCACACGCAGGATTTATTTTACTATCAAACCTGGAACCCTGGCTGCGTTACACAAAACGTTTCCTACACCATACTTCCTTATACATTCTGTACTGTATGTCCTTTAGTGCATCTACTGCAACCGTAAAATGACAAAACTCATCATGCAATGCAAACTCTTTAGGTTAAGCATTTCCATCTAACTGTCTGAACACTGCAGGATGATATGTAACGTGTCTCCATGCTTCATAAAGCAAGCAGCCCTAGCTCCGACTGAAACTGCTACTGAAAGCTTCGGCTCAGGTGTGAACCCACTGAACTGCACATTTCTGACAGTTCCACAAATATCTTCACACTTACAAAGAAAAATGCAAATGATGTGTCTTACTGCCACCTGTGCTACTTTCATGTACTGTATACCAAAGTGTTTGTCATTTTAAATCCATATGATAAAATAAAAAAAGAGAAAAAGGTAATTCACCCAAGAATAATAGTTTTATTTGCCAAATTCTTCAGCTGACTGAGAGGATGCACGTGATACATTATGTTGTGCTATATATGTTTTCAGATGGTGGGAAGCATGTGTTAGTGAAGTGAAACAGTTTGCATTGTGTGTACAGTCCCATTATGTATCTTATCAGAGGATTAAAATAGAGTTTGACTTGTCTAACAGTGAATACAGTCAGTTTCTGCCAACATGTTATCCGTAAAACAAACAAGAACAACAGGTTAAAGCAGAAACGCATTAATCTTGGTCATCGGTGTGTGTGTGTGCTGGAATGTAAATGCAAGTGTGTGTGTTGCCTCAGTCATCCACAGCGATGTTGCGGAACAGATAAGCCATGGACTCCCCGTTGTGGGTGCGGCGGATGGCCTCAGCCAGGATCATACTGACGTCCACAGTCTTGATTTTTGGACACTGAAGCTTCTGCACCTCGTGAGGCACGGTGTTGGTCACCACCACCTGGAGGCGCAAAACAACAGCTCAGTGACAAATCAAGAGGATATTCCACTGTTCAAGTCTGTCTGTCATCTGGTTTGTGTTATGAGCAATGGAACTTTTCTCTTGCTGAGACAATCAAGACACAAAATAACCATTAATGACATGCATCAAATGTCATATATTGATTATGAATAAATATGGAGGGATACATCACAAAACATTTGCCTTTGTTCAAAAAGAAAATCAATATAAGCAAAAGAGTGATTTGCAGAGGTGATTTAGCATTTTTTTTAACTTTTGAGGCGGAAGGCTAAATGCTGATCTGTAGTGTGTATATGTTCTGGAGTGATGGGAAAGCATTGCATTTGTACCAAATTAATTAATAAAGTTTACTGAATGTAGGTCAATGTTGTCCTTATTTTTAAATTCACATACATTTTTCAGGCACTTTAGAATGTAAACTTCAGTGATAAGACCCGCTCATGATTTTACCTCATCGATGGCGGAGTCCTCCAGTAGTCTGGGTGCGTCTGCAGACAGCAGGCCGTGTGTCGCCATGATGTAGATCTTGTAGGCTCCCCTCTCCTTGAGGATTTCTGCTGTGGCAACAAAGTCCTCCACATCATCGATGATGTCATCCTGGATAATAATAATGGACACATAATGGGTCAGGCATCACACAATGAAGTGTGGAAAAAACAAAGAAGCAATAAGTACAATTCCTATATTTAGATTGCTGGAATATTAATGTAAAGTTTAAGGATGCAATTTGTTGGGTGACAGCGACATGAATCTGATAAGGTACAAAGATCACATACTGTATCTGTAACACTGTAATCTGCCCCTCATTGGAAGCTATGTAATCACAGAACCCCACACAACTGCCACATATTTTGTATAATCCCTAACTTTGAAGGATTAAAATGTGAAACCGTCACTTACACTTAACAATACAATAAAAGTTTAAGGTCTTACAACAATGATGGCAATTCTGCCTCCCACGTCTCCAACAACAGTGATGGGGGGCTTCTCCTTCGCCATCATTACTGAAAGACACATATAAAGGAATGTTACTTAAAAGAGGAAAGGAATTGAGGTCTATCCTGCAACACCAATCAGGAACAGATCATTGAGGTCAGGTTCATTTAAGGAAGATTGGGTTTAAAAACCTGCAAACATCATGCAAACGCTCTACCCCAGCAAGCTTCCAGGCTACCAGCTACCAGAGCACCAACTCAATGACTGCAGTCCACTCAAGAGCTTTGAGACAAAAGTTATCTGTGGGAGAAATTGGTGCTGAATTTGAATCAAGACTCAAATTGATTTAGATGATGGTTGCTTTGCTGTAGCAGTAAATGGACCAGTGGGTGTAGAGCAGAGACTCTTTTAGAAACCACTGACCAGGATCAAAGATGATTTGGAAACAAGTCAAATACCATTTTTGACACTTTAGAGTATTGATGTTGCCAATACAATGATGTGTCTAATGCCCCCCCAATTTGAAGTCTATCAACCCTGCATGCATATTTAAATATAGCAAGTACTTGAAGGGGTTTCAAATATATTTTTGATCCTGGTCTAGAACCTGTCACATCTGCCTTTGAGGGTCCCGCACACTGAGGCTCTGACCACGCCAACAAGCTTCTTCCAAAACAACATCAGGGCACATTGAGAGCTCAGTTCCCAAATCCATCACAAGACCATCCAGCAAGGCATCTGTGCAGAATCTAAAATATGAAAGGTTTTTAACAGTTACAGATGTGGGAAAGAAAGGAAGGAAAGCAACTAGAATCCAATTACAAGGATTTAGTTTTTGAAACAAATGAGAATCAAACTGTTTCTGAGTCACAACAAACAGCATCAAGCAAAAAAGATGTAGAAACATGAGCAGGATTTTTAAAAAACACATCAAGAATTTCAGACATGGGTATGATCATTGCCATGATGTCTTGTGAAGCAATCGGTGAGACAATTTGGAGTTCACACTGATCAGAATGCCGAGTTAAATGGAATTTGATAACCTAAATCTACTAGGCGAGTTATTAAGTAATTTTTTTTAAGGATTTCACGTCTGCAGGGACTAAAATAACGTGACTTAAATCGTCCATGTCATATAATAATAATCATTATTCTTGATTTAGCAAGAAACAAATTCATTTCAACTGAGATCTGTATGAGACTGAGGGCTTCCAACAATTATCATTGCACTGATCCAAGTATGTCTTAGTGTTTCAGGACAGACCGACTGCTTTTAAAAAGATGGACACATGTTTTTTCCCTTTCCCTTGCTAAGAGAAATACATACAAAGCCGTGGACACTGTGGCAATCCAAAAGCAACATGATGGCTCAAGAGAGAGAAAAGTCTACTATGGCATCATTCTTGTATGTAGCCTGGATAAACATGGGCCCGCCATGTTTAGAGTGCTACATTTCCTCATTCTTTTTTGCACAACTAGTTACATTAAAAGTTCAAATGAAAAACATCTGAACATTCATTCATAGAAAAGATTTGTTGATGAAATGTGCTGGCTAAGAAAAAGTTATCTTTGATTTTGATTTCTAACGATGGGGCCGGCATAATGTAACTGTAACCACTTTCATCGGATCATCGTCACTTTGATTTGTGAATGTTTAGATGTGAAATTAATTGGAAGCTCTTAGCAACTCATTCAGTTATTCCATGCGAGGGAGGCATCAGAAGGAAGCACGAATGGATTCAAGCGTTATGATCCTACTTGGGAGCTCTAAGCCAGGATATGAAGATTGACGTCTCCTCCCTCCGCCAGCTAAAGACAGGATGGAAGAGAAAGTATTAACACACAATTAAACGTACAGCAGCAGAACCATACTGAGCAAAAAATAATGACACAACATTCTTCAAAGGAGACGGATGTAAATCCCAGAGCAGCTGCAGTTAGGATGAATTGACATTTCACGTAATTGAGGCATGTATGGAGGCAGAAAGAGAGAGAGAGAGACGGCTGGAATTAGTGTGATCCAGCTCCTGCTGGGGAGGAGAACGCTGACATAAAACATATCTCCAAGTCAAGAAGGGGAGAAGGAGGAAGATGAGAAGAGAGAATACAGGGCAAGATGAGAAGAGCAGGGAAATAAATCCAGCCGAGGAAAAGAAAGGAGGCGATGTCAGTCAATGCCTGCAGTATTTCACAGCTGGCTACGACAACGCCTGCGGAAGGGCAGACCTAAGCGCGCGTGTGCGTGTGTGTGTGCAGGGTCAGCAGGGGCATTACTCTGGTCTTAAGCTGGCCATTTAAGGCAGCTTGAAGAGAAGACTGATGCTGTGAGCCACAGTCAGCCCTGATACTGGATCTCACTCAGAGGTATTTGGGTTTTATCAGGACTATTAAAATAAGAAAAACAATCCCAAGACATCTGTTATGCTTCACGATTTAGTGAACTCAACCTGGGCTTATGATTTATTTGGCTTCGGACACATGAGCAGCAGCTGGCCTTCATGCTTGTTGCAGTCTTATGAGCACAAAGCTTTAAACTCAAGCTCTCTAATCTGGCGGAAATGTAGAAATGTAGCTCTCCACGACCCACACCAGAAGCACTGCACTGGCCGGCAGTTTCTCTTTATTTGGCCAGGACAGGTCAGCCGGTGCCAAGAAGCCATGTACCATGCAGTTTGTTATAAAAGCACATTTCCTGTTTGCAGTTGAACCATTTGAATAAAATCCATGCTTGGGATAATACAGTTGCAAATGTTTGTGTAGATGAGCATATAGCTTTCCCCTTGCATACATTGTAGTGCGGAACCTCTCATGGAAGAGCAGGTTTGGAGGAATATGTACACGTAAGACAACATTAACCTGAAAGTCAACTTTGTTTACACACAACCAGTAATAAGTACACAACCATTCATAAAACAGGTGTTCTTCAGCAGGATGTAGCTGTGGTGCGTTTCTTACATGGCAGCTCGAGGCCGGTGTGTCCCGGGGTGGTGCGAGACAAGGGCGGCGGAGATTGTCGTCCATCAGGCATGTCCAACTCTGAGTGGTGGGCTTCTCCGTGCATCACTGCCAGGCCCAGGCGCAGCCTCTCAGCGTAGGACTGAGCTCTGAGACAGACGGACACGGAGACACGCAAGAGTCAACGGCTGACAAATGCAACACGTTCAAACAGGCGAAAAAGACAGTGGGAATGGGAAGTCAAAAGCACAATAACAATGTGACAATGAAGATGGACAGCAGGAGAAGTGATGCCTTCCTGTTGAACAGAGAGAGGCAACTAGAGAACTTAGTGACTGGGCTGTCTTGTTACCTCTTGGCAGATGAAGGGGACCTGGCAACAATTACAGCATTCCTGTAGTCTGGGATCTGAGGAGAGAGAGACATTATTTTCAATGCTAAAATACAAAAGTGACAGTTGACCTGACATGATAGTTATACAGGGTTTCCCACACATAGACTTTACTTGGGCGGGCCGCCCAGGTATATTAACGTCCGCCAAAGTATATTTCACGACCCATTTAAATCTTTTGTGATCTGCGATCGATTAACTACCCCTCCTGTACCTGTTCGCTCTGCTATCGCGTGACGGATCTGCTTTATGCGCTCTGCAGTAACTCCGCTCTGCAGTAACTCAGAGTTCATAAGCGTGCTCCACTAGTACCCCCCCCCGGTTCTAGGCTACCACCACAAGTATATTTCAGATCTGTGGGAAACACTGTATACTATTTCATTTAATTTCATATTGTACTTAAAGGTAGGGTAGGTAAGTTTGAGAAACCGGTTCGAGATACACTTTTTGTTATATTCCATGGAATGCTCTTAACATCCCGATAGCAATGAATATCTTAAGTGCTTTGACAAAAAAATCCATAAAAAAAATGTCATCTGTGGAAGCCGTAATACTGTAAAAAGCATGACCAATCATTTTAGCCGGCCCGGCTAAAATAACTGGATGGCCTACCTGCCTGTCAGCCTTCCATCTGTGCACAAACTTATCTCGTGCCCTCATTGGTCATGTGTGCGTTCGTGTGTGTTGGAGGAGGGGCTCTATAAGGAAGTGGCAGATTTTCTCCGGTTGTGTATTTTCAAATTCTAGCGATCTCGAGCCGGTTTCTCAAACTTACCTACCCTACCTTTAATGTATAACATGTCTCTATAAACACACCATACCCGGAAAGGAGCAGGGAGAAGAAAATAATCCTATATGACCTGCCCCTTTCTAGAAAAATAAAAAATAAATAGAAATATATGGTCTGTCCTTCATATTTTCTTATTCACAGCCAATCATAACAGTATCGCAGGAAAATAAAATAAAACGTAGTTCCCCCTTGACAGTTAACGGAAAGAAACAAAACAACACCAAAACATCACATGTACAAGGAAAAGTTCAACACCCTCATCTGAATCCTACTGGAGTAGACGGGGGGGAAAGAGGCACATAATAATAACTGTAAATAAAGTTGGAGGACAGTAGGAGGACCCCATGGTTGTTGTGAAACTCTGCCTCACCTCCTCCTGGATGTACTGGATGAGGAAGGGGGAAGCTCTCAGGTTGTCAACGGGGAAGCTGAAGAAACCCTGGATCTCTTTCTGGTGGAGGTCCATGGTGATGATGTGGGTTAGACCTGCAACACAAAACACATATGCCTCAAGTTCAGAGCAAATGTCTGCAGTGTTTGAAGCACAAAGAACAGCTGTCCCTGGAGACAGAGAGATATAAGTGGGTAATTATAAGTCTTGGGAAAAATAGTTTTAAATAATGTGGGGTGCAATTTAATACAGCTCCTGGCCTCAACCTAACACATTAATAATACAACAGGACTTTTACAGTGTTTAATTTATACAGGGCTCTAAGTGGACATATTATTTGCAGCTAAAGCATGAAGCAAACCTCAAGACTATTTGAAACCCAAAAAGACTGGACAAACCACACATAATTATTTTAATGTACTTGCACATATACTTTAGTCTACAAGGAACAAACGTTACTTCTGGTAAAATAATCCAAAATAAAATATGACTGGTCAGTTACAACTGGAGTTGTGGTGTTACACAACAATGTGGATTTTGTAAGATATGTGTTGGTTTCTAAATGATGGCAAAATAAAATGACAACCCAGAGTCCGTACCAGCTTTAGCTAACATGGATGCTAGCAGCTTGCAGACGATGGACCCCCTCTTCCTCATCTTGCACTGCTTGCTGTAGGGAAAGTAGGGAATGACCCCGATGATGTTCTTGGCACAGTTAGTCTTCAGAGCGTAGGCCATAACCAGCAGCTCCATGATGGCCGTGTTGACATCCCTGAGAAACAACACATTCAATTCAAAACATAGAACATATCACATTTCATCTAAATAATTGTCAACCCCATATCTACTGTAAATTAAGTAAAGTAACCTAATCATGTGCCCTTTTATTAGACTACATCTTAACCAGCTTTTTATCTTTGCCAAAAATAACTTCAAAAGTGAATGGCTAATGTAATAATATTGATCAAGTTATAACAAAGAACACACACATATTTCTGCAAAACATGACCTCAATATACAAAGTTATGTCCAGAAATGTAAATCAATATCCCAACTGGCTAGAAACCAAAGCTCTGTACTGTGGTGTTATGATATAATGTGTTGTTTGTTATTTTGTTGACGAGGACAGTTTCACTACTTTAGACAGGCAAAGAGCTGTTGGTGTAACAGGACACTGCATGTTACCATCCTGAAACAAGAGATCCACTAGTTGTGTCTCCAACTGTGACCTCTGCTTACCTCTCAGAGCTTCCTCCTTTATCACAGTAAATAACCAACATGTTGCTTTGTTTCTTCTTCACTTGCTGCATAGTTAAACATCATTTGGCGTTACACCTCCCAGGCAAAAGTATGCTACGTGATTCTTAAATGTGAAATAAAAAGACAAACTTACCAGGGAAACTGAACATAAATTAGACATTGTTTAACCTGTTTCAGATATTTTCCTAATATGACAAATGCATATACTTCAATGGCGAATTCGTTATGTGAATGCATCACAATTTTAAGAACATATTTAAGTCTCCTTCAGTCATTGTCATATAAAGGATACTCATGCATATGCCATGTAAAACTACAGGGGGATTCAGATGGAGGTTCATGTACATTTAAAACAGTGCGTTAATAAACCATACTTTTATAGCTGCATTTTCGTTGGCTACTTGGTGGCAGACATTTGCCCTTGCCGACCTGTTACACATCCATCAGACTCAGACTGACACAGCGCTAAATGCTGATTTAGAGTCGTGTTTCTGGACAATATTTACTTTTATTTAAGATTATTTTGCCTTCACCATGTCCTAAGAAATATATGTGAGTCTTTAGCTTGCTAGATTCCCATTGTTAACTTTTTCAGTCTGTTGTTTGATGTCTAACTTTTTGCTGAACAACTTCTTAATGCTTCTGGAAACGAGATTGATAGAGTGCTAAACATGAACTTTATTCAAAGAAGCTTAATAAAACCTCAGTAGGTTTTCATAAACTTCTCTGAGGGTTCATAATATTACACATAATGATATGGCTGTTAATATAGAACCTTAAAGTATCCATCTTGTCTCACCTGGGAATGGTCTGAATGATAAAGATGTCTTGTCCACGTACAGACTCTTGCACTTCCACTTTGGTCTCTGAAAACAAAACAAACAATGAAAAAAAAAATTCACATCGTTCATATCATGTAAGTTCAAGAGCAAAGTCTAAACCACAGGTTATTAATCTGACATGCATTATGGAGAAGAGGAAATAAATCAGCCTTACCCGAGTTTGACCCTTGATAAACCACTGACTTGCCCAACTCTACACCCAACCGTCTGGGAAGAAACAAACGGGCCAAAGTGTTAAAACAAAAACACACCCTTTATGTTTTCATTAATTGAAGTGTGTGCATTTAGTGTGTACTAGACTAATGTTTTGTATTTGTGTTTTCGAACAGCAGGTTTTTAAACACACATAACGACTTGTTTAAGAAAATTAAATGGTCATTTTGATAATCCGTTTATATTAAAGACATTTGATGGATCATTAGTCTATTGATGAATTAGTACATTCACTGAAAAGCTATTTTTTTGAAAAGCTAATTAATTGATCAGATTTATTTCAGCAAAAGCACCAAACATTCTCTGGTTCAAGCTTTTAAAATGTGATTTTGTGTTTCTTTTTTTACCTTTTTCTTTTGGGGTTTGGAAAACAAGACATTTGAACACATCAACTAGAACTATAAGCAATACACGTGTCATTTAATATACCAGACAAAAATATTCAGTATAAAAGACAGACTAATAAATAAATAAAAAGTAGTTGTTGGATATTTTGGGTGCGTGTGCAAGCTATGACCTGCAAAGCGTACATTCCCCAACTTCTAAAATGCATCCCATTGACTATAAAACGTCAAGGTTTAATGAGGTTCAGTAGTGTAAACATGATCATTTGTTCAAACATCCACAAAAAGCATTGGTATTGTTGATATTTTGACTCTTAGTGCAGAAAAATCCTGTTGCATCAAGTCGAACTCTGAACGAGCCCAGGCACCAAATATACTAGACAATTATGGTGTTGATTAAAAAAAACAGTTCTTCAACAATGCCAACTATGAAAAGGGCTTGGTTTGGGGGGGGACAGTGGAAGGCTAAGTACCTGCCAGTTCACTCATTTATATCCTGTTAGACAAGACAGGCGTTTCTGTGTAGCCTCGCCCTGTTTACATCCCTCAAACTTGTTCAAATATTCAAATAAATGTCTTCATCGAGTGGCTATGGTAGAATTAAGTAGACAAAGAATCATGTCCAAGAATAATAATGTCACAACTAGCTTTATATTAGTCATTTTCAAGGGACTTAAATGTGGTCCTACAAATAATAATGACTTAAGTTCTCGGGGATATTACACACAGTGTAGTCACTACATGCACAACTACATGAGTAGATTCAGAACATTAGTTTGCTGTGTGCTCATGTTGTTATTCAACCTTTGATCAACAGGGAAGCTCTACTTGGCCCCAGAATGGCAACATAATCACCCATAATAATGTTCTGTAATGTTGCAAAGCAGCAAAAGCTAAGAAAGCTAAGCTAAAAGCTAACTTTTCGTGTGAGCAGTGCAACTTATAATCAGCTGTCAAAAAAGTTAACAGGTTTTGGGAAAAGAAATGGCTGCTTGCAGATTTTATTGGGAAAAAACACAAGAAGAAATTGGCGTTTGCAGGGCTGTGTTTCAGAGTCCTTATTAAGACAACAAAAATATACATCTTATTGTTATTGTTTATTTACTTATTGCACAAATAGGCTCCTTTTATCACAATGATTCTCATTGACAGGTCTTTTGAACTTCCCAAGCCAACACCCAGAAGACAAAACCCCACATTAGGATCATCTAAAACACAAGTGTCAAACTCAAGGCCCAGGGGCCAAATCAGGCCCTTGGTGGATTTAATTTCGGCCCGCAGGATAATTTCTAATTACTATTAGATCTGGCCCGCCGGTATATTGCACGCACACCTTCACTCAATCCTGAGGAGTTCCTCAGCTCAGAGCCTGACCCCAAACATTGATGAACTTGCACCCAAGATGAGATGCCAAGTATCTGGCTTGAACTAGCGTCACAGAGCAGCAAACTGAGTTTCAATGGATGTTTGTAAATGTAATCATAAGAAATGAAGCTGCAGTTAGAGCCATAAGAAATGAATGCAACTGATTATTTAATGTTTAATGTTGTTTTTATAGGCAATCATTTAAGCTTTGTTAGTTCCAGGTTTAATATGTACAATAAGTTCATTTCAATAAGTTCTGCAATAAACATTGAACCAGTCCGGCCCTCGACTAGTACCCATTTTTTTATTTTGGCCCACTGTGTATTTGAGTTTGACACCCCTGATCTAAAACAACACATCCTTCAACTTCATGCTGTGCATTGTGTTTTTAGTTTTAATCTCCCATGACACTTTTAAGGGAAACAATGATTCAGGATTTAAACAAAGAATCATAACAATGCCAGGAGAAAGCTGATGTGTTTGTGCCAACATTTAATCTGTTGAACCTGGATCATGTCCATTCCAAGATTATTAACAAGATGATTTACTTGTAATAGCAAGATAGGCCATCAAGGGAATCCAACTCCTTGTGTGTGTGTGTGTGTGTGTGTGTGTGTGTGTGTGTGTGTGTGTGTGTGAATTGAACAGCAATAAATGCAAAGCAATACACACCCACTGGCCTCGGGTCACCTGCAGCTAGACTCCCAGGAGTACTGTCAGGGACACGGCAGGTAACACAGAAAGGCCAAACCTCAACATTACAGACATGAAAATACAATTATCCTTTTGTTACTTTAAGGTAAACGTCACTTACTCGGTGATCTTCTTGGCCAGCTCGATGCAGGCGGTGGAGGAGTTAGCAGAAAAGACACGGTACCCACTTCTTGAAACATTCATTTTCCTATAACCGTACGAAAGCTTGGGGGTTTGAGAGTAAGGGAACAAAGACTTGTGACCAGCAAAACGTCTAATGGGAATAGGCCTATTGCGTTGAAATCAACGTGGTAATTGGTTGCGTTTCACCAAAACCGTAAAACTAGTCCGTAATTAGCTTACCTGAAAAGCAGTTTCCACACTAAAACCTAAACTATTGGTTGGTTAAACTTCGACCAGATGCACTTTAAAGTAAGGAAATATAGACCTTGCTAAAACTGTGTTAAGCTGTAATGTATATAAACTAAAACAACAAAGCGCACATGCCCCACATGTAACGCTGGAGCAACTCTCGTGCTCGTGTTAGCAAATCAACAACTATCTTTCGCATCGACCAGCACTACACAAAAATCCCCTACAGCAGATGGGAAGCTGGGCTCTGTGTTTCCATGCGGGTCACTGACTTTTTATCGTCTCCAGAACACAAACTCCGGTTTATGTTACCATGAAGACGAACTGAAATGTACCACGAATTATCTCTAGCGCTGCTACAGTGTATTAACTTCGAAACTCCGCTGCTAGCATTAAATTGTTGCTATACTGTAAACTTTGTAGCAATGCGGTGGCAGCAGGGGAAAAAACGCCACGAGCACACGTTCATTGGGTGGAAGAAATGAGGGAGTGACTTTGAAGAGAGCCAATCGGAATCCAGAGCGAAACAACACAGAATCTAGAGATGTATTTCTGACCAATCAGTGTGTGAGATTTGTATGACCTCAAATTAAAGGGCAACGACCAAAATATATGGTCCTGGTGAGTTAATTTTCCTAAATGTATCCAGATAGTGTGCTAGTGATTTAAAGCGTGTAATACTGCAATTATTTGGTTTAGGTAATATAGTGTACACACCCAAAAAGTAAGTAAGAAAGAAGTAGTATACTCCCAAAGGTAACATCAGTAAAAGTGGTGATAACACTGTGAAATACTGGATTGGATATTATCAGAAAGATTGTTCAATATTCCCTTTTGTATTATTATATATATTTGAATGTTAATATGTACAGTATTGGTACATTATTAAGGAAAAATATAATGTGGGCAGTAAGTTGAGGTGTACTTTTTGCACCCTTTCAACAGTTTCAACAAGCATCCTATTACCTGATAATACTGTATGTTTGTGTGTAAAATCTGAAAAATAAATATAGTGGAGGAATACATAAAATACAGCCCTCTTGAATCGAGTAAAGGAACTACTTTAAATTAGCATGAAATGCTATGGCAAGTGTCTAAGATGGAATGCCAACCAAAACATTTCCAATCACACTTTGTATTATGTAAATGAGTGTAGATGCTATTGAGAATTGTGAATCCACACAAACATAGCTTTGTTTTTAATTTATTTTCAGAATAGAAATTAGTAACTTTTTCTTTACATTCTTTCCTTGTATACAACATCTGCTATGCTATGAGAACTTGGAAGAAAAATAACATTTATATGAACAATAAACAGAAAGTCACATGTGATAAAAAGTAGATTATGTAATATTGCAAATGCATCTAATGACAGTTAACTGGGTGTAACACATTCAACTGAGGACATACATTAGTCTCAAAGCTAACTTATAGCAAAAATAACAGTTATTGACATCAGTTAAAAAAAAACGTTTATAGTTTTTATACAATCTATAGAATATGGACGCCCATTTATTGGCTTTAATTGCAGTATAAAAGTGCCTTCATGTCAATGTGCGGTAGATTCCCAGTCAGAGACATTTTCTTTAGTTTGACTTCAATTTAACCAAAATCTATTTGAAAAAAAAAAGTAGTGGCTAAATGAAGCATATATAAAGTCATTTATATAGTAAATGCTAAAGGGTTTCAAAAGATAGAGCATCCTGTTAACATCATTGTCAACTACAGGAATAAACAACTTTCCTTAGTTGTTCCTCAATTCAGCACCACAAAAAGCTGTCTATCACAGTGTGAACAAAACAACATAACAACAACCCGGGGATCCTGCCCGTCTGCCAGATTTGGCTTCACCGATTCGGATCGACACCTTTCTGCATTCCACTCCTTAGGCAGCACCTCTATTTCTTTAAACAGGTTATGCCATGAGGAAGAAAACAAAGGGAGTTTGTGTGTATCAATATGGGTCAGCTCAGTGAGGCTGGCAAATATTGCAGCTTGAAACACTGTCTGCAGATTGCTACTTTGTGCACCAAACACACTTACTGTACAGTTAGTGCCTAGACACTCACAACATTTGTTTTGCTGTTGTGTCATCAGCCAATCCTGTATTACTGCCCTCCATTTTATTTGGTTATTTTACAACGACCTGCATTTAACAACCTACAATTATTGATGTTTTCACTTCCCTTTCCGAGGTTTTCTTCCGCTTTTAAGCAATCAACCATCGTTTTTTCAAATATTGCTTCGGCTTCTTTTAAAAAGATGGCATTAAAATGCAGTTGGTCAGCTTTTCAGCACCTTTTCTTTTAACAGGTCCAAGATGACCTGCCGCTCCTGGCTCTCCAGCTCAAATCTCCGTTCTCTCTCTTTTCTCTCAGCTCCCAGACGCTCCCTCTCCAGACTGATTTTACCTAAGAACAAAAAAAGGGAAATTAAATCTGTGATTCAATGCCATTTAAAATTATGACAGCATACCAGTTCAGAGAATCTTTTATCCTATTAAATGGACATTGTATTTTCCTGAATTACTTCACTGTCATTGATATATGAGATGTTCTTTCTTAAAGTGTAATGGTTCCTATTTTCTTTAGCTGCCCATATCTCAGATTTTGAAAAATGAAATAAAAGATTATTTAAATAAATATTCTTTGTTGGTGTTAGTTTAGTAACAATTCCCTCCTAAAAAAGAAAGACAACTCAAAAAAGGCGGGACATTTTTGACCCCTTTTAGTTACAGTTGATATCATTATTACTTCATCTGAAACACCTGCAACCAATTTTAGATCAAAAGTACCCAGTAATACCTTTTTGTTATGGATACTCTAAAAGTAAAAAAACATTTAAAAGGAAAGCCATAAGACAGTGTTGAATTTAAATAATACGACAATATTTTCGAAAAATCGTACTCCTTTGAATCTCCAGCTCCTCCCGGCGCAGGGAAAGCTCCTCCTCTCGTAGCCGCTGCTCGGCTTCTGAGCGTTTCTCCAGGAAGCTGAGGATCTCAGAGTAGGTCTGGCAGCAGCACTGGCAGGGCCGCTTGGCTGTGGGCGCCGCTGAGAGCTCTGCCATCTCCTCGCGGTCCTCTTCTGGTTCTGTTGTGACAGTAATAATGTAAACATGCACATATTTCTGAAGGGACCAGACAACTACAACATCCATGAAGCTGGCAGGGAGAAATTACTGAAGGACACATGGGAAACACAAACACTTGTGTGCACAGGCTTTTTAACTGTTGTAGACATGATGTTACCTGACTTGGGTCCTGTCCTGTCTTGGTTTCCGAATTAGTTTTTACCTGAAGTGTGTGTTTGTGTGATGGTGATGTTGGGTTTGTCCTGCTCAGGTAGAGTTAGTTCTTCGAGGGCTCGCTTTCTTAGTTCATCGTTCTAAAAATAAATTAAACATCACATCGATAACATTAAGAACATTGAGAAGTAGAATTATAAGCGCCAGCAGAAACTTTTACCAACAGTAGCCGTATACGTTCTTATAGTGATGTCAATACTAGAGTTGTTGTAGCAGCAGTATTAGTGGTAGTGGTAGTGCTGTATCGTCAGATTTGGAGTTAAATTGTGACTGAATGCCACCAAGAGGAAGAAAAGGGAAGTGGTAAAGTAGTTACAGAGAACATAACAAATATCCGTTGACTTCAATGTCCTACTACTCTTGTGAAACCTTAGTTCCAATTACAGTATCAGAAAATAACAAATAATCAAAGAAAAAAGCTGCATTGACTCTAGTTGATCAGATAATGGGCATCCTGACTCTAACCATGTGTGGAGTGAGTTATATGGATTAAAATAAAAAGGTGCGAAGCAAGCTAAAACATGTTGTGTAATATATATCATCTGAGACAATATTGACTCTACCATTGGTTCCCAGAGAGGCATAAAATAATATCAATGGTCAAATGTGTATTAATAGACAGGAAAATAAGAGAAAAGTGCTATACTTGTATTATACTTTAGGGTTTTCTCTAAACAAGCTATTTTCTTATGTGGAATTCTGGATATTTTTGTTTCTTATGGCCGCTTACAATTATTCAGATAAAGTGCTCACTACTTACATATGCCACGTGAATATGGTCTTACAATGACATTGCTTCATTTTAAGGGGTTACAAGCTTAAAAGGTTTGGAACCACTGGACTTTAAAGAAATATTCTCTCTTTTGAATATTCCTGTCAGTCTTTGAAATCATTATAATTGAGCTCAATTGTCCTTGGCTGAGAAAATGTTATGTAACTAAGAATTACTGCTGTATACTGCAATATAAAGGGATTTCCGCTCAAACCTGTGTGATGTGTAACATATGAAGTTGATGTGCCCGTCTAAACAAGCTCTAGAAGCATCCTCTGTAAAGATACATCTCTTGTTCTGGTAGTGTCACATCGATTTAACTTCTCTTCTCAGCAAACAAACCCACCTGGTACTTTGTGTTTTCCCCGCCGGCCAGAAGCCCCTTCTCCGCCTCCAGCTCCAAAACCTCATGGAGCAGGTCTTCCTTTTGAGCATACAACCTCTCTGTTCCAAATCTGAGCATACCAAAAGCACACAATCATTAAACTTCAGTTTGTTTCACATCTTCAAGTCATCACACATGCAGATATTTACTAAGGAAACATTAACGTTTACTCCTAGCGACTGAACCAACCTGCGCAGACTGGGGAAGTCTTGCTTCTTGTAGTAGTCCAGCAGCAGCATGGTCCTCTCTCTGCACCTCCTGGCGTCCACCTCAAAGTTCTCATCTTGTAGAGCTGCAGTGATGATCTCACCAACACGGGCCCAGATCCGTCCTGATTGAAATGAATGAGTTTACAAAAGTATGAATATGTAGTATGGAAGAAAAGGGCCATTCACTTTGTAGCTCATCACATGTTCCTATTGATTGGTCCCTGTTGTGTGATGGATTTCTTGTGTGATTGTTGGATGGTTTAACAAAATAGCAAAGAACACACTTAGGTAATAATAAACCTTAAAGTTGCTATTATTGTTTTACATGAATATGGTTTGTATCCCCATTTGTTTTGCAGGAACTGCAGCTCTCTGCATCTAAAGAGTTGTTGATTGTTGATTGTTCTTTTAAAAACAGGAGTCACCTGGCTCCTTTGAGGCGAAGGGGTTCTGGGCGATGACCTCTCGCAGAAGGATGATGTCATGACGAGCTGAAAAACGAACCTGGCGCTTGCGTGGAGCTGTGGAGGTGCCGGCGAAGGAAAACCCTGAAGTTAGGAATAGATACTGCATAAAGTCATACTTTGAAATACAGTAAAGTGAAATAATGAAAATAGTACATTATTGACATTAAGGGTCTAGTTCCTAAAAAGTAAGTTAAAACACACAATTATATAATAATAATAATAATAATAATAATTGTGTTATCATTATTATTATTATTATTATTATTATTATTATTATTATTATTATTATTATTATTATTATTATTATTATTAACATTACAGGTCAAGTCCTATACTTGGGCGTATGTTAGTAGTGCTTTGATTCTTATTCACCTGAATCATAGCTTACGGTCTTTAATACAAACTGGGGAATATTTTACAACTTCATTACTACCATACAACAAACCAGATGCTAAAGTACTCTGTACAATGACAATAAAGTTTAAAATGCTGACTAATAGATGTTATGTTGGAGAGTAAGTATGGCCTGTGTTCTCGGTGCAGAGGTAAATGTGACAGCAGTTTCAGTTGCAGGACTGCTGTTTGACAGATGACAGCAGCTCTCTCACGGCTGAGCTCCTCTGTGTACAAGTGCCAGCAACCTGTAATCTGCAGCTACACGAATGTACACACAGAAAAGGGAACAAATAGCCTGTAAAACACTGATAGCCGTGTACACAGAGGCTACAGCACGTACAATGCCGGACCACGCGTCAGAGGAGGAGGAGCATTTGCGCACGAATCGAGAGAAGCACCAAACGCCGTTCAAGAGATGTTAATATAAGTGGTATAAAGGCGGTTTGACGTGGAGCTGGTCATGTATCTCACCGTTGTTGATCGGTAGTTCCACCACTACCCGTTCCATGTTTCTGTTCGGTGCATCCGGGAACCGGCTGACGCGCACTGCACACGTCCAGTCACCAGTACAGGTTCCCTACTGACGTGTAACTCAACTTGGCGGAAAACCAGATTCTGGCAAGACAGAGTACCGCTCTTCACTTTCAGTGGCACTTACTCCATTTGGCCACAAGATGGAGCCAGAGAACTGCTGTTCAATGACCCTGAAGAGGAAAAAGTACCACAAATCTTCCACTGGTAATTAACTCTTCAGTGAGACGTGTTTCCACAAACAATGGGAATGATTACATTCACTAAAAAAGAATGGCCCCTCAAGGTTACATTTCTAAAAAGATTCAGACTCTGAGAAAAGCAAAGATTCAAAATTCAAACCTTATATATTTATATATGTGCAAATATAAAAGTACATGAGCTCTTGTGAACAGTGTTTAGCACTAACTAACCACTATTTGTCCCCCAAATGATTGAAAACATTTGTATTAATGCTACATCATTTGTGTGCTGAACTTCTCATCCTCAACTTAAAAAGTACATGTGTAAAGTCAGTGGCCAATACCTTAAATCCTGCAGTTAGATTTGATTGCAATTTGGATTCTCATGCTCACCTTTATCTAATGATCTACCTTTTCACACCAATGGGATATATGTGCAGGGCCGTCCCTGGCCAACATGAGGCCCCACGCAAAGTTATATGATGAGGCCCTCTTTTTCGCGAGCGTCGATGGGGGGGACGGGGGACGGGGGGTGCTAGTGGAGCCTCGCAGCGGCGAAACCGTGCCGCACCACACTAATTGCGCCGCATAAGCGCATATGGGTGCGCCGCATTTTCGGCTCAGTTGAGGCCCCACGCAGCCTGCATGATCGGCCTGTAGGGAGGGACGGCCCTGGATATGTGCTCATATCTCTCCTACCTTTATGCAGTTATCAAGATGTTAATGAACACTGTCTACTATCTTATTGTATGCAGTACAAATCCCCTTTAGGTGACTGTCAAGTGATGCCTTTCTTTGGTATTTAGAGAACCAAAATATAGAAATGTAATACAAAGGGAACAGCTTAGTGCTCCAAAAAAGGAGAAGCTGTTTAACAATGTTGAGCTCGGACTTTTTACATTAGGATATTAATTAGCAAAACAAGGCGAAATAAATGATTGATTAACAAAGTCTTTTAAACACATTTTGATGAATGTGAATGGTATGAAAGCTAATGAATACCTTGTAGGTGATGTTCTAGGGATTCAAATGCTTGTTAACGACTGAAACTTCTGTTATATTCAAACAGAACATTACAAAACTGTACTCACATTTCCATACGTACATGCAACAACATGAGAAAGGATTTCATTATATTTATTTTGGCTGTTATTTAACTCATAACCTCTATCACAAATGTGTCCTTTGCTTTGGTCGAAAATTACATTTTTTATCCCTCGTGTGTTGCAATTACTTGTTGTTGCTAAGGTGATTATGCAACCATGATGTTAAAAATATCCAAGAAACCCTTCTAGCCTTCAAAGCAACTTGGAAATTTAAACGGTGAATGCTGCGCTTTATAATTGGTCTTATCCTCGAGTTCTGGTATGGCAAATAATAAGGATAATGTTTAATTGAACTTCTGTTTTGGAGGATGAAATGAAACCCCATGAATCCTGTGCTGGAACACTCTGTGCTCTTTCTGTTACTGTGCTCATCTTTTATTGGACATTCAGATCATCACTGCGATATAATATAATACCTGTAACTAATGCCATACCTAAATAAGCTTCAGTTATTTCAGGAGCCAACTATGATTCACAGAGTTAAAACACAGAAGTCACATGTTCTTTTATCTTTTGAGCAATCTCATTTAATAAAGAAGCACACTATGAAACTCTGAGAAGTAAATAAATAAGAGAGAGAGATTTTTCGAAGGATAAAGCGGCCTCCACACCAAACTGACACCAAAGAACACGTCCCGACGGAACACGACTGTTGTGTCGCCTCACGTCTCCTGCTTCTTGGCCAACAGTCGCACTGGAACACACCGGGTGTTTCTCAATGTCGAGGAAAGCTGCTCCAGAGCCACTATTTCAAGGATACTACGTCATCGAGTCCCGCCGAAGGACTGTTCCAATATCCAGGATACTTGGAATTGCCCTGATGAGAACACTTCTAGACAAACAGGAACTGCCACCAAAACTGAAAACTTGACGTCGATCTTAAATATATAAGCAATTAAACAACATCTTACATTTCTTTTCACACAATACGTCTCCTTGCAGTATCAACACAAATTCGGCTGACTTTTATATTTGATCCAATTGGTAGATAGGCTGTATTTACGCCATAACGGTGCACAGCTGATAGAAAGGGACACCTACTGGTTAAAGCACGTTATTGCATTTTATAATTTTATTATTAGATATTAAAGGTAGGGTAGGTAATTTTGGAGAAACCAGCTCGAGATCGCTAGAATTTGAAAATACACAGCCGGAAAAAATCTGCCACTTCCTTACAGAGCCCCTCCTCCAACACACACGAGCGCGCACATGACCAATGAGGGCACGAGATAAGTTTGTGCACAGATGGAAGGCTGACAGGCAGGTAGGCCATCCAGTTATTTTAGCCGGGCCGGCTAAAATGATTGGTCGTGCTTTTTACAGTATTACGGCTTCCACAGATGACATTTTTTTATGGATTTTTTGTCAAAGCACTTAAGATATTCATTGCTATTGGGATGTTAAGAGCATTCCATGGAATATAACAAAAAGTGTATCTCGAGCCGGTTTCTCACTACAACATGGATGTATAATAAGAACGAGGGACTACTGTAAACTCATCTAGAGACTCTGCACCAAGAGGCTGATGCTGTTGTTTTGAACTTGGACAACAGAGAAAACATATTCTTCATGACCAAAGTTGGAATTGAAATAAAAAAGGAAAGTGAAACTTATGCTCGTCACCCTCTCCCTCCGGTCCACATTAATACAAATGATCCCAATACGTATGATTGTATGAAAAGATCTTAAAATCAATACAAATGTATTTATTATAAACGTTAGTCCTTAACATCTATCACTCTGTATATCACCATTCAAACATCTTTTAAAAGTTGAACAAACCCCACACAGCTCAGTAAAGACTGTGAAATGTTGACTTTATTTGATCATTTCAGAAAAAACTAACGTTCATATTTCTCTTTTTGATTATAATACTGATGAACGTTCAAAACAAAGCACTTTGGCAAGTTACCACATACGTTTTAAAATGCTTAATAAGCACCGTAACTTTCATGATATCATTTCTCGGTCATAATCGGTTGTTTCCGTGAACGGCCGACTGTTGTGTGACGGCAAATGCTGCGGCTGCAAGGCATTGTGGGGCAGTATTTTCTCCTTTCCTTTCGTAAAGGGAGGTCCAGTGATTCCTAAGTTAAAGGAGGTTATAAAGGAAGTTCACCCCATTCAAAGTGACGGCCCATCCACACGGCGGCGTGCGTTGAAGCTTCAACGCTTCTGCCCATTCACTTTGAATGGGGTGACGTCACGCTTTGCCGAACTGCATTGTGGTTCCGTCACTTCGCTTTGCTCGCGTTGCTCGCTTCAAAAGTTGAGCAATGTTCAACTTTGAAGCTTCGACGGAGGCGTCAGCCAATCAAATCATATGCCAGTACAAGCTCTAGCCAATCAAACTGCGTGCTTGTGTGTCCGGGGTGGGAGATTCATGTGAGATGAGCCTAATGTCATTGCTCCTATGGCATTTATCTGAGCAAACACACATTTGCATGACATTGCTGCGTCATCATGAGAGGGAGATAAACAGAGAAGCAGGACATGGCAACCTATTCCATTGTAATCATTTGATTAGTTTGATAGAGATGTGGGGAGAGTGTTTTAAGGTCACATTTGGAGGGAGGAATGAAAGCAGAGATAGATAGAGAAAGTGTGCAGGGAGGATTGACTGTGGCATGAGTCATAGTTGTTTTGTTTTTTTGAAAGAGAGGAAATCAGCTTTGTTTCCTGCATTGGTGACTTTATGAGAGAGTTAATGGAACACGGCAATGTTCCAAGTAAAGGGTCTGGGACTGCCCACGCTCCCATTACTGAGATATTGAGCGTTGCTATTATTTAGAAACCCCTGGACTGAACAGAGAGAAACAGCTTGACTATTTAATGACAGAGGGTGGTTGGACAGAATGTGGAAGGTGTATGAAATTACTTTTATTACGTGTCATCATAATCATCATCAACTGTTATGCACTGTGATTATCCAGTACAACTCCTCACTATGGTTATGCACATGAGAGAATAGAAAGTGGGCAGGCTCCAGCTGCTCGCTCACCAGCAGCTGGTGTCCCCAGTGTGTGGATGTCAGGGGATTGTTAATTGGACAGGACACAGAGTCCTGGTCCTGCTTGGATCAAAGAACTTTTACAGGAAGCGCCTCAGAGCAGATCGACTTTCATGAGATCAACACGAAGAGTTTTCCCTCTTAGCAACAGCCTGACTACTCTACAAATTGGCTCATCTCTACTCTTGCAGGGTTGAAAAAAAAAAGACACGTTTCTGCTTTGGACACACTTCTGAGAATCTGCTCTCATATTTTGCAGGACTTTTTATATAGTTTGATACTTAAAAGTTGAATACACTCAGTTGCTTTTAAGCACATCTAAAACTAATCCAATCGGACACAACAGTGCTGAAATACATGCTACCTTAAAGGTGGGGTAGGTAAGTTTGAGAAACCGGCTTGAGATACACTTTTTGTTATATTCCATGGAATGCTCTTAACATCCCGATAGCAATGAATATCTTAAGTGCTTTGACAAAAAATCCATAAAAAAATGTACTGTACTGTAAAAAGCACGACCAATCATTTTAGCCGGCCCGGCTAAAATAACTGGATGGCCTACCTGCCTGTCAGCCTTCCATCTGTGCACAAACTTATCTCGTGCCCTCATTGGTCATGTGCACGCTCGTGTGTGTTGGAGGAGGGGCTCTGTAAGGAAGTGGCAGATTTTCTCCGGTTGTGTATTTTCAAATTCCAGCACACTCGAGCTGGTTTCTCCGAAATTACCTACCCCACCTTTAATGATGGTTTTTTATTGGTTTTTGGGCCTTTCAATTGTTTTGTATTATAAAAGTCAGGTATTTCTGTTATTTAGTCAACCCTTATTGGGCGTACAAAATAATAGAAACGCCAGTTAGTTAAACATTAAAAAAGTCAACCTTAATGACTCAGAGTGTTCCATATTTGAATCCCTTAATGATCATTGAATCAATGTTGCAACATAATGGCAGCACATTAAACCAAGCGGCAAACTCTGGGGAAGAGCCGGGACGCCAATACGGAAGTGCCACAAACTGCAGTTCATATATTGGCCGATAGGCGCTGACTGCAGAAAGGAGCAATTTCCATAGACCCCCATGTTAAAATGCCCAATTTTACAGCCTAAAAAAACATGTTTCTACCAAGCGGCAAACTCTGGGGAAGAGCCGGGACGCCAATACGGAAGTGCCACAAACTGCAGTTCATATATTGTCCGATAGGCGATGACTGCAGAAAGGAGCAATTTCCATAGACCCCCATGTTAAAATGCCCAATTTCACAGCAGAAAAAAAAGTTTCTAGCCCTGGATGCAATAAATATTATTATGTATATAGTTAGATTCCACCTTCATGATTATGAATCTGTGAGTGAATTGTTTTCTAACATGACCCTTTTATTTATATTAGGTCTTAAAGTTTTTGCATAAATTAGGGCGTGGTCACATTGAGTGACAGCTTTGTCAAGTCACTGCTGCTGTTAGCTTCTTGTCTCTCTGCTAGCTGCCTGCTCCCTGCTCCGTGAAGCTACAGGGACTCTGCCTGCTCAGTTCATCCAGGGAACACAACTTGACCCCGGCCATGTTTGTTTGTTCTTCATGCTTATATATCGGACTATTGTGACTCGCTCTGCGGTTAAAACAGACGGTGCATGAATGCCGTTTTGCGGTAAGTGAAATTCGAGTACTTTATTTATGTGTTTATGATTTTAATCAGCTACGTAATGAATGTGTTAGCGTGTAAGCGTGTGGTAGCTACATCGGTGCTAACGATGCTAATCGTAGCCTCCAAGTTAAAACCATAGACCGTATATATAAAGGTTAAAACGAAATAGACAAGTGTTAAGCGTTAAGTGGGATAATACTGTAGAACAAACGGCTTCTGTTTGAGGTTGATAAAATAAGGTCATCCTTGTAACTTAGAGAGATATGTTATTATGTAGGGGACTTTATGCATCCTAAGGTTAATTTAAATTGGCTATGCTCGAGTGTCGAAGTAGTGTATGTGAAATCAACCTCACAATAAGATGTGTGTATATTACAATTATTAATGTCATATTTCAAGATGATTACTTCGATATTACAATATGGTTGGTTGAGCTGGAGTTCATTATTGAGCTTACACGTTAACGTCACAGTCATCTGAAGAACGAACCCAAACCTTGTTGTTTTTATTAATTGCATTACCAAATTGGTATCAAATAAATAGTAAGCATTGGTAACACAACTTCCAAAGTTACAGTAAAATAAAAAGGACCCTGACTCAGACAATACACAATCCAACATGTTCAACAGAAGAGAATCAGTTATATTGTTTGTACACATGGTACTTTACATATATATCTGTTTGTTTAAAGTGCCCAGGTGATGCAGACAGGCTGGACCAGAGAGTGAGAGACAGAACTGGACTCCTCACTGCAGTGAACTTCAGCACAGGTACAAATACTCTTTTTTCATACTGTACAAAGAATCAAGAAAGCTATTGGTTTAAATAAATGAAGTATTGACTTTAATACACTGATATACATTCCATTAAACAATACTAAATACTAGATCACCTACACATCAGTTAAGTTGAGGGTTTTTTCCATGCAAAAGGTTACATTTAGATGTTAACAAGCAATATGACTTTGTCAGCTTTCTAATTTAATGTATTGAAAGCAAAGCTATTTAACACATAGTGAGAACTGCTACTATTTATCTCTCAATATTGTCTGTAAAAAAACGTGGTAAAAGTGATTCTTTCAGTGAGACAACAGAGCAAGCTTCTACAGTTGCACTACGTTTTGATAACAGTTCAATATTATTTTGATAATAAAATATATTTCAATGTTGATGCATTTCATTCTGTTCATTCATAATCTGATTGTCTTTGCACTGTTGAAATAAAAAAAAACATACAAAACATATAAAATAATTATATCTACAGCCCCTAAACACACCGCTTTCATAAATAACACAATAATAATATGTTTTATGTTTCCTGTAATTTTTGTTAGGAAAGGACATGCCTGAAAGACACGACTCAACATTTTCTCCTTCTCTGATACCCCTTTCACACCAACGGTGTTTCAGGGCCGGTTCGGTGCTGGTGCTTGAAAAGCACCGGGTTTTCCTGTTCACACCGCAGCGGAGCAGCGTCATAGCTCCGGAATCCGGTTCGTTTCGAGCACCAAAAAGTTGTCCGTCTAGAAGCAAGAACCGCATACGTCACGCTTACGTCGGAGGGGGGCGAGATTAACCTGAGCTAACACTTAAGGCGAGTACGGCAAATAAAAGTTGTAACAAGCAGTAGTGCTGAGCAAAGTGACTAGAACGCAACCACACACTTGTTAAAAAAAACACACTTTATAAAGTCAGGCAACACTAACCAGGCTTCGTGTGATTCTGTTTATTTGTACCTTACTTTGACCATCCGTTCGCTGTTATTGATCATTGTGGAGAGCAGGCAGACGTTTTGTTTGTTATTATAGCAGCTATCGGATGGAATCAATACATGGGCTGCACAGGTTGTCATGTCCGACTATCACAAGTAGAATCATAATGAAAAATACGTCGGTAAAAAGTGCCTGTAGAAAACTGCTTAGCAAGTAGTCAGTTTAGCTTCGGTTGCTATGCTAACATCACCCATGTTATACCAGAGAAACTTTCATAACAGCGTTGTGATGCCAAACAGCGTCAATTCAGACTGACACCAAACAGCGTCAATTCAGACTGACACACATTCACTTAAGGGGAACTGGGGATATGTATCAGCTGCTTGTGTGACAGTCAGACAGTGAATACTTTAGAGCCGTGTGAGCTAACCCGGAGCTAACGGGAGAATACACTCGTGGAAGAGCAGCCGGCCAGCACTGCAGCGGTCGGTAAATGCCGCTGAAACACATTAATAAACAATGAACCACGGCACTCTGGAGAAAAGTATAAGGTTGGAGAAGTCGTTATTTAATTTAATCTGGCTTCGTATGATTAAAAGCAACGCAGTCCCCGGCCCGTTGTTATTGTGAGGTGAGCTCCGGCGTTGGGGAGAAACTCAGCGACGTAAACTGTGACGTCATGACGCAGCAGCGGCAGCACCAGTCGGGCTCTGAGCGGTGTGAAAAGAGCCGGCGCTAAACCGAAGAACCGGTTCTGAACCAGAAAAGCTCTAGCACGGAGCTTGAACCGGAGTTGCGTTGGTGTGAAAGGGGCATGAGGGTCAAGAAGAACATCCAAGAGGAACATTAAAAGCTGATGTTATGAGATTTTAAGACCAGTACAGGACATTCACTAAGAAACTACTTTTATTGTGAAAACAAAGTCAGCTGATCGAATGCACCTATTTCCACATCTACACTCCATCAGCTGATTAATTCTATTTGCCTCACTTTATGAGCTTCACATCACTTGTACCTTGTACCGCAGAGTTTAAAACGTCACAAATAAATGGGGCCAATCTTCAGTCAGATGTGAATGTGTAATCTAACATTTTCAGTAAGAATAATGGACAAAAGGAGTGCAAATACAAATTCAATTTATTGAAATGTGAACCAAAAGTTAATCAAACATGTTTTAAATAAAAAGTACATATGGACAGAAGGTGTAAACCTATTAAATGTATAAGTAAACACATTTAGTCAAATAAAGTGACAGACTAGGCCTGTGCAGTTGGTATCAGCTATGCCCAGCATGGGCTCCTCCATCAGGCCTGGTCCTCCTCGCTGAGGAAAGACCCTCAGTCCTCTCCGGCCAAACCAACAGACAGGACGTCCATCACACGGAGGTTTCTCCCTGAAGTCTCTGCAGCTCTCTGGACACCACGCTGTCTCAATCCGTCCACACTCCACACTGAATATGAGAGGGGAAAAATGAAAATAATAAATGCTTTAGACAATAAGAAATATAAAGTTGACTGTTGAGTTGCTCAGTTTTTTTAGATTGTCAATACTATTACTGTATAACTAATATCTCAGGTTAAGAGGCACATTCAAATAAAGATTGGTCTTTAAATACATTTTGTCTTTTGAATTGTTTGTCTAAAGTCAAGGATCTAGAACTGGTACTTATAGTTTTAATGGTACAGTCTGTTTATAATGCTGTTTGGAGGAGGCCTCACAGGTAAGAGCACTAACTAGCTACCATCACATGTACCTTAGATTGACTTAAATGTATTAAACGTATAATTAAGTGATAGCAAAATATAAATAAGTAATGTCATGCAAACATATTAATAATTTGCTTGATTCCAGTGTTGCATTTAGCACATTGCATACAAACGTTAAGGGATTTTAAGATTCTGAAGTATTATGCTAAAAACTCAATAACTTAGATTATTATTTATAGTTTTGCTGAATAGTTTCATGTCCGCTTACCTTAGAAACGTAAAATGTGACGCAGTGTGCAGATGGGGAGCATGTTAGCTTAGCTTCTTAGCTTGAGCTAGCTCTGTTACTTCAGGCTCGGAGGCAGCAGGTCCCGCCTCGGCTCCGCCTCTTTGCCCTTATTTGGAGCAGGCGGGAGTTAGACTCTGACGTCACTGTCGAGCCGTTAGTGGCCGACTCCGCCTACTAAGGGCTTCTCTACAACTCTGCAGAATCCTATGGGTGACGTCACGGACCCTACGTCCATTTCAGTGGCGAGCCGTCAGGGCCCTCTAGGCCCTCTATGAGGGCCTAAGATATTCCAAAAAATAATATTTAAAAACATTAAAAAATATATATTTTTTTAAAATATATATATTTTTAATATTATCTTTGTTATATTTTTCATTAGTTTTACCGAAAAAAAACTTGATTTAATAAAATAACATTTCCAAAGAAATAAATCCTTCGAATCTGCCTGTTCAGTCTCTGTTTGAATGTGAAGGGTTACATGAAAGAAGCTCGTCTGGCCCTCTCTGCGATTCACAGAGGGCCCGCTATAGTAACTGAACGAGAGAGTAATGTCAAATGACAGTACAATTGACCAATCATATCTTCCCTCTAAATGGGTGGGTTTTATTATCGCGGACTTTATGACAAGTTCCGCCCGCTGTGAAACTTTTCTTGTTTCCATAGCAACAACAACTTCCTGTCAACAGCGTGAACTCGCCTTCAAAATAAAAGCATGCCAAATTACACTTAAGACATACAACTGCAACGAAAGTAACAAACACAATGCAATATCATTTTCAATGTCAAAGAACACAAATTGGGTTCACAGGTGTTGTTTTGTGTGGTAGAGGGTCGCTGTCATTGATGCGTTTTGCACCCTGGGCCGTTGTTTTGATATTCCGCTGAAGTATACGCTGTGACGTAATAACTATTTTTTTTCTTTTTTTCGAGGGAAGGGGTGGGGGTCAGAGGGCCTAGGTATAAAGCTCACGACTCGCCACTGGTCCATTTATATATACAGTCTATGCATTAAACACAGAGATTACGATTTAACCATTTACGCTGCGTAATAATGACATGTACATAATAATCCACATTTGAATTCCAGATAAATATAAAGATTAACCATATAAAGTGTAAAGGAAAAGAAAATCTAGTTTAGTCCCAAAATATAATCACATATTGTTTTTAAAACAGAAAAAAGCTTTGGAACAGATAAAAGCATAAAATAAGAAAAGAAAGAAGAATATTCAACAAAAAGTAATGTACACAAAACTAAATATACCCCATGCACAGCTGTTCTTCTCTCTCGGGTGCCAGCTGGTAGAGTGTAAACCAAAAATAAATCAAAGATCTCAAGCACCCCAGGATATTAAGATATCACTTGCTATACCATGTTCCATCAGACCCGCTTTGAAGTGATTCTGATGAAACAACATACGAAATGCGCTTGCTCTTTGTTTTTGATTAAATCTGTTACTAGTATCCTGTTGTGGAACAAAAAGTAATATTTAATGTTTGCATGGTTGGTTAATTCTGAGGTTGTTAGCTGCTTTTACAAATATCAAACTGTAATGTGGATGTTTCTGGAGACATAGCAATTTATTTGTTAAGTTACTTCAAGGTTGTCCATTTTAAACCATTATTTTCACATTTCAATATTTATGGAATCTGCTCTCAGGCCTTGAATGACTGTGGGTGATCTAGATGTCAGCTTCAACAGTTCAAAGAGATCAAATGGTGGTGTATTATCTGCAGTAAGTATAAGAACAGGAAAAACGACCTGTCCTATCTATACTATTAGACATGAGAGTAAATAAGTATATTCTTTACCAGGCATTGCCAATTTTATTTTGTCTTCTGCTACCTTTCACACAGACATACGGAGCACTTGAGTCAATGTAAGATTACATCAAATGACAGTCTGAGGTCTGAGTTACACATTTGGATTCAGCTAGTGTCTTCATGAATGAAAATACAGCAGGGGGAGCAGATGTTTACTCACAAGTAGCTTCCCCCCATTGTTTCCAGTAAGAAAGCCTTTCTTAGCATTAGATTGGTGTCAGTCAAGTTCAACATCACAGATAAACCAAGACCCCCTGGCTACAGATAGCTACTGAGCTTCAATATCAAACTGAGCAGAACATTAGCTTAGGTTAGCATAGCATACAGACAGGAAGCAGGAGCAAAATTGCCTTATGCTTTCCAAAGTTAGTAATTAATAAGCTGTATCATATCTGATTGATCTTTTACACATACAGAAATGCAATAATGATATAATGTAATTTTACAGTATGGTACATGCTGGAAACAGGGTTGTAAATCAAATCAAATCAAATCAAATCAAGTTTAGTTTTTATTTATATAGCACATTTTTAAACGATTTTTGGTCGAGCCAAAGTGCTGTACATATAATAAAAAAAATACCCTACAGTAAAGACACTTTACAGCAAATACAACAGCACAGTTTGTTCAGAATATCAGTATGAGAAAAACGACACCCTCTGTCCTTAGACCCTCACATCGTACAAGGTAAAAATTTCCAGAGAAAAACCCACATTTCAAAGGGAAAAAATGGGAGAAACCTCGGGGAGAGCAACAGAGGAGGGATCCCTCTCCCAGGATGGACAGAAGTGCAATAGATGCCGTGTGTACATCGAAGAGATAATACATTTTACAGCGTAGGTAGACCGAATGTTTGGAAATGCATGTGTCTATAATAAGAAGATGAATCCACGAAGATGTGAACAACAATCCTGTGGGAGCCATCAGGGAAGCAGCATGACGAGACCCAGGCAGGACCGCAGAGACAGGCCCAGCCACGACCCGAAGTCCACGACTTAATCCAGAACTGAGGATAGAGGATCCAGGGCACAGGACCACAGCAAGAGGATCAGCCTCGACTCCGGATCCCGGCGTAGATATAGACACAAAACAAGAAAAATGTGGTTGGGTTAATCGGAACATGAGAGTACACAGACACAGACAGACAGAAGGAAGAACAAGCACTCCCTTAGGATAGGTTAAGGGAAAAGGGTAGCAAGTAAGAGAGTAAGAAACAGAGGTGGAGAGGCACACGCAGGGAACAAAGGCCCCACTGGAGCCTTAGTTGGAATTTAGCAGAGGTAGGGAGGAAGCTGTGAATACGGTCCACTCCCCTGCCTGGATAAGCTTCTCTGCAAACCTGTTTCCCTCTAATAAAACCTCGAAAGGTCAGAGAGGGAAAAGGTTTTTGGATAAAGAGAGGATAGAAAGAATCGATTACAGGAGTAGAGAATATGAGAAGTAGAGAGAGAAAAGATTTAGAAGAATGAGTAGTAGTAATAACCTTATTTTTCAATATAATTTTTAGGATTTAAGTGAAGGCCAGAGAGAAGAAGTGAGTTTTAAGTGTTGATTTAAAAACCCCTAGGGTCTGGGCCGACCTCACATGGAGGGGCAGAGTGTTCCAGAGCCTGGGGCCCGCTGCTGCGAATGCTCGGTGCCCTCGGGTTTTAAGCCTAGTCTTGGGCACTACCAGACAAAACCAACATTGTGTATCATAAGAGGACGCTAGGAAAGGTTCACAAATATAAAACTTCCATGGATTGAGCTTGTTGCATTTTCAATTTTACAGATGACCTTTGGGAAAAATGCTCTTTGGGGGATTTGTTCTTTACACTCTGTCATGATCCTGGTGTTGTGTCACAATGTTGGTTTTGTCTGTCTTGTGGTGGGTTTTATTTTGCTGTTCTGTTCTCCCTGGGTGTTTCTCAATCGCGAGTACGCTTGCTTGGTAGCACATGTCTGCCGAGCATCTTGCTTCAGAAGCGAGGCAAGAATACATCCTGCCATTCGGAAAACAAAGATTGGAACAGGCTAGCAAGTGTGCAGGTGTGCGTCATATGAGAGGCCCCGCCTTACATCTTCCGCCACAGATTTGGGGAAATTGGTCCGTGCGCAAAGCATTGTGGGGATTTTAAGACCGCGGAGTCTACTCATGTGCAGCCTCGATATTTCTCCAAACGGAGTACGCCGGGCTCGGTAGATTTCCAAGTATGCTGGAGATTGGAACAGTACTTCGGCGGCACTCGATGACGTAGTATGCTTGAAATAGTGGCTTTGAAGCAGCTTTACTCGCGATTGAGAAACACCCCCTGTCTCTTGTCTTCCTTCCTTTGTTTTTCCTCCTGTGTCTGATTGTCTGATTGTGTTCACCTGTTGCCCTTGTGTTTCTGCCTCCCTTACCCAGCTGTGTCTTGTCCTGTGATTACCCCTCTTTGTATTTAGGCTTGTCTTCCCCTGTGTGCCTTGTCGGTTCATCCATGTTGGTCACGATCGTTTTGGTATTGTATCTTCCTCGTGTTACCTATGTGTTTCATGCCATGTTTTTATGTTAATCAGCTTTTTTTTATTAAAGCATCGCTTTTGTTTTGAAACCCGCTTCCCTTTTAATCTGCATTTGGGTCCTACCTTTTGCCGAACCTTAACACACATGGGCACTGAGGCACCTTTAGACCTATCCAGCCCTCCTAATACATCCATGTGCAGGGCATGTTAGAGTCTTCTAATCGCCACAAGGTTGCCAGGCAACCAGCAGCAAACTGACATGTTAATTAGTAAGCTTTAGAGGTGTTAGTATGGGTGTATTTCTGAACAGAGAGCCAGGCTGTTTCCCCTGTATCTAATCTTCTTGCTTTATTGAGCAGCTTCTCATGACACTCTCAGCAGGAAAGGAAATATTTCCCAACTAGACCTCTTTCGCAGCGGCCATTATGACATATAATTGCAGGGTAAACACAGGTGTAATCAATAACTTTAATGGCCCTGGTATTGTGCATAAGGGCTCACTGTAATAGCTGTGACACTAAATCGAATGAGACCCTAATTAATCGTATCAATTCCACCTGTGTTTACCCTGCAAAGAAGCTGCTTTAAAAAGGGCATGTGGGAGATATTACTTTAACAAGCGATCTGGACACACACAGATGCCTACTTGCCGTTTAAATGTAACTATAGCATGAGTCTACAGTGTTAACATGCTGATGTGGTGCTGTTAAATGTTTACTACGTTAACCATCTTATCTTAACATACGGCCATCTGCTAGTTAGCACCAAACAAATCACAGCTGAGGCTGATGAAAATGTCATTTGTTTGGTATCAGGGCCCAATTCACATAATTGGAGACTGACGTGGTGATGTCACTCAATCAAATGTTATTAGAATTTAAGGCATTTAGCTGGGAAGTTGCAGATTGCAACCACCCCCCTTTCCAAGTGTTTCCAAGAACTGCAATGTTCTTTCCCGGAATGTGAAAAGTGGAAATAAAAACAAGAGGAATCTTATGGTTTGTCCATTCTTGGCTACCGTAGAAGTATCACTCTGCAACATGCCTAACTCCTTGAAAGTTAACCCACTCTCTAAGTAGGTAGTAAGGGCTAACATAAACACAACAATTCTACGTTTTAGGTGGTAAAACAAAAGAAAACCTGTGTATATTATTTTACACTAAAAAAGAAATACTCCTTAACCCTAGAAGTTAGCTAGAAGATCATCCAAGTTACCCTACAATTCATTCTGAAGGGGACATGAATGTCATATCAATCTTTCAGCAGTTATTGGGACATTTCATTAAAAACTCAAAATGTCAACATATCTGGTGGAGCTTTTTGAAAAGACAGGGTCATTAGGGTTCATCTTAAGAGCACCACAACGTCTCTGGGAAAATTCATAGCCAAACATTTCTCACTTACATTTTTTATAAATGAGACTGAGATGAGATTTAATGTATTCCTTTTGCAGTTTGACTGAGAACATAAGAACACTATCAATAAATCAAATAAATAATAAATCAATAAAGTACTATCTATCTAACCCTTAAACTATAAAACAGGCAGTTTTATAAGACATTCAGCTTTGCATCAGAATCCAGCGGAGGTTAATTCAAGGCACGACTAAACAAAACAAGAAATGAGAGTCATGTCACAGTAACCATAGTAACAAAGCAGTGACAGCTATTATACCTCTCGTTATAACCTCCTGTTACTACGCATGCAAAGAAGCACAGGTAAACTCAGACTTACGTATTTCTTTTTGCATTTATTAATTTCTCACACATGTTCAAACACGCTGTGCTATCTCCTCTCATACACACTGAGCTGTGCAAGGGGTACAGGAATATGGTGTTTGAGTGACAACCATGACCTTTACAAGTCGGTTTACTGCGAGCTGCCCTTGTGTGAACTCAGTGTTCTCGCTAAGGATGACTCACACTGAAGATCAAACCCCCCCTAACTTTGTGCCCGTACACTCGCTCTAGCTGTCTGTCACGCTCTCTCTTTTTCTTAATCTCAATACCTTCGGCCACTTCAGCCTCTCTTCTTACAGCATGTCATTCTCCCTCACTCACTTTCTCTCCTGCGCACCTTCATCTCCCCTAAGAGACTGAACGCTCTGTTCCACGTTTCGAAGAATACTCCTCAAATCATGATTGAATCTGCTCTTGACTCGTGCAGAGCACAGTTAGGGGGTGTCACTCACCCTTCAGTTGGTGTGAACAGCTGGTTTTATGTCTAAGAAACATGTCACTCGCTCAAAGCTCCCACAATAAAAATAATTACCTAAAGATGAAGGTCTTTGTCAGTGAAAATAGATGTATATTCCCTGTGCAGTTCAACCATGAGAATAGATATGAAGAGGCATAATTCATGTCTGTATGAACTCATTGCTTTGCTTCAGATAGATTTAAGGGCTTTTTCACAATGTATTATTCTTAGCTCCTAGCTCCTCAGTGCTGTTTGAAAACCCCTAATGTGTTTCCAATATATTTTTTAATTTAGCTCCTGTTTAACTGACCAAAATCTCTGGTTACATATAAAGCAATACTTCGTATACATTACTGTATAATACTTGTATTTTCGATACAAATGTTGCTATCTGGGTATCCATTCACATCTAACTTACACACTATATAACAAGAATACATCCTATTCCTTTCCTGGTCATTTCTGTGTTTTCTACTATAGCTGTTATTTCAACAGTATTGGCCAACATCTATTTCCCCCGTGAACATCCATGACAGCGATGGATGTGGTTGCTGGGTGATATCTGACCCGAAGCCTCTCTGACAGTGTTGAGACTGAATATCAAGAGATAGCGCAAACAAAAGAGACAGCTGTATCCATCCCAAGGACTGTTTGGAAATAAACCATCAAGGACAATGCTTCGTCAAACAGGAATGCAAAGCAAACTGTACAATCTATAATGAATTACGTGATTAAAGGTGCTTTTAATTAGCTTCCACTGTAAAAATAATTATCCAAAAAGGAGAAGCAGCCTTGTGTTCCCCTAATTTCCAAACCATTGTTACTTTATCTCAAAGAGTCTGACAGGGATTCAGAGACTCATTTTTGGAAACATTTTTGTGGAATACCAAGTGGTCTGTGTTGTCTTCAAGAGTGAATGCAAAACATGAAAATCATTAAAATTAAAACAGCTGTCTTGTCTACCATTCATCAGGTAGCAATGATGGCACTCAGGTATTTGTTTTTGTCACATTTGTGAGTTCTTATCTCTCGGATCCATCCATTGTCTTATGGTAAAGAAATGGGGTATAGAAGGTTGCTATGGAAACTATTCTTCTTGGCAACACAGATGTGCTCCGTAGTTTGATTGGCCACTGCATCCCTGTGTCCAACGTAATGCATGCAAGTGCCATTCAAGAGCCTTTCATACACCTTCTGTAGGTAAATATTTATTCCGTAGAAACTGATAAATATGTGATGGAAACAAATACATAACATAATAGCATAGTAGAAATGGAAGGAACAGGTTTGCCCTTGATCGTACATTTGTATGAAACATAAATTATCCACTGAAAACACTGTCAAGTGTGCTTCAGTGTTGCATATGATGACTGTATTCATCACTGGACAGGTGTTTATACAGTATACATATATAGTAGGTATAGGGTTATGTAGCTGCGTGCCAACCCATATCATTTGTGGAAACGTGCATGTGGGTGATACGCTAGAATTAAAAAGTGACTGGACATGGACCCCTGTGTATTATATATCCTTAAATAACCCTTATGCTGTCAAATGGTTAGTGTTGTACTACCTGTTGAATGCTCACCAGAATAAAATACTGACTGAAAAATGTTATATTGTATAATGTCCTTCAATTCTACTTTGCATCATTTGAAAAAGTACTGAACATTGGTGAACTATCAATAAAGGGAAATTGAGCGTAATGAGACATCCATTGATTCTTCACAAACCACCACTTTGAAAAAGGTCGTACCCATTTAAATCGGAACTCAAATAACGGGCAACTTCAACCTAACAGAGCTCCTGTTTAATGTCAGTTTCATTAGTGTTATCTCCTGAATGCTGTTTTTATATTTCCAGCATTGTATCTAGACTGGCCTGCAAAACAACATTTAATGAGGAAATGATTGCTGCCATAGCTCAGTGAGGTCTTTGAATATAGAAGTCGTAGGCATGTTATAGTGATTTATTCCAATTAGTCTTTCCACAATACATACCTAACTTGTGCTATGCTGTTTATATCCTTTAAAACCCTGTCTTCTCAGCTTAAAAAGAGAAATAATACCACAATTGCATTTGATTGCTGTTAATTTGGCGGGAAAATTTAAACAAAAGTGGGATTAGAGAGCATAGACAGGATGGAAACAAAACCAGATATACAATCTTATGTATGGGCAAACTTGTAACTAGAATCTATATAACGAGACAAACTTGGGTATGGAAAACAAACCACATGATCTTTGCAACAACCTTAGCTCTGCCTCTGGAGAATTCTTAACCTCCACTGTACTGCTCCATCCATGCTTCAAAGTCTTTCTTGGACTGAAAAGCTGAAATTTGAAATGTTGACTATTGTAGAGAGGCCAATTTTGATTTGTGGCCCCTATGTCAACCCTAGTCTACATGATGGAGCATGTAAAGCCGCAGCACTCCTTCAGCAGGGTGAGGCCCGTCTTGGCGAAGGGAGAAGAGGTCTGCTGAGCTCTGGACGGCGCTCGTCTGGGTGGAACACCTGAAGCCCAGAGAAGTCATACTGTGAGAACATTTGGCAATAGTTTCCCAATACATCTTGTGGTGTACATGGAGAGTTATTAGATAACTTTATTTTTGGAAGAACATAGTTGTACTTTTCAGGTACATATTTGACAGCCTATGTTATGAAGTGAATCATTCTGCCTAATGAGTATGTTTACTTTAGGTACTTTAAGTATATTGTCATGATTATAATTTGTATCTTAAATAAAGATCAATGCATTGGTATTACTTTTACTTAAGTAAATTGCTTGATTACTTCGACCACAATTTTACGGTCTAACTCTACTAACTGCTAATCAACAAACATGTCAGCGGATAAATGATTTTAAAAAGTGGAGCGCAGAACAACAACTGTGGAACCTAAGCATACCTTTCTTCTTCATATTTTTGGGAAATTTGGAATTCAGAAAATCTGCCATTTCTTTGTCTTCTTCTTTTTCCCTGTAGAGATTGAGCAAAGGATCGATGTAAAATATACAGAAATACATAAAGCATTTGGACTACAATTTAAAGTCTTCCATCACCTTCAGATTACAAAAGAGAAGTTGGCTAGGAGTGGCTGACAGGAATTCCATGTAACACAGATATAAAGGTAAAATATCGTGTCTACTTTACACTTGCTGGCCATCTATTCCGCAGTACAGGTAACATTTAAATGTTGATTTTACCAACGGGGAGAGTTGAAAAGCTTTCTCACTGCATCAAATAATTACAGTATCTCTGGCTGTTAGAAAAGATTACATTTACTCTGAGAGGTTCTACTGATTATTCAATAAATCTGGCAGCCCCTCTCGGTCTACACAGATATATTTAGATGAGTTAGACATGCTCTGCATATTTGGGTAATTTAATATTTGTAGTACTACTAAATGTATGTATCACATATTGAATGAGTATGTTCTGTAACAAAGTGTGCAAATTACAGCAGGTCTGTCCTGCTTTGAAAATAAAACCAAACATAAAAACTACAGATGTAATTTTCTTGTGAAGGACAGTGAGGATAAAAAAAGAGAGACATTTCAAAAGAAAGATCTCTATATTTATCAGCATGGCCTTGAGCATCGTCACATCTCTCTGCGATCCATTAACCCACTGTTCTCTTGCTTCCTGCCTCTCACCTTCCCAGCAGCCCCAAAGCATTTTCACAGCATGCCGTCAGCTGCCAACACAAACTGTTGCTCACACAAACTATTGATGCCTAACGCTGCATAAGAATTGGACCTGATATACTGGTTGAACATTGTCAAGTCACATTAAGTTGCAGGTTGAGTGATGGATAAAATAACCTGTGAGAGTGTATATGCTGCATCAAGATCAACAAGTAAGTGGAGCAAAAATAAATACAGCGTTTTAAGCTCTTAATGAATGCAGGACAAAACATTTAAAAAAAAAAATACTGAACGTCTAAAACTGAAAGAGCGGTCTCATCGAAATACAGATTCAACTGCAGAGAGGCTAATTTAAACTTGTGATTATTTTATATTTCACTTATGTTTGACATCTCTGCATTAAGATAATGTAATGTCCAAGACATTGTACCTTCCTTTGAGGGTTTCCAATCCCATTGTATGAAGGGCCCTGTAGTGTTTTGCATAACTGTATAAATGTGTGGTGAAGGACTAAGAGTTTCAGAATGGATCAGTAAGGTTTGGACAGCACTATGACAACCTTTCCTCAACTCCTGCATGAACAAAGCATCAACCCCCATTAGCAGTCCTGAAAAAGTATTAAATAGATGTGTACAGTATATGTTTTTTATAAACCAATGGCAGCTCCTGTTGCAGTACTCTCTGATCATTTCTGACACATCTTTAATTGAAATGGCTCTCCATGCTCATTGGTGATATCAAAGAGTTCCTCTGGATACAAAATACTTGTTTCCCATTTATAAGATAGATAAATGGGTACAGACCTACTGTATGTGTGCACTGCATCTCTAACTAGTGGCTCTTTATGTTCAATAGGATTTTTTAATTATTCATTCACACCCTATGGTGACAGACGACCAAAGGACTCCTACCAAGCTGTAATGAAACCATAACGAAGCACACCTGAGTCTTTCAAACTCCACATCGTCCACCAGGAAGTCTCTGGTCTCAACCAGCTTGTGGATCTGCTGCAGGAGTTCCTCCTCCTTCTGCCGGTCCTCGTTGGACTTGTCATTATCTGCAGCAAAAGACATCTAGTGCTTGTCCCAAATGACTCACTTAACTATGCATATAACAAGGGTTTAACCACAGGTACTGTATAAAGATTTTTGTATGAATTGGATTTATTTGAGACATTCTGCTTTTATTCTCAATCAACCTACCTGGTATGGACACTAATTTCTGCAGATCCTTCTTCAGACGAGTGATCTCCTTGCACAGCTGAATGTCATCCATCCTGCACAGGAACAAAAGAAACACACACACATGAAAGTGCCGCACATCACATTCTGCTTTAAAGGGTAGAAAGGATTTGAAACTATATGGGAAAATGAAATTCAAACACAGAAAGATTCATATTGATGTTTTAATTCACACAGGAGATGACACAATCTTTTCTGAAGAGAAATCCCTGTGGCGTCTCTGAGCCAGAGAGCTTTCACTCAGCCTCTGTCTGTATCACACGCTTTCTCTTTCAATGGCCCTCCAAACTCAGTGGATCATTACTGACACTGAGGTGGGGTGGGAGATCACAGAGGCAGAGAGCACTCACGTGACCCAGCATCACTGCAAATGCCTCTTTGTTAGGAGAACACACAAACAGACACTCTCTGGGTCAGACACACACTTACACATCACACCCATTCATCGTCAGCAGGGAGAGCCACGTCACCATTCCTCATCTACCTGTCATATAGGAAGCTCTTTGAAGACATGTACAGTATGTGGAGAAATGGCCATGAGGTCTGGAATGATGAGCTTTAACCAAAAGAAAACACACAATTTATTTGTTTGTTTGTCTAAAACTTGGTGAAATCTGCTTCAGATCGTGACTTCCCCTCTCCTACCCCTCCACCTCCAGTCTCTCATTTACCCATCCTTTCTGCCTGACTCTTGCTTGCCATCCCACACATGCCACTCATCATATTCCCCCCGCTGTCTGAGCACCGTCTTTCAGGGGAGTGGATGAATAAATATCCATGCATTAGCCTGCTTAGTGGAAGCCAAGGTAAAGCCATTGATATTATAATGAGGGCCAGCACGAGGTGTGATGGAGATAAATGAGGAGAGATAACAGAGGGCAAAGCTGCTCCGAGATGCGTTTCTGATACCAGGGTGAGCTCTTGAATGGAAAACATAGCTTAAATGATTTGAACTGCTTTTGACTAGGGAAGCTTGAAGATGGATTTTCCAGTTTGGGGCTTGTGTGTACTATTGTTGTTTTGGCATGACAGTGCACTTTAATGACTGATTAATTAACTAAATAATGTATTTATTCAGGTTTCTCACAGCAATACACAGAATGTTGTCCCACATGTGTTATGTGTGCAGTACCAACATGTAGGTTAAGATTTGTTTTTGGTTACGTAAAGAACAAACTTGTACAAAATGACTTTCCCCTACAACCTCCCTCCACTGCCACTTTAATTGCATTCTAACACATTTGCGTTTTAAGGGAAAACCCATTTTCTTAACATTGTAAATATACACAAAAGAGACACTCAACAAAAGTACTTGGTTATGTTCATGCAACAACAACATTTGGGTTAGATTTTGTAAAAAATGGATGGGTTTGGCTTAAAGAAGTACATTTGTTCAATCATTTAAGTTACGGACAAATTAAAAGTCAACAATGACTTTATGTTTTATGCAGATCACAAACACCAGTCGCCTGTATGAAAGAAGTTTAACCATCCCATCCACCCGGACATCCTCCCTATGCAGACTTTGAGTTTGATAAGAAATGTATTTGGGAAAGATCGAAAACCAATGTAATGAAGAAGAAAATAAATTACGAAGGATAATTCACAATGCAGTTTCGTTGTACATTGGGAACAATGAACATACTTCCTGTATAGGAGAACAGGCACAGAAGCTTCTAGTTACACATTTCTCTGCACTGGCACTCCAGCAATAAACGAAATAATACACCATTCAAATATAATGTGAATTCTGGGTTGCTATTATTGAACCTGTTTGTCTCCGGTAATCACACTGGCTGCAGATGGCAGATGAAATAAACAAATGAAATCAAAGTGTGTGTGTTGATGGGCCACTCACATGTATCTGAGCTCTGACTCCCTCCTGACCAGCACGTCTCTGATCCTGTCAATCTTAAACAGCTCCCCCTCGATGTCGTCCACGGTGATGGTGGAGTCCGCCATAGACACCACGTCCTCGTCTGAGAGGGAGAGAGAAAACTTAAATAATTAAAAAGTGATCTATTCATTGAAAAAAAATACTCAATAAAGTATTCAATGTTTGAATTAAGTTATTATGTCAGCTATTTGCAGCCCCCTATTGTTTGTGAATCTGAAACACAGAAAGACATTTAAAAAAAGTCTATATTGTATTCCATTGAGAAAACAATTCAAATGACATTACTTTACTTTCCCACTCTAAATAAGTATTACTTCTGTGGCTAGTGTCTTTGTAATATACACAACGTGTGCGTGGCAGGTGAATTAGACATCATTAGAGTAAAAGTATTGGAGTCAATATTAGTTAATAGTCAATAGCATAATGAAAATGTATTTAAAGTATCTGATCAATTATGTTCAGCATGTTCAATTTATCAACAGAATGATTAATAACTATTTGCACACAACAATGAGATATTATTGAGTATAAACATTATCTCTCACTCCCAGCTGCTCTAATTTCAAGCAATTGAATAATCAGATACAGCACAGATGATGCTTTGATTGCTTGGTTAACAGTATCAAACACAATATGAGAGTATCAGTATGCACTTCATGCCACTCAACGGTCTCTGTATTTCTCATTTGAACTCTATGCTCCCAAATAAAACAAATATACAATGAAAAAGGCAAATCCTACAAAAGTGTTTGCTGCATATATCTAAGCCCTCATCTACAACAATGTGTGGGCTTGTGCCGGACAGCTCTGTCATGCTTTTGAATGAATCTGACCCAAGGTCCCTGGAAACGTTTGTGTGGTTGTTAGGGTAGGCCAAAGGTAGGACCCAAATGCAGACTTCAAAAAGGAAAAAGGTCTATAACAAAAGGCGAGCTTTATTCCAAAGCCGATGAGCACAAAAAACAAGGCATGAAAAAACATAGATAGCACAAGGTAGCGAATAGAAACAAAACTGACCGTGACTGACATGGAGGGAGACAGGAAAAACCAACAATGAACCAACAAGGCACACAGGGGAAGACAAGACTAAATACAGAGAGGGGTAATCACAAGACAAGACACAGCTGGGGTAAGGGAGGCAGAAACACAAGGGCAACAGGTGAACACAATCAGACACACCAGGGAAACTAATGACAGGAAGGCAAACACAGGAAGAAGGAACAGAGAAGACACAAGGAGGAAAACATTTCAAAACAAAAGTGGAAAATGAAAACATAAATACAAAACCGTAACAGTGGTATGAAAAGACTTCAAAGCTTTTCACACAGCGGCTGCTTTACAGTACACTGAGAGCAGCAGCAGCAGCAATACAATCAAAGGCAGCGGCATATCAAACATTTGACTGCAACCATATCCTAAAAAAGTAATTGTTTTAGCCATGCAAGAAAACATACATAAAGCACCCTGAAATCCAGCTATGGTCGGCCTTCTTGAAGGTAGTTGCAAGTTTACAATTGAGGAAAATTGCTTCCGTTCTGCTCTGTAGTAGCCTTGGATAACTGTCCCTTCCCTGCAGAGAGCAGCATACTAATACCTCCACTAACAGACAGTCCCTCCCCCTTTATATACACACACAGAGTCCATTACTTCATAGAGCTAGTATGTAATATCTCTATTCTAGTCACATTTAACCCTGGGGAAGGTAGCACTGACTGAGTTCAAAGTGCTGTGAAGACATGTCCTCTGCACCAGCGCGAAAAAAGGCAGAATAGATGTGGATCATCATAATTCAAATAGGTATTGTATGAGCTGAGGTTAGTTATAAAAGCGCCATGGTTAGCATTATGCATGCTTGCAGATAATGGACGGTTTAGAAGGACTCATGTTCCTGCTGGCATTGGAGCTTTGTTTGGGGGGTTGTAAACTGCAGTCTGTTTGTATGACAGATATACAAAAAAAAGGCTTCCTTGAGTTCAGATACATCCTCACACAGATACTCTGTTACTATGACGAATCTGGCTGACGTCAATGTAGCGCCAACACAACCTTGATGTCTCAGAGGAGAAAGAACTCAGTGAAACATTGCAGTGAGCAGTGAGTGTTAAGTGAAACTATAAAAAGACAGACGTGGAACTACCTAGCCTCTCCCATTTTTGTCGAAAGTGTAAATAAAAGTTAATTAAAGGGAATCGTATCCATAAAGTTGACATTTGTGCAAATGCTAGTTATCTTATCTTGTGTAGTCTATGTTTTGTTTTTATTGGACAACTGTGTGTAGCTTTTTTGACCATTCAAAACTTCCCTGCGGGGACAATAGCATACATCCTATCTTATTTTGTGCTAAACTAAGCTAATGGCCATTCTTACCTGTCAAGCCCAGGTTTTACAAGTCAGTAAGATAGGTAAATATCTGACAACAAATATGTACTCTTAGAACAAACTGCCAATGATTCAACGTTAAGCTTATGCAGTTGTGTGTGTGTGTGTGTGTGTGTGTGTGTGTGTGTGTGTGTGTGTGTGTGTGTGTGTGTGTGAAAAAGGGTGAATAATGAGTGAAAGAAAGAGCCACTCATTCATTCTTTTCAATCTCACCACACTGTATTCACACTGCATACTCGTTATGATTATACGTGCTGAATGATAATGTATCAGCACTAACACCTTATTCATAAAACAGATAAAATGCTGTGAAATATAACAGATAGGATCTGCTTGCTGACACAACATCAGATCACAGTCTCGAAACGCATTCACCACTTGATTTCCTGCCAAAGAAAATGAAACCTCAATCACTATGACCGGGGATTCCCATGTCGCTGACTGAACGCTGGACAGGGAGCTGAAAATGTACAACAAGGCAACATGAGTGTTGTTTAGTTTATCCTTACATTGTTAAAGACAACATGCTCTGCTGCAGAGGCTCTCTCCAGGACAGGTTATTCTGCCACTGAGCAGCTATGACTCATCACTAGACCTCTCAGAAATGTTTCCTCCTTTTCACTTTCTCCCCTTCTCTCATTCTTTTTCTCCCACACAGTTTTCTCTTTTCCATTCTCCTCATTTCACCTCATATCCCCCCGAACCCTGCACCTATCATCATACCCTGAAGATTGGGAATTACATTTATAAGCTCATTTCACAGTCTATGCTCCAGCTTCTACACTGCCATATGATGCTTTACACCTAATGAGGTAGACAACCAGTTAATAAAGAACCACCAGATTGGTGAGCAAGACACAGAAGACAAAGCATTAGGGGATGACGGAGGAATGGTTGGAGTAAGGAGTAAAGAGAAAAAACTGAAAGAGGACTCAACAGACAATCTGCACAGCTTTCCAAACGTCCCTTCTGATCAACTATTTTGTGTACATATTTCACACAAGTATATTGTTAATAACACCAGCAATGTAGAGGAATATAACTGAAATTCAGGAGGTAAAACATCCAGCCTCTCCAATGGGAGGATTTGCTACGTTTTGAAAATCATTTCAAATTGAATGCGTTTTGGCCATTAGTCTTACAAAACAGATATCTGAAGTTATCACCATGAGCTTTAGGAATTTTTGATAAATATTTTGTATCTATCTGTCTAGCATAATAGTCTTCAAAAGCAGGGATTTAGATGTCCTGCAAAGTGCCCCATTATTCATAAGTTGTGGCTGCAGGTCCCTGAGTAATTGAGCCTCATGAACACAAACACTGGCAGTACAGTACAAACACCTGTGGAGTGTTGACATTTGCAGAGCTACTGCCTGTAATGCAATTGGAACAAATACATTGATTGGTTCAACCCAGATATATATAGTAGGCTACATACATACATATATTTAAAAGATACAGTGATCCTGTTTTAAGTTCTAATGGGTAAATATAGAAGACTTGTCAATGAAGACGAAGACAGAAATAGTAGAGGTGCCATTAAATATATTATAAAATCACAGTGAATGGACAGATTAAACAGACCGAGGTAACTATAAATGTACTATAACAAAGACAGTGTAACTCCATGTAGCAAGGTTGTGGTAATAAGAACATTAGGTACAGTAAGGAGAATTTAGAGTTATCTTGTTGGAGATATGAACAACATACAGAAAGGTCACTTTAAACACAGTCAATAAATGTAATAATAGTGCATTTTTTGTTCTTTAGGTCACCTGGTTTTTTGGTGTCTTTGCTCCATTCAGTGCGCTCCAGTGAACCGTACTGGTGAGAAGATTCCTGCTTCTTCTCCATCGGTCCAGCAGCTGCTCCTCTCCTCTCTTCTTCTACGCTTCCAGTTGCGGTGGCTGGGAAACAGCGAGGGGAAACTACAGGGGAGGGTCTTGCAGTCTCAGTTTGATGCTGTATTTCATTGAGTCATCGCCAGTCACACAGCAACCTGTAGAGGCGGGGGAGCCCAGCTGTGGCAGGTGTTACTGTGACGGTAGCTCACACTGTGTTGTTGAAGCCGGGGAGATGGTAACTACACAGCGCCATCTGGTGGCCGCTGGACGCCATTACAGTAGGGGAGAGTTTAGGTCAAAGGACAACTCTTCAAAACCACTTCCTCTTCTAAGTCTGCTCAGAAGTTGATGTTTAATCATGATATAAAAAACACTAGTGTTAAGTATGTAAGTCCATTTACTAGTACTGTAGTTAAGTTTAATTTTTGAGTAAATGTTCCCTTCTACTCTTACACTTAACCTCCTTACGCCTTCACTTAAATATTGTACTTTACTACATTTAATTGATAACTTCAGTACTTTGTAGATTTAGATCACTTATTCCAAATATAATTAACAAGTATCTTGTATAACTTAAAGTTGTGAGAAATATATTGAACCCTTCATAACATTTACCAGCATCACACACAGAAAAAAACTCATCCTTTACGAGATGTAACATTAAAGTCACGAGTGCATCAATATCTATTATCCAAAAAGACCATTATTATTCTGAAATGGACTCTTCTGCATATTGAGCACTTTGACCTATTGTATTTAAAGTATAATTTGATAATAATACTTCTGTACGTTTACTTGAGTACCATTTCTGCACTATATATAAAAATATATAAAAAACATGTCTATGAAGTGTTTTGCTCAAAATACCAAACAGATCACCCATTCTAGCCATGCCCCCAGGAAGTGTGCCGGACTCTGAGGAAAATATTCGTTGTGGCCAAACGGCGGTACTACACTTCCGTATCAGTCGCTGGGCCTGGAAAGATGTTTTCTCTTTGACTAACATTGGGAAAGAGACATCTGTAAAACGTTGGATAATTTTTTTTAAACTAAATAAACTACCCAGTATCAACATTTGTATAGCCCTTATTAAAAACATTCGTTCCTCAAGTTGTAAAATGTGCTAATAACGCTATTCTGAGAGTTATTTTCCTCTGCGTTATGAACGCGGATCCAACCCACGGGACTGCGCCGCCCGGCACGTTCATGTGACGTGTTTAGTACTACATGAGTTTTACCTTTACCCATGGATGCACAATAAGAACGGATTATATGATTATATGAATACTTTCGTGACGTTTCGCTCTCTCAAAAGTTGGGCCATTTTGTCTTCATGCGCCAATGAGCAACTCTCATAGAAATGAACGAGGCCCCGCCTCCCACGCTGTATCCAGTTCTTATTATACATCCATGATTCTAGCAATGCCTCATATCCCTCTATTTCACTTCCTGTTTCAAAAGTGCTGATTTTGTGTATAAAGCTTAAAAAAAAAAAAATTGATAAAAAAAAGAAAAAAGGAGGGGGCTGAGCTCATGCGGGACCCGGCAGCTACTGTCTAAACTAAATACTGCCGTGATGAAACGCCATATCATGGATTATCAAGGATTATTTCTGAAACAGTATGGAGCTCAAAGGCTTTCTCTCTTGCCGGTTATACCACAAGGTGAGTTCCTTTTTATTTCCTGCTTCTTCACACACGTGCTCTATCCAGTACAGGTTAGCTCTGAGTGTTAGCGATGCTAATATAAATACCGACCATATTACGTCTAAAACAGTCGGGCATTGTTTCTGATAGCAACTTCCTCATAGTGCCGTGGGTCCACATTTCCGATATTAAGTCATATCGGACGCAAATCTGGATCAGCTCCGTTGTACCCCCGTTTTTAGAGATTTGGGTACGGAGGAAAAGAGAGAGGGTTTTATTTTCTGACGCTGCGTGAGTTCCCCAACACACCGGGGACACATATTTATGTATAACAGACATAACAAAAGTGCATTTTGCATGATAGGTCCCCTTTAAATAAAAGTTATAATAACTTCATCTAGTAGGCTAATGAGAATCACAACTTTTATTATAAAACACACTTTTTTACAAAACAAAATCATTTATTTACACAACTGCATTTTGATTTTAATGGCATCGTCTTTATACATGACATTTTTAGAAAAATAATGTGCAAAATATATCAAGAATTTAAAACTCATGACTTCACCCTGCCAGGCAAGCAGACACACAGACACGACACACACATGATTTTATGTTGCAGCCATTAACACTTCACTTCAGTTTCTGAGGCTTCTGACCTTTACTGCATGAAATGGTATCTTGCATAAAAATGAGTCATTCATACTTTTCGGCAAACAACAACTGGACCAACAGTTAATTTATATTTAAAGCCTCCCTCCATGACTAATAGAAAATCATACACCTATGACGTGCAAAGTAATGACATAATTACACGCATAGTTCATAACTTTAATTACCCCGTTGTTGCTCCGCTCCTACGAGGAATTATCTTTAAATGAATTGCAGTTTCAGTGCAAATAGATGCAATGTAGCACTTCATTGAATCATCAGAAACAACACAGTGAGTAAAAGGGGTTCAGAGGTGTTTTTCACACCTCAGGCTTGTGTCCAAGTTTCATATTCAATTGTCCCCCCAGGAGGTGTGTGGTACAGTGGGTTGTGTGCTGCACAGGTTCAAACCCCACTGCAGTCAGCATGTCGTTGTGTCCCTGGGCAAGACACTTCACCCCAAATTGCTCCTGTGGGGATTGTCCACAGTATTGAGTATGTAAGTCGCTTTGGATAAAAGCGTCTACAGTAACATGTAACATGTAATGTACCCAACTTTTGCTTTTCATCTTGTACGTACACTAATACTCTTGTTGGCAGTCTGGCGTCTAACAGCTACTTTTTGTGGCTATTTTTTCACATGATCACTGTCTACGAGTGATACATTGAAACACAAAATATGTTTCGGTTCAGCAGCAGTTCGTGACACTTGGATTTAGCTTTGGCACTGAACACAGTGTGGTTTCCAAATTATAAACCTACTGTAAGGCTATTGTCGATCATTCAAAACTTCATTATACACTACCTTATGTAACAGGTACGGGAATAACAAGGTATTTAAATGACTCAGCTCTCACTGTGTTGTCTTTCAACAACGTGCACATGTTAGTCACTTAAAGGCAGGTCTGCATGTCTGCTTTCTTTTGTGTGTTCATGTACTGCATGCATGTGTCTGTGTGTGTCAAGGCAATACAAGGTAGTGTGTCTATAAGGTAGAGTAATTGATACAATCAACCCCTTCAATTTTGCCTGGGGAAACAGATTTTGCAGATTGCCCCTTTAATGTATACAGGTACATACCTTTGCTAACTCGTTTCCCTGCTGGTCTCTAGTGTCACAGGCAGTGTTGTTCTTTGGCAATTTACATCTGCATGTATTGAGTGACCTTCTAAAACTATGTAAAGCAGTTAAAAAACACTGTTAGGAGTTCAATCATACACTGCTGCATGTATAAAACAAATGTGTTCCTGTCAAAGTGAACTGATTATTCCATTCCAGCAGCAAGAATTGACACTATCATGGTATGTGTTGTCTGTTATGGTTTATAGTCTTTTCCATACATTCCCGTCCCAGACTGAAACATGTTGGTTTCAGGAACAGCTCAGCATGACTCAAAGGTGATTCCTTTAGCCTTTTCATGTGTCAGACAGGAACTCTCGTATCAAAAAGGCAAACAACCATTCCTGCTATCAATCACAGTATTGTTCCGGTTGTATTTCCAAAGTTTCTCTGTGGGGTTACTCCACCATGTCAGGTTAGGATGCCAGCAAATGTGTTGATTGGAAGAGGGAGTCCTTTGCACATGTATTTGCTGAGTCCAGCGTCTTTGTCCTCTCCCAAACTGAATTTGGACCTCATGGTTTTTTGGACAGAGTATCCAGGATCAAGACACGGGCAGATCTCAATGCTACAACACAAATAACAGGGAGCTATCAGTTTGGGTTCCACAGAAAACAGGTTGAGATTCACCAAGGTTGTATAATCTAAATGAGAAATTATGAAATCAAGGTGGTACAAAGGGGCCCAAAACAGAAACATTATTCTATACAACATATAGGGTTCCCCTTCTCACCATTGCTTGTTACCCAAAGACCTTTATTAATTAGAGATCTCTTAGAACTTGCTATTGTTTTTAAGGCAATGATAGCTATCGATGATTATTTTTCTTACCAATAAAACAATAAACCTGTGTAAGACCTTTATCCAGTGTCGTATAACTCTCTTACCTCTGCACATCTTTGAAGGTCCTTCGACAATCTTTATCCAGTGTAACAGTGAAGGATCGGCTTTCCAAAGTGCGAATCTTAACGTTGCTCATCCGAATCTTGGAGTCCTGAGAATTAAAAGGATATATTGTTGTATAAAAACAAAAAAAAGTTGTTTTAACATAAACAGTCTCTCTAATGAATATCCACTAGAGATTTTTGACTCACTGTCACGTTGTTTTTAGATTTTGTCTGAGATTCATTGAATGTCAGTGTCAAACAGTTCAGATCTATGAGATAAAAGCAGAGCAAAATACGGAGCATAAGAAAACAGCAAAAAATAAACAATATATACATAAGAACATACAGATTCTCCAATGGAATATGAGTGTGAAAATACTGGACCTTCTGCTTCGTTTGAGGGGATAGCACTGATCTGAGTGCCTGATGTCCGTACTGAGATTCCTTTGTCAACGTCTCGGCCACTTAATGTTACCTACACACACATACACACACATTGCATTGATACAAAAAGCATCCTAAACATAAACAACACAATCTGAAACAGATATGTCTAAGTAATCTCACAAGGAATTAATGGATGTGAAGAAAAATACGTACCTTTTTGTAATTCAATGAGACCACAGCCCCACAGACTTCCCCTGCACTCCACTTGTGTTTCTCTGTTTGAGAGACAGGCACATTGTAACACTTGGTTGTGTACAGATACAAGCAGACAGATGTGCACAAATATCAAAGATATTCGGACATTGGAAAAGATAATCTACACGTATTCACCTCTAACTGACGCTGAGATCTGTCTGAACTCGGGAAACTCCATTTCTAGATGGGTAAGAAACACGTCTTCCACAGGGTCCTTTGTCATGTTGGTGAATGTGATCTAATGGAGAACAAACTATTTTAAAAACCAAAATACTTTAGAAAAATGTGAATAGTGTATAGCATTTGTATTAACATCCTTTGGTAGAAAGGTATATATATAGTAGACTTTTCACCTTCGAAACAAACAATACAAAGAAAAATGAATAACACTACCTTGACATAGTAGATAGTGAAGTAGATGGGCTGCTGGCCGGTACGAACGTAGTAGGAAATGACATCAGACACGAAGGGCTCTTTTGGCCTCCCTGGGTTTGTGTGTTGCTATCAGAGACAACATTCATATAAAATAAACCATCCTGCATAATGTCACAACCACACACTCATCTTGGTGAAAGTAAGGTAAGTGAATATAGTGAGTCACAAAAAGGTCAACTGCTTGTCAGGTAATACAAAAGTGCCTTTAGTCAAGTAAAAGTGAAAAATAAAACGTTATAATTTTTGTGACATTTGAACAAAACTCCAATGTAAATCTCAAGTTTTCCATATTTCCCATAAAGAGAAGTCACTTTGCACATTCTTTACAAATACATGCTGATTATTTGATCTCTCTAATGCCTACAGCGTCAGCGTAGTGTGAAGAAGATTTAGAGTTCAAGCGCTGTTGCTGTGGTTTATTTATTATAATTAATTTCCTTGCAGCAAAAGATCTTAGGCAACTTCCTGTTTCTTACTTATGCAATCAACAGTTGCCACGTTGACTAAATCGGAAGCGGTGATGTGATCTCTGTAAACTATTCAGACAAGACTGGCTGCAACACAGTGAAAGAGAAAGTATTCAAACTAAAGAGAAACAAGAATCCCACAAGTCCCTCACATTCAAACAAGTGCTTTATCTAACACAGTCATTTTCCTTTAGATTGAGTTAGAAGTGTATCGTACCATCTTAGCCAGTTTGGGGATCATGCAGCCTAAACTCTTGATGTTAGAGTTGTACCACGGGTCCACCATGCTTAAGTAGGAACCAAGAGTGCAGGGATCCCCCTTAGGCTGAAGAAGGTTTTCCTAAAAAAAGGAACAGGAAAGTGAATTCAACAGCAGTTAGTTAACAAGACGAGACATAATGGTGTCTTTCTCTGGCTACTGCACATTTTAACATAGCTAATATAATTTTTATTCACACATTCTTTTACGTAAAAACTCATTAAAGAGCTCCGGTCTTATAAAAGAAAGTCTTTATTGGAGTAAAACCACCCGAACTACAATTTTTTGTTAGAGTTATCTCAGTGACATCAACTAAAAACAGATTATAAGCAAGAAAATAATTATAAATTACACAAAATATGGCTATTTTATAATGCCGTACTGAAAAACAATAACATTTAAAAGCAAAAAAGCCAAGCAAATATATTTTTCTAATATAATTTTATATTATACAATTATTTAATATTGCACATCTTTCTATCCCATTTTCAATACAATTGAAGTTTGGTTAATGACTACTATTGTATTAAAAATATCAATAAACAAGAAATATGAGGTGAATTGGATGTTTTAGAATCTTGTCACGTGTTTACTGAGCATTACAGTAAGGCAGTGTCGACACATTTATCTAAAAATAAACACACAATGAGAACATTGTAATGGGCATTTCTACATAATGATAAAGATCTACCGTTATCTCCAGAGCTGTGTTGACTTTCACACAAAACCAGAGGCCTGTACTACGAAGCTGGTTCAACCTAACTTGGATATGTTTGAGTTAGCCGGTTGGCCCAATCCAAAACATACGCGCTCTCGCTAAACTGTACTACGACGCTGGTTATCAAGTGTATCGCTCAAGCCAGCCGTGTCCTATCTAGTTAGGTGCGCGTTCACATGAAAGGGGTGGTATTTGGAGCATTCGACCAATAACAAACATGGACAAGCGTACTGACAGCGCAGCGTCATACTTCCTGAATGAAAAGTGAACTTTAATATTAGTCAAATATGAAGAAGTTAAACTTTAAACATCCATGACTTAAACACTTTATCCAGGATAAAAGCCACATAGCTGCACCTGCAAGGTGAATACTGCTGGTAAAAGAAGTGTTTGAATACGTTCATTAACAGTTTTATGAAATCACTGCCCCGTTTAAGACACGAGTGGATCTGACTTTAATTACATTTGACTCGAGTGTTTCGTCAACTTAATGTGTTGCTTAAAATAATACTTCTGCATACAGTATGTGACACTGTGAGTGTTGCACGGCCAGATACGGCTCAAGAAGCTGACTCAAATAAGGAAATATATGATACATTATGATGTGATATGATATGAATGATAATGGCACACATCGACGTCTGCACTCACAGTGCCGCGGACTGTACTTATGTTACTCTGATCCGGTTACTTATGTCGTGGCAGATATTTAAGTAAGCTTTCTTAACGCTAATGTTATAATAGTCAGATTGCTCTGAAGATGGGAGGGGATATTCTATTAATTTTCACGTTCACACAGTCAGTTGATTTTCGCCGGCCGTCTTTCCTGCAACGGCAGTTTTTCTGTATTTCCTCTATCCTGTAATATGAATTGATCGCTTTAAACTCCGCACACGGAGCTCTGATTGGTCAGCAGGCGGTGCTTTCACTGAGTTGATCTCTTAGCCTGCAACCTAACCTCCTCCCGAGGAGGTTAGCCGCTCAGCATAAGTTACCATGGAGATCTAGCCCGCTAAAAAGAGAACCAGCGTCGTAGGACCGGAAAGCCTGAGTTTTCCCTGAAGTTAGCCGGCTAAGCGAAAATCCGGCTTCGTAGTATAGGCCTCTGGTTAATGGTGTGTTGACAAGAGGAAGTGGCCTTACCTTGATAGAGGAGTTGGGAGTTGTGGGTCCGCAAACAGGGATGTAGTAAAACTGAAGGTTGACTTTCATTGTAAGAAAAAGCCTCCGCGCTTCCCTTTTCCTGCAAAGACAAGCCAAAGATTCGTGAGAAGCACAGAGTGGTGGCACGCTTGACTGAGCAGTAAAAAGGATTCGGACTTCATCATTTCACAGAAGCAATAGAAGAAGTACTGTTTGGCTTCCCAAACCTGACATTTTATGAATGTAAAGGCATTCATTTATAGTCCTTCAGTTCAAATCAAATTGTTTTGTTAGTGCTAAAATGACTTCATACAGCCTTTATAAATAAGGTAATTAGGGTCATTTAAGATTAGATGTGAACGTTCCGCAGCTTGCTTCCTACAGTATAAAATACATTTCCACAATACATTTTATTACCTTGTTACATTTACAGGTGTCGTTTTTAAAACAGAATACATATTTTTTATATTTTTCCATCCACAGTTTATAAGGAATTATTTTAACTCTATATTGTTGACAACAGAAACAAGAAATATTATTTTTGTAATTTAAATCATCATACATTCTCATGTCACGTGTCTCATGTCATGTGTTAGGTTGAATGTTCTGCTCATGAGAAAGACCGACATTGATGATGACATGCAGATGTCAGTACGGAGTGATAGTAGAGATAGATAGAGTGATATAAACTTGAAAGCATTATATTCAGCCGCTGTAGGAGAAGCTTCACCTTCTTGAGATATGATTCCCTCACCTGAAGAAGTAGTAGGCCTTGGCCAGGCGGCCCAGTACCCTGTCGTCCCCCATAGCCACTATCCTGGCAGTGAACTGTCTCTGCTGCTTGGGGAAGGGGTTTTGCATCACGCTGCTTCCTGCTCGCCTCTGCAGAGTCCCTTTGCTTCCTCCCCTCCCTCCACCTCCCCCTCCTCCTCCTCCGAGGCTTGGGTGTTCCTCCAGGGTGTCCTGCATCAGCACCATGCTGTCCTTCACTGACGGTTTCATCTTGATGCCCCCACGCCGGAAAAGCCTCGCAGCGTCTTGCTCACTGGGGACAGAGTTAAGTCATTGTTATAAAATTATGTAAAACTTAGAAAACTAAACAAGTGATGCAACCGGTCCCATGAAGAACGTCACTAACATTATCAAAAAACTTAAAACAAAATAAAAGTTCTTGGTGGAGATGACCTTCTTTTTTCAAATGACCTGTAAATGTCATAGATGATTTCAAGAAAATAAAAAATATAGCTCTAAAAATAGAAAAACTCAAGGGACGCTTTTGACATTTTTACAAACACTAAAAATTCAGTATTATTCAAGAAATTACAATTTGGCATCTCGTTAATCTTAACTAGCATGTCCTAGATGTACCTCTTGCATTGTTCCCATGATGAACTCATGCTGGCAGTGTCCAGAGATGAAGGTGTGAAGGGATCAGCGTTTGGGGGCAGGTCTCTTTCGATGCCGCTGTCATCGGACATGATGGAGAAGCGAGTCATGTCTGACGGCATCAGGTCGCTGGGAGACTCCCCGAGCTCAAAGTCCTCCTGCTCCGGGGTGAGGGGGAACTGCTCCGATATGGAGCTGGATCGAAACCACTTGGCCAGCTCTCGCCCTGTCGAAAAGACAGCACAGAACATCACTTAAATATTTGTCTCCGATGCTTTCTGTGTTTACAGCTGATAAATGGGTTTGAAAAGCATGTTTTCTTTTTGTTAAAGGCTCTGAAGTATCCATTTATCGTGACTGAGAAATGTGAAAAAGGGCGTTAATGTATCATTTTCACATTTCTGAACTTGTGTGTTTTTTTTAATGGCATAATAACAGACTCTGATTGTGTTGTTTCCACAGATGTGAAGTATTTATATATTGATGTAAAAACAAGGTCACAGTAAGTACAATGCCCTGAAACAGCATGAGGATCAGAGGGTTACCTCATCATAACCAGATCACTGACAAGACTTTTCAGTCATGCATAACCGTTTTGATGAGAAACTGCTGTTCTCCTAGGAAAGAACTACAATTAATTCACATGAAAGGAAGCTCTGGGTGTTACATTAAATGACCTCTTCACTGGTATTCACACATTGGATCAGTGCCTGCCTTGTGATCCCTTAGCAATTAATGCTTGAGGTGTCCTATTATAATAATTGAATGTCAAATATAATTCAAAGCTATCATCGCGTGTGCTGCTTCACTGAGTAAGATGGTTTACATATTTACTGCATGACATCCTGTACTGAGAAACTAAATGTTTAAATGTACTGATGTCTCGGTCACAGTCGGTTTCACAGTACCATTGATTCAATTCAAATTTGTTCTGGTCAAATCGGTTTGTTACATTACGCGAGTCCAGCTGTGATAAACTGAGAGGAACAATCCTCCCCTCTGATATTCTCTCACTGTGAAAGGGTTCTTAGTGGTATAAATAGCTTTTAAATAATGACTTTAAAAGAACTTGGTGACACTTGCAAGATCACACTGAATTCATTTATTTCATAATTTCCCTGTTTAATATAAACCATGCAAAAATACAGTTCTTCAGTAAAACTCAGATTCACTCCATTAAGTTCAGTCTTGGGTAAATAGTTCAGCCTCATTCAGTTCAGCTGACTGGTGTTAACAACTTCCTGTAGACCAACCAAGGTTCCCGAAGCCACTTACAGATATCCAGCTCCTCCGTCCACAGGTGGAAGCTCATCTCTGGGTTAGGAAGAGGGCAGTCACACAGTCCTCCGCTAGACAATGGCTCTACAATACACACACACACACACACATACACACACACACACACAAACACATGGAGGAAGAGAGATAGGAAGAGACCAAAACTGTCACAATGACACTTAAAACAAAACATCTCCCCAGCCCCACAACAACTTCCTCTTAGTGCCTAAAATCTTCCAGCTGGGATGAGCGGAGAGCAGGTTTATTGGATAGGTTGCTGACTTGATGAAAGCTGGGAAAATATGGATGTCATGGAAATAGATATCCGGAAGATTACAAAAATAGAGACAACTGACTCGACTGTTTTGGCCGTAGAGGAACAGCACAATAGAGTCAAGGTCATACTTTTGATCTCAGCAACAGCCGGCATATCAAGCCCTGCAAACGCAGACAACATGTTCATCACTGACAGAGGGATTGAACAGGACAATGAACACTGTGATTCACTGTGCCTTCTTGCATTGACATTTTTTTATTGTAAAGTGTGAACCCAAGAAAATTCCCTCTTCAATTAACCTAGACATGTTTCCCTAATCAACACATCTACCATGCAAGAGCAAGATAGATCCCTCAGGACTCCCATATTCATGAGAAATTGTCAAACAACAATTACTTGGGAAATGTGACGCAGCCACTGCTGTTGTGATCCATGTGTAAGTGGTGCTCGCAAATAACTTTTGTGTCAAAGGTCACAGTCTTGACATTTTACAGAGAACAAAAGTATTTTTTTAGACTGAAACACCTGATGAATGGCAACCTAGAATGCCATTCAAGAAATTGAATACAATTCCCAGAAGATATAAGGACTCTCACACTATCCATGTCACGTTCATCATCCCTTTAGGGCTGTAATTTAATCCAAGCGAATAGCAAACATTTGGTCTACCTAATTTATGTCATTTTGTATGTTTTCATCAGTTAATGAAATCTAATTCGACAAAGTAACAGCCTTGTTTCCTCTCTAGCTGCGCCTCTCAGCTTTATAACCAGATGTAGCTGCGGTTCTTGTGGTTCCGCTTCCTTTATTGCTACAGAGATAAGTCGATTTATGCCTGAGATAGAGCAGCTGTGCCTCAGAGGAACTCTGCCTTGCATAGCTTTGCTGCATTTCCTTTTCACATAGCTACTTACCCGAGTCTGTTTCGGAGAGGATCTTGCTATACAGCTGCTGCAGGCGGCTCCTGAGCACCCCCCCATCCCCTCTGCTGCCCTCCTCCGCGCTCTGCTCCAGAGCCGCCAACACTTCCTGAAAGTGCGACTCCACGTCTTGACCCATGTCCTGTCCCAAAACACACAAACACATGTGGGTGAACACACATGCACACAGGAAGATAAACACATTCAGTCTCCGTATTAATAGCAAAGCGGTGAGGGGTCAGAAGCGTGTCTGACTTTGTATGAATCCTGCTGAGGTGTTACTTTAGGATCGCTGCCAGGAGACACTTCCACCACGCAGCTCAGAGACTGCAGACCTTCATTCAGGATGTTTCACATAACACGTACATACAGTAGGAGGCAGGGACTATTTTTAAGCCAGGGGCAGAAATTGACCATTAGAACAAAATAGCCTGATATCCAAGTCTTCTAATGCTACTCCCCAGTTAGGGAGTAATGTTGTTAAATACTTGCAATATCTCAAAATCTCCCAACATGCGCTACATTGACCACGGAGGTTATGCATGTGACTCAACAGTACATGGAGGCAATTCACTTCCCTCTGAAAAGCAACAGTCAGCATATGCAATTGTGCATTCGTCATGGGAAAAATATGGCCAAAATGCTCAAATTAAGAAGAGATGTTGTGAAATTGTACTTAATCACAATTTTTCACAGACTGATGATGACTAACGAGGTGAGGAGGGTTATATCATAGCTTTTCTGAGATATTAAGCTGTTTTTCTCGCAGTATTACAGATTTACACATGTACAGCAGCCACCTGCCAGTCATAGTGTTGAGGGAGGCGGTATCATGTGATTAAGTAAAGTCAGCGCATACCCTCTGTGAATGAAGCCTGACCAATCAGTGAACTGGATGAGGCTGCTGCTAGCACACTCCACTTGGTTACTCAGTATATTCAGACATGGATCCCCATAGATATTCAATATAATTAGTCTCCTACAGATCCATTTTCATGTCAGAGGAAAACACTAAAGAGGCCTTTTGTCCAATGAAGTAGATAAGGCGTTATTGTAAAGCTCTCTGACCAGCCTACTTTCAAAAACCTCAGCACACACACTACACTGTAAGGCACATAGACGAAGCAACATTTCTGAGCAAACTTTGTAATTGCTCTGCGCTCCAGTGTATAGTCAAGTCACAGTTGATAGAAAATTGTTGAGTTAATAAGTGAGCAATTAAACATGGGGAATTCTGAGCCAGATTTCCACTAGACAAGAGAAAATGGGCAAGCATGCGGAAAACATCACATTTACAAAATCTTTCTGAGTATAAGGAAAGGTTTATCAGAGAGCAAAATCAAGGCCATGCAAACCCGCTTACTGGGCAGAACAAGACTCATACATTAAAAGGGAAAAAGCATCATACAGTAGCTGTGACGACATCAACAATAGAGTGCCATTCAGTGCACAGACCACAACATAAGAAGGAAGTAAGAAAACACAACTGAGCATTACTGTGCAGTTCTACTCACCTTTAGGGCTTGAGCCAGTTTTGGCCCGTGGCACTGCTCTGCTCCTAAAGCAGCCTGGATGGAGTGTTGGACCACACTGCACATGTGATCGAAAGGGTTCACAGATCCGTAAGTCTCAATGTCTCCCAACAGGACCATTCCCAAAGAACCAGAGAAGACTTCAGGGTCAGCCAGGATGAAGACCCTGCAGGGATTTACATGACATGTTGAGTGATAGACAGGGAAGGAAGTTTGACTATATGCAGCAGCACGAGAACATAAAATAGGCCTTTGTAAATCATCACTCACACAAGGCTTTTATTGTACCCTGAGACATGTGATTATATTTATGGCTCACCTATCCTGGAAGGGATAGTGCTCGTTCTTTAGTCTCTGCTCCGCTGTGACCATCCTTTGGTACATCAGACCTGTGGATCAAACGAGTATTTAATGACAGTATGTGGTTGTAAATCCTCATGGATGGATGGACTGAAGCATTCTTTATAATTAGACAGTTAATATAACCATAATGTAGCTTTTCTTAAAGTGACGGCCTCTTCAGGTCTTGCTACAGTGCCAAGGGTGAAATCTGCTCATCTAATATGACCAATTGCTATTTGTAATGCCTCTGTGTCATCTGCTGTCTTTCTGGTATCTTAGGTTTGGCTACATTTTTGTCTTCTTTCTATTCAATCAATTTAACTTCGGTTTAATGTTTTTTTTCTTCCGATTAGCTAAAAAGAATTGTACAAAACATATGTGGTCTGACCTTAAATCTTTGTTATAGTACGATATGATTTAAATGTCAACAGTTTAAAACATTCATAATTATTGAGTTAGTCGACCTGTCTGACTGGTCTTTGTCAGAAACAATAGAATGCTATAAAAAGTGTCTGAAGAATAACGGGCAGTTAATATTGAGTATGGTAAAGTTGACACTGATTATCAGATGAAGCTCCTCATTCAGGTTGTTTTGAAGCCCTGACGGAATTTAACCACCTCTTATTTTAAATTCAGACTGCAATGTGAAGCCTAAAGTGTATTAATACCTGGAATGGAGCGTTCAGTTTTGATCTGCCTGGTGTAGCTGAGGCCTACGGTGCAGTAGGGATGAGGATAGGTGAGGAGTCTCTTGCAGAAGTCATAAACCCGCTTGTACAGCTCATCTGGAATGTAGGCTGTCTGGAATATCAACAAGCACACAAACACACTATTGATACAACTAATGCTGGAAAAACATAATTTTCCTTTTACCGTTAGCCTTAAAGGTCCCCTATTATACTGTTTTTCATCAATATATTATAGGTCTTAGATATATACAAAACAAGTCTCTGAAGTGTTTGGCTCGAAATACCAAACAGATCGTGCATTGTAGCATCCCATAAACCCCTCTGTTTCAGCCCTGTTTCAAAAGTGCTGATTCTCTGTCAAATAATAAGGTGCCACTCCCCACGCCCCTCTGCGAGATATTTGGTTAAAAAGAACACAATGGTGCTCTAGGAAGAGATTCAGATGATAAGGTGGGCGGGTGTTACCTTGGTTGGTTATTGGCTAATGGTTACACAAGCCAAAAAATTGTTATGACATCAAGTGGCCAAAATCTGATCAGCTCATTTTCAGACAGGTTTTTATATAAATGGATCAGGACAAAAAGTGAAGGAATCTTTTTTTTCATGAAACTTTCAGAATCTCTTTACACAGTTTATGTATAAAAGACATGAAAAAGTGGATTTTGCATAATAGGTGACCTTTAAGCTGATCTTATCTGACTAAGCAATCATCATATTAATGTTGGCCCAACACAGCGAAAAACTATACAGATCGGCTTACACGCCATCTTCTCAGGTTTCCACTTCCTTGTTGAAATGTTCCCCAGAAATAAAAATACATCCTCCTCATGTAGGTACTTTTGCAGAAACTTCCTTCATTGCATGTATTAAAACCATTGTGTAACTTTATGGCATACCAATCCAACACAGTCTGGGAACAAACTGGTGGATTCTGAGATTCTCTTACACGGTAAAAAAAAAAAGGACTAAAGGGACTGGAGACAGTTACAGAAACGATCTTCTAGGTATAGCTGTGGAAACTGGAAATTAAGCAAAGCATTTAATAGATAATGTTAATGATGTGAAACAGTAAGTGTAAGTGTAACAATGTTTGAGGAAAAACGCACCTGAATAATGGCATACATCAGTGTGTGGAGCAGAGGGATGATAAACCTGCGAGAGTCCCATCTCTCAGCCTGAAGAGAAACACACACACTGTCAGGGTGATGACACAAGAGGACTTTCCATTGCAAATAAAACTACAATTATTATTCAATTAATCAATAAGTTGATGAAGGAAAAGGATGTGTGTTCACGTTTCAAAGACCAACCAATAGTTGATAAACTGAAAAAATTACAAGGTAAATAATCGATAATGAATAAGCTTTAGTAAACCAAAGCTATCAGGTCACATATTTTAAAAGCCAGGGGTAAGTGTTTAAAAGAATGTTTTATTATAAGTATTCCTGGAAAAGTGGAGTTTCAAAGTGTCAATAGTGCCACTGCTGGGATCAAATACCTTTTCCAGCTCTTTTATCAGCACCCAGACCAGAGATAAGCTGTTTGCAGGATTGTTTTGAACCTTCTTATGAAGTGTCCATCTCAGCATGCCTACACACACAGAAAGAAAAACACACAAGCCATTAACTGATGCAAGATTTCCACAGCACTAACACAAACTTGCTAAATGTGTCACACTTTTCTCCATTACGATGCTAATCCAAAAATATATCCGATGACTAACATTACCGACATACTGTGGCACAGCTAGATGTTCTACAGCGGGATTAACACTAACAGCTGCTTTCAGTAAACATCTGTTCAGGGAGGATTATGGGATGGGATTGCAGTTTTTTTACGTCTAATCCTCATGTCCAAATATATTGAATAATGTCATTGAAAGTAAATGTATTATTTACATGGTAACGTTTTTTCCTGTTTTCCTGTTGCCACTTTTTGAAAACTATAACTATAAACCTTGTGTTAAAACCCAGATATATATTTATATTGTGTACAATGTCATAAATCATCATGTCATGAGCAAGCCAACACTAGCAAAGAAAGACAAACTCTTTTAGGGCTAAGAAAAAAAATCTTCCATATATTAATACGTTTGAATCTATTTCAGTCTGTTGCAGTATATCTATTGTTACCTTTGTTGAGACAGTCTGGAGAAAGCTGGTTGTCCGTTTCCCTGGGCAACACAGCCTGGATGCTGCGGTACAGTTCAGGCTCTGGGACAGTGGGGGAGCAGCGGGCTGGCAAAAAAGAGGAAAGGTTTGAAAGTTCAAGTTTTTCAAGATGTATTCAAAATAAAAATAAGTATCTGAAATAATTGTTCAGGTTGAATATTATTTTTATTCAGTTCAGCTATTTTTTTGAATAAAATATTTATCCTTATTTTTTTCAGTTGCAGATTTTACGTTTTCAGATTCAAAACAATTATTTTTTCAGTTTCAAATCTTCTACTGAAGCCTTCCGAGTAAATCGCCAGAACGCCGACACCTCCTCATCTTTCCACCGCTCCCATTTTTTTTTTTGTGTTGCCATAAGTTATTCTCTCTCCGTTGGTCCGCGGGGCTAATGCTAATGCTAATAATGCTAATGCCAGCAAATACAATGGCGGCTTCACAACATTTTTCAGAGTTTTACGGGGCGTGGTTTGCAATTCGCCCAGCCAATAGAAATTGGTACATTTTTCTCCCCAGGATAGTACCACCTCTCTAGTAGGCACTAAAAATGGGGGTAAAAGTTCCCGGCACTAAGTACTCTTTTTGGTGTGAACGCAAAATAAGGGGTACTAACGGAACTAAACGAGACAAGTACGGGGAAAAGTACTCTGGTGTAAACGCGCCTATAGATATGACTGCGATTAAATCAGCATATACTTCTGCCAGGGAATGCCACCCCTCAAAATCTCCTGCCACCCTCTTGCCACCCCATGAATATTTTTTTAGATCTGCCCCTGTTCTGATCTGATTCTGAACTACAATGCTCAACAACTCGCTTAACGGAACTTTGACTTCAGTATCAGTTTTGTTTACCACCAATCACGGGAGTATTGTGTATAGAAAGTGTTGAGTTATATTTCTCGCACAACCTAACATCCATGAAGGCAACATGACAGAGGGAGGGCTGTCAGGATGCCAAACTACTCTTTGGTAAGCCCCGCCCCCCAAGCAACATCCGGGCCAAAAGTTTGAAAGCGAAAAAAAAAAATCTGAAAGTGAAAAAATATCTGAAGGCGAAAAAAAAAATTGAAACCTGAAAAAACAAGATTTGAAACTGCAAAAAAAATGGTTTGAATCTGAAAACGTAAAATCTGCAACTGAAAAAAACAAGGATTCAAATATCAAAATATGTATAAAAGTAAAATATGAAAATAAATATTTTATTCAAAAGAATTGCTGAACTGAATCAAAATAATATTCAACCTGAAAATGTATTTCAAATACTTATTTTTATTTTGAATACATCATTGTATTTTTCAAAGTTCAGGATAAAAACTTGAACTATAATAATAAATAGTATTTTTTTGAATGATCAAAACTTATGACCCTGATATAGCTCCATACACCATGAGCAATTATGAGATGTATGTTATAGGGAATAAATAACATTTAAAAGTCAGAGGCAAGGTACCAAATGACTACAGATAACCAAGTGCGAATCCAAGAGGAAATTTGAGGATTCCAGGAAGATCCATTGCATATCAGCATCATCTGCATAAAGTGTGTGTGTGTTGTGTTGTTACCTGTTGGCTCCATGCTGCGGATACTGCTTGAGCTATCCCAGGGGTCCCTGTTGGTCATGTCTCACGTGCATTGTGGGTCTATCATCTTTATCAGAAAAAAGACATGGACAGGAAGAGTCAGTCCAGAGGGTAGGAATGTCTGCTTCACACTACATGTGGGGGACTGCTTTTCTTTTTTCTGTCTGCTTGCTGACAGCAGAGTGTAAAATAACACAGATACATTGCATGAAGTTATTTAAAACTCTTCAACTTCAAAGGCGGGCTGACAATAATATCATCTCTACAGTACCTGCATGGGACTCGATGTTTCTTTTTTTGTATACCTGTGTGAAATATATTGCCTCCAGTTAACATGTAAGCAATGCTGAAGGGTTACATGATTGAATAATTAAAGTTTAGTGTTTCAAGTTTTCCCACACAAGCGGCTTCACACACACACACACATATTCACACTGAAGGTGCTGCAGTCTCACAGTAACACCAACACTTGTAGAAAGTGTTCCTATAAATAACCTTGTTTTACTCTTCAGCTTCTTAATTTTTTCTCAGGTCCCACACAGGTTTATGAGTCACCTCTGAAACCTCCGCAACACTAAATTCATAGTTGAATTTGGTCAAATCTACCTTAACATGAACACCCACTTGATAAGTTCCAGTTGAAATGTATTTATACACCATAAATGAAGCTTTTAAACCACAGCAAACACTATGTTAGGGCTGTGCAATTAATCGTATTTTAATCGCAATTACGATTTTGGCCTGCCACAATTACGAAAACAACATAATTGAATAAAACAATTATTTTGCTTTGCTAGGTTGTGACAGTGCACTGCAACATATTTGATCTAATTTATTTTGGTCTAATTTATTTGTATTTATCATATTTATATATGTTTAGTAGCTTGGGGAAGTGCGCTCCAAAATATTTGTTGATCTTGTTTATTGGTATTTATTATTTTGATATTATTTATTTAAATGTTAATACAAATGTATCATTTTTGTATTGGTTTTTCAGTTGAATGATACGTTCAGGGTAATCAACAGTTAAAAAGAGACTGTTCAAATTATTATTTGTATTTGTTTTAAAGTTCAATAAATGAATGTTTTCAAAGTCAATGAATAATCGTATTTAATAATCGTGATATCAATTATTGACCAAAATAATCGTGATTATGATTTTTGCCATAATCGCACAGCCCTACACTATGTGCTAATTTGATTCCTGTCACCATGTAGGAACACAATGCTTTGGTCCTATTTAGGAAAATTCTTTAAAGATCTACTACTTTGCTCTAAACATAATGACCAAAAATTATCTTTGTATGACATCTTTGACACCAAAAGACTGACCATAACCTTAGAGTAAAGTAAGCACCAGAAACGTATCATATCAATTCTCACTGACACAAACACGATCTTTTGAAAATAGGCAGAAAGCTGTTTTTTAAGACTCATTATTTAACATTTAAGCCAGCAATAATGCGAAATCAAACGATCAAGATGTATATCTGTCGCATCACACAAGGCATCAACACAACTGAAACCATCCTCATCCATCTCTCACCAGGTCTACCAGTCAAAGTACAACAGGTGTGAAGTAGAGATAATATTACATAAACTTACCCTGTGCAGGCACCGACCGACCAGTCCTGCAGGTCTTTTACATACACACACTGCGCTGTCTGTACTGAAACTAACAAGTGTGTGACGGAGACAAAGAGAGAGAGGGAGGTGCTGTGAACGAGTCATTGCAGAGTACATTTCCTCTTGTGTGATGGTGTGCGTGTGCGTGCGTGTGCGTGCGTGTGAGGAGAGTTGAAGGAGGACAGTGAGAGAAGAAAGGTGTCCACACACACACACACACACACACACACACACACACACACACACACACACACACACACACACACACACACACACACACACACACACACACACACACACACACACACACACACACACACACACACACACACACACACACACAACACACACACACACACACACACACACACACACACACACACACACACACACACACACACACACACACACACACACACACACACACACACACACACACCACACACACACACACACACACACACACACACACACACACACACACACACACACACACACACACACACCACACACACACACACACACACACACACACACACACACACACACACACACACACACACACACACACACACACACACACACACACACACACACACACACACACACACACACACACACACTAACCTTGATCCCACTCAGAAAAGCAGTGCTTTCAGAAACAGCGAGTTAGCAGCGCTGCCTCAGCAGCTGAACGTTTGACCACAAGTTTCCGGTTGCCTCTGGTGTGTTCACTGTTTGTCTCTCTGTCTTTCATTCTCTTTATTCTCATAAGTTTACATCTTCTGTCCTCTATATCGGGGGTCTATGGTGTACATGATGTGTCAAAGGAGTGTTTCTGTCTTTTATCACTCTTCTTCTTTCATACATTAAAAAACAGACTGGATGGAATTGATCAACAGAACAGTTTGGATACACAAATTATAATGTGCATTTCCCACACATGCATGCAAAATTGTTCTCATGCAAGTATGGTCTCTTTCCTGCACACATATGCAAACTTACACTCTCTTTTAGACTTTCTGACGGAAACTATTAATGCAGTGTAGGAGCTGACACATACGCAGCATTTCCTCTCTGTCAGAATGAGTGGGCAGACAACACGCTATTTTTAGACAGAGAGAGAGAGACAGAAAGAGAGAGAAAAAAAGAAAAGACTTATCTTAAAAATAGATGCATCATCTCATTCACAACTATTCCAAATAACTAGCTTAGACAAACCACAGTCTGCAGAAAGTCATAGAAAATGTTCTTCTTAAAACACAAAAGCACCAACAGCTTTTTGTTGGATGTTGAAAGCTTTTACTATCTGTATTTTGATAAACTTCTGTTCAAAGTTCACATGCTTATTTGTGTATATCTTATACAAAGACTTTATCTAATCTTACAAGCACAATTTAACTGACAAACATCAGTAGAAAGGGAATTTGAGTTTATTTAAACTACATTAAGTAATCAAACACAACTAAGTTGAACACTCTGTGCATGTGGTCAGGTTAGATCACTGGGAATTAATGTACTAAGACAAAGCACTTAAAGAGGAAATATTATGCTAATTTTAAGGTTTTGTTTTTGTATTTTGTTTACATTCTTTAAAAAGGGTGCTTTTCTGATACTGCCTGTGCTACAGCACCTCTTTTCACCCTCTGTCTGAAACCAGAGCCCAGTCTGCTCTGATTAGTTAGCTGACCGGCTCTGTTGTGACTGGTCAACCCCTTATGCCCCTTTCACACCGGCGCTTTTCCAGCTCCTGCTCGGAGCTGGAGCTGGAAAAGCGCCGGTTTTTCCTGTTCACACCGAAAAAAATCGGGGATCGGGATTTTTTTTTTCTTTTTTTAATAAAATATTTTAATTAATGTTACAAAACAAAAATGACCATGTTCACGTCTTCAAGTCATTCTGAGGCCTTAGTTTTAGTTTAAAATTACACAACATCATGTATGTGTTGCTTCTTTTGGGCTTGTTTTCATAGACCTGGTTGCTTATTTCTCTCAAATCTGGCAACAGAGTGGGCGCAGTGTCTAATAGTAGCAGTAAGCTAACGAGAGGCTACGTTCAGCTGGTGACTCGGGAGTCGGGACAGAGAAAATGTCAGGAGTTTGGAAGTATTATAAAATTGAAAGCGAAGGCAGTGTAACAGCCAGATGCAATGTTTGCAAGGCGGAGGCTCCGCGTGGTGGAAAGAACAGAGCTACGTTCAACACAACCAATCTAATACGCCACCTGAGAAACAAACACCAACAACAACACAACGAGTACACAGCGGCCACTCAGGTAACGGCACTGAAACAACCAACACTTTCAGAGACTTTTAAAAGGAAAGAGAAACTGCCCCAGAACAGTGAAAAGGCCAAAAGAATAACAGCCAAGATAGCTGAATTCATCGCGTTGGATGACCAGCCATTATCTGTGGTGGAGAACGTGGGGTTTAAGGGACGACTTGAATGCTTTTCTCCTTTTTTTTCTCTTAATGCATTGCATAAAGATCGGATCGGGAAAAATCGTTATCGGCAGATTGTCAAAATCAAATGATCGGAATCGGATCGGGAGCAAAAAAAGGTGATCGGGACATCCCTAGCGCTAACCAATAGAAGCGTGAGTGTTACATGGTGATGTTGGTATGTTACAGAAGTAAACAAAGAGTCCAATCAAAACACAGGCATGGGAAAGTGCATGTGAGTTTACAGCTCCAAATATCACCAATCACAGTCAATCCTTTGACCTTTCTTAACTACATAACTGTGAACCTTACAGCCATATTCCACCATTTTATCAAAGTGGTCAGGTATAGAATATATAATCCCAAACTTCCTTCGTTTTGTTTGTACACATCGTTTCTTTTGCCACGTTAGTGCCAGTAAAATCTTTCACAGAGAGAAGTACTAATAGAAAGACCACAAGACCACTCGTTGAACCTTTACAGTTAACGACGTGAAATAGTTCCTGATACGCCTACACCTTCTCTACTCGGGCAGTCATCGGCATGCATCGCAGTGGTCAACTGGAGTCATAAACAATGTGGCCAAACAGAAATAAACAGGGGCAGTAATTTCCGTTCAGGCACGCTGCAGATATCTCAGAAAACAGGAAGGACCTGACAGCGACGTGTGGAAGTGCGTTCGTAGAGCAAGAGAAAGGTGGTGCTGCGGTGGGGGTGTATGTTTTCTTGATTGGAAACCCCCAACCTAACCACAGATGGGCATAGAGCTGGACAAAGAGGAAGACAAGGAAAGCACCTGCAGAGTGTATCCCCTAAACAGCAAGCATGCAATACCTGAAACTAAAGTACAGTGTGACAGCAGCACTTGAATTTCCACATAGGGAAGTGTACTGTGTCCTTGTTTAGTTTCTTTCTCAAGGAGATAACAAAAATGACACTGTAAATCTGGAGAGGAAGAAGTACAGTAGCTGAATGGCTGCTTCCCTTTTCTCTCCACATCTCCGCTGAGAGTTTGAGCTACAAATCAGTCAAACAGCAGAAACAGCATGTCATCCTGCTCTAAACAGACTGTTTTTTCTTTTACCTTTGATAAGAACCATCTACAAAACGCAATGCTGTGATAAACAAACATGCAGAAAAACACACATATTGACCTTCAAAAGTTGCAAAGAAACTTGTTTAACTTTTAATTTAGTGTGAGCAACAGGGGATATAAGTGATTTCCTGTATCGGACAATATGAGGAAGTCTTCTTGGACCGGGGTGTGTCTTCTTGGACCGGGGTGTGTGTGTGTGTGTGTGTGTGTGTGTGTGTGTGTGTGTGTGTGTGTGTATATATATATAAAACTGCCTTGCCTGACTGACCAGGGATTATTTCCTCCTCAGGGACTACAGATTGTACACACACACAAATGGCCAAAATGTGCAACAAACAGGAAAATATGTCTTAAAAAGCTTCAATAAATGTTCTAATTGGAGGAGCTAGTGAGCTACTGTAAAAAAATATCCAATCCAAGGCATGAATGGACAGGGTAAGGATGTACTGTATGCCACTGGAGTAGTGTGATAAAACCATCAGGGGGGAGGAAGGCAGATAGGAAGAAGTAGGGATACAAAGGGGGTTTCCCAAGAAGGTGTGTGTGTGTGTGTGTGTGTGTGTGTGGTAAATCCCTTCTGTGGGGTCCACAATGGTGGGAGCAGGGTCAACTGACCAAACAGGGGTCAGTTGGGGATGTGGGTTGGATTAGGCACGTGTCAGTTTAAGGAGTTTTGAACAAACTTGTTAAACAATAAAGAAGATGTAAACAGACTACCAAATGTGTCGATACTGTGTCTGTAACACATTGGCACATATACTGTACATTATACCCACGACACATGCAATTTAGTGCACATGCAATTCCTATTTACATACAGCTGAATCTACTTTTTTGTGACCTAAAAAAAGGCCTTAATAGTCAGTTTTAAAATAGTTGTTTCTGCTTTCTCTGAGCTTTGAACTTACAGTAAATCCTTTATACGCCCCCTTAATGCAGAACTGTTCATCAGTGTTTTGGAATAGTGATTACATTCATTCTTTATGCATGAAATACTTCTAAATCAATTCTTACTGCAGATTAAAAAAAAACGCCAAAAACAAAGCTGGCATTGTTACCATAGATACAGCTGCGACCCCGGACAGAAGGCCTGTAAATAACCAGACGGGGAATAATTTGTATTTACCCTCTTTTATTTTACTGAATTACAACACGTTTTTGCTATACAGAAGGAAGGGTAGAGGCTTTTTTGTTTTCTACTGCAGCTGTCACTTTGGCTGACAAGTTCACAAGAAATTGTTATGGAATAGAATACCCTTGTGGTTTTGAAGCATTCATGCTAGTGGTGTACTGGTTCAATCGAATACAAAGCATCTCAGATTGTTCAAATATTCAAGCCACATGCTGTGAGTCTCAAACAAGCTGAAACTCACTTTTTGCACATAATCATATCACAGGGAGGGCGAAGCATGGCTGCAACATTTGACACATTCTCTAACCAAACAGTTTCGCTTTTCTGCTATACTGACATGAGTGGAAAGGAAAACATTATGTCCAGACATGCCAAAGAAAAAGTAAAAAGCACGTAGACAAATGTGAGGATTCCTCAGATGGCCAGTCTCACCACACGGCAGACCTCATGTAGCCACTGTGGCCATAACGAGGCAACAGAAGTAAACTTCCACACAAGGTCACAGGGTGTAAAGTGATCCAAATGCTACAAGCACAGGATACACTAAGTGCGTCACATAGACATGATGAGCAACACAAATAGATCCACACGCACACAAACACACACTTGAATTGGCCTTGGCCACGATCAAGACTGCTTTCCAAGGAGCCCACAGACACATGACTGTGCCAGGAAGTGTTGCTGTTTGTTTTCATACTCCCTACAGGTTGGCGTCTCAAATTAAAGAGAATCTGCGGTCTGTCTGCATTTTTGGAGTTAACTTAAGAGTGTTTTGTAATAACTTTGGGTAAGGTTGTTATTTCAAATGTTGTTTCAGGTTTCCCGGGTTTCAGGGCACTTCAGGGCAACAGCTGCCTAAAGTAGCAAGTGGGTGTACAGGTTATAAAATATAACCCTCAAACTGCAATTTATCAATGTTTCAATTGTTGAAGGGTATGTGGAATAATTCTTGATTAATTGACTGGTCATTTCATCTATATAATGTCAGATTATTTTAATAAAGGCTAATAATACTTTCATCAAGCCTGAAAGTAACACTTATGTTTCTTCCTTTAAAAGTGCAAAAGAGCAAAGCCATAAATACATAATCTACTATGAAATAAGATGCACACGCACCAAAACCTCACAATTAAGAAACTGGAGGATTGACTAATCGATTTTTGAGACATGATGAGCACTACAAAGTTGCTCAAGACAACATTCGTCAAAAAACAGACTGATATAAAGTGTCTTGTAAGCACTTCGTGGTTTGTGCATGAGGTTATAGGGTGTCATGTTGAGTGACTGAAGTAATAGCTTGAATTAATCCGGTCATCTGACTGAGCTCAAATAGCCAAAGCCGCAGCTGAGGCGTGGCCAACATGTTTGATCTCCCTGCCTTAAATGACTCTCTGTCCTGAAACTCAAAAGGGCAAAAGTGACTACAACAGAGTTTATTGAGTTGTTTTACCCTGAAGCAGGAGGAACTACTAGGAAGTCTTTTCTATCAGTTATTTGTGTTTGCAGCATTATGAACAACTCGTCACAGCTCAGCTCAGTTTGTTTTTCCAAAATCACAATTATAAACTAATTTTGATGTATTGTCTTTGCTGAATTGTTGGCTGAATTGGACATTTTGGATCCATCGCCAGCCTTATGGGGGACTACTTCACTAGCATAACTTTTAGATCTACCTATCTATTAAGAACAAAACAAAGTTTAGACGTATTTAGGAATCCCTTCCAAACTTCTAAGAGGGTGACATTTTGTAGAGGACTGAGGGGTCTTTGTATGGAAAGGTCTCATGTCTTATGGGGTAGTACAATGTGTTCACTCCAAGGATCTAATTTTAACAAATCATGAAGAATAATGATGGACTCTGAACCTGTCTCCCAGGCAAAGTGACACAAAGGCGTATACATTATACAATAACCAATAAATGGCAGGTTTTATTTTGAGATTATTTCTGTTTGCGGTAATGCATTTTAAGGTGCACCTGTTGCAGTCATCACCTCACCTAAAAACTATCCAAAAGTTGTTGTATTTCCACATGATCTCACAGTGGATGTTTGTGGTGTTGCAATCTGTAGTCATAACATATTTTGGCAAGATGATCCAATGTCTAATGATAAGGTTACCACAAAAATCAGACTTAACCATGTGAAGCGGAGTCATTCTGTTGATCATGTGTTGTTGAATTATGATAACTGATTGTTATTCACAGTTTTACAGTGATATTCAATGTCTCCCCAAGTTATTACCTTAGAACAAAGTTCAATACTGGATTACACCATTACATTTATAGCCTTCATATTTCCCACCACTATGTTCATTGTTTCCTCATGTCTAACTGAAGAGCCTCACCCAATTGTTGTTATGCTCAATCTGATTTTTAACTCCATTAGACCTTATTATTATTAACTGAGCGTTGTGTGCAACATGTTGTCAATATAACCACTAACGATTCAATGTGTGTGTGATCTATACTAAGTTAATTTGCACACACACACACACACAGACAGGAGCCACCCTGCATCCCCTAATCCCCCAAAGTGGTATCAGGAAGCTTGGATCTAAAATAAGGAAGCTGGAGGAAATACAGCTGTGCTCTTAGACTCCCAACAGACACAACAGAGAGCCAGAGCTTCAATCAGATCAGGCACTGCTATCAAACCTTGTTATTATCTCAGGAGGGAAAACATAAACTGCAGTCTTTGTGTCTTCCTGTGTCATAAACCATGCGGCGTGGAGTTTATCTTATAGCCCACCTTACATGTGAAAGAGCCCATTCAAAAAAACAAAGATGAATGTAAACAAAGTACTTTTCAAAGGAGCTGCTGACCTACAGTATGTGGCAGCATAGGAATCCTTGCTGAGATATTTCAGTGATATACTGCACGGTAAACCACAGTATCCGCCACATCTTATCTGCATGGTGCACTCAGTGGCACTACACGCGGTAAAACGTTACTACTAGCAGAATCAGATAAGCAAATTGTGTGCGGCTCACCGGTGCGAAATGTAGCCTAAAAATAATTACAACTTTAAGAGTCATGCAAAACAGCAAAACAAATGTAAAAAATATAGAGGTTAACCCATGATAGAAAAGCAGCGGATATACAACGATTTCCGACTAATAAACTGCTGAAAGGAAGGTGATTGTACACCTACATTAGCCCAACACACATTGTATCCTTTGCAATACTACCTAGTTGAAATATTGAGTCATTCGAAACTTTTATACGAGTACGTAGACAGTTTTACAACTATATAAAACAAAAGTCTGCAAATGGTAAAACACCCGAGATTATGTAAAGGAGTACTCACCTGAAGTTAAGTTGTGCACACAAATCCATTTACAAACTGTATCATCTACTGTCGGTGACACGTTATTGTTCACTTTACTCTGAGCGACAAAAGCTTATCTGACAGAGACCGTCAGACCACGCCCATTCCTGCACCGACCAATGGCGTGCCACCAAGGCTTGCATTGGTAACTAATCAGAGCTCTTATCCATAATTTACAACACAGGTGTTTCAAAAAAAGATAGATAGATCCATTGCATAGTTGATACACATAAAAATACTTTATTGCATTTATAATATTTCCATCACAGAAGGCACATAGAGCATTTATCTGAACAGAAAAGTACCTAATTATCCAATCTAATGTTCAAGTGCTTCAATTCTATACAATATATTTATGTGCAGTGCTACTTTTTTCAGTCTTGGTCAGGGGATCAGGTTATTATCTCTTTAGAGAATATAAAAAATATATATTTAGTTAAATGTCAAGGTTTACAAGTATGCAAAGTGCAATTCATTTGTTTTTTTATATAAAGATCTTTTTAGCACCACAATATAACATGTATTTTTTTCTCCTATACTGTTGATGAAATAAAGGTTAGCACTCTGCAAAAGCTAAAATAAGCTATCTTTACATAAATTACATTTATGTTACAAAGTGATTCTTTATATTGTGTTTTGCTAAATCTGGATTGTTAAAGTAATCTGTACTTCATCTGAAGTCAGTTAGAAAGTCAACAGCACCCCCTGCTGGTCATATTTACATTTACTTCATTGTAACTCCTTAGGAGAAATGTTATCACTTAAGCCCATGTATAACAGTCATAAAACATGTTTGTGTAACATCCAAGTAATTACATGCATACAGTATTTTACAAACATATTATTTACATTCTCAGATATAGTCGCATAATCATTCCTAATGGAGGCATCAAAGACTGGTCAACAGGTGTACAATTCCCCTGGTTCCTGTGCCCATGTCGATTGGTCAAGAGAAACCTTTTCCGAACTTTGACACCAAGATGATGTCTACCTTTTTACATCCATCTCCTGATAGGTCCGAGGCTTATTTCTACATGTTCATGCCAGTTTGTCTGCCATCTCACCTTCAAGCCTGAGCTGCAGATTAACCCTGTTTTCCCAAATTACATTGAATAATTACTGTGGCTTCAGTCACTTCCCTGTCAGCAGGGAAAGAAGAACCAAAACCAGTTAAATGAAACTCGAACAGTTTCCTTCACAACAGTTAGGTATTGTCTTTACAGACAACGCTGGCCTGCTCATCATTAGTATGACTGCATGTATATTTATTCTTTGTCTTTCAGGTTCTTAGGTATGCATTTGTCTGCTGTTTCCCGATGAGTCTTTCAGAGCAGGTTGCAGTGTTTCAAACAGTTGCATCCATCTGCCGTTTGATGCCACCATCATGTGAACTTTAAAACAACAGAGTATTGCTAAGTGCACATACTATTTCCTTTCTGACCATCCTGTCCAGTGGTCAGCAGTCTCAGGGAAGAGCCCCACTGAAAGTGACTATGGGCAGGCAGAGGAGGGAGCAGAAGGTGGGGTTGAGAGGCTGGATTTGAGCTGAGCTCGGAGCTTTCCTTAGCCTCCAGTCAGTGGAGCTGTCGGGTTTATAACACACGGATATGTCACATCTATATGGGAGAAAGGAAGATGTATGGGTTAGATAAATAACAACACTTTCAAGGTTTGTAACTTCTGTGTGGATGGTGTAAATATGTTTATTCAGAATTCATGTATGTTCCCTGAAAGGAAAATGTGGTTCTGTCAGCCAAAGATGCAGATAAAACAAGACATTTCAGTTCAGAAACGATTTCTCTGACATGTGAAACTCCTGCAATAATAGATAAAGGGAGCTTAAGGAGAGGAGCTAACACTTCTTGGCAGAACCATTTCGTTTATTGGTTGGTGGTTTACTGCTTCTTACCAGACACTATGTATGTCTATGTCATCTGCGTGTGTGTATATCTGTGTGTGTGTCCACACCTTGTAACACTCTGCAGTATTTTTTTCTCGTCCTGGTCCAGACATACAGCAAAGGTTGTGTTTTCAGCACCGCTGACCTGCACCTTGTCCACCTTCACCTCTGTCGTGCTCAGCTGCTACGAAAGGAAATAAACAGATGCAAAACTATAATTCATGCATTCCACCTCAGATATTAACATTTTGGAGAAGTCAAATGCATTTCAAGTGGAATTCATTGTTTTTGCAGCTCCTTCTAAGTTGTTATACTTTTGATTTTGAAACACTTGTTTTGCGCTGAGTTGTAAAGAGAGAATTTAGCTAAAACTGATTATTTTAAATAGGTATGCAATCTTCTGAGAACAAATGTTTCAAGTCAAAATAGAGTCAGTGGTGAGGAAATAATATTATTGTCAAACACACACAAGCAAAAGAGTATTTCCTGTGTTGTGGCTTTACGTTTCATAGAGCAGTCAGGTTGAAATAACGTTGTTCTCAGCATACGTGATGAGAGATTTAGGTCAGGTGAGTTTGAGATGCTATCATAATGTACTGAGGTCTCTGTCTTTAAATAGAGAGTTGCAGAGATGTATGTAACAGCATGCTGAGTTTCTTTTAACCACCAACCACGTGAGAGGCTGATGTCACGTATACTGTAGCTCACCTGGTTGTAACCCTTCTTGCATTTACCGCTCTGCCTCTTCAGGACCTCAGTCATCGTGAGCTGTAGGCACTCCATCTTTGCATCTGAAAGAGAATGCTTTAGTTACAATTTGAATACACTTAGACAAACATTTCATCATTGCCTAAAGCAGGTATCAAGGAAAACATAAAGGAATTTCCTTTTAACATTAGCTTGAGCGCAAACAGTGTCAATGATTATTGAATAAAAAATGTTTTCTTCATAAACAACAATATTCCATGATGTTGAATTAACACATATCTAATATTTTCAATCCAGCAAAGTTTGACAAATCATTATGGTAGCCAGTGGTAGATGCGTACCTAGTTCCTCGGGATTCTTGCATGCTTTGGTTACATTTACTGACGTACAGACTTTGGTTTCTCTTTTCCACTGGCTTCTCCCACTGATCACCACCTGGGAGGAGAAAAGAGGATAACATTGCTGTTTTGGAAAAACACTAAACAAATGAGAAAGGATTGATGGGAATTTTGAATTGGAAACAATATTTCCATCCGCAGGAATGTATCTAATTGAAAAAAGGGGAACAGATAATGAATAACATCAGTAAAAAGGAACATAATGTTGACAGGTCTCTAATGCTTCCTACCACAGGGACCACAGAGGTTTATCAGGAAATGGCTTCATGGATTTTTTTTAGCAGACTTTGTATTTTGTGACAGAATTTGGAAGTGTCATTTCTTGTGCGTTGAAGCATAACCATAACCGAAACTGACTGGGATTAATAGGGGAAACCTGCATCGTCATCGTTTTTTTTCTGCTGATATAATGATTTATTTATAATGTTATTTCTTGTAGAGTGCAGTTTAAATCTTACCCTGTTGGACACCACCTCCAACTTCAGGGGCACTGCTTCTCTGTCACCGTCAATACCAAACCGTTTACTGGCAGCACCTTTTTAAAGAGAACATGAGAGCAGTGTTTCAGTTATTCTCGTTAAAAATAATGTGCTACAATACTGTGAAATATGATAACAAAAATCCAGGCTTATGAACAAGTACAGCTCAGGATTCTTGCATTGTGAAATGAGTTTTAAATACAGCGTTAAATATAGAATATATTACATTTGCAATGACAGATAATTTAGTTTAAAGAATATTTTGAATAATGGAATAGGTCATTTTCTCTGTAACTACCGGACATGAGGCATACAGAGCTTTCCCCAAATTTTGACTTCCTAAAACTGAAATCAAAAATCAGAAGTGGTGGCGACAAGTAAAACAAAAAAAAGTAGACTGAATCAGGAAATAGAAATAACAGATGTTCCGCCACCATAAATGGAGTCCTGTCTCAACCTCATAAATACTTCCATGGAAAATGTGGAGGTTTTTATTTCTTGTGGCACTGTTGCTAGGATATGAGCGTGTGTTCTGCTTGTGTGTCACACTCACCCATGGCTTTTATGGCTCGTGTTCCTGCAGTGTGACCCAACTCTAGGGAGTGGACGAATACCTCAGTCCTCCTCTCTCCACCAGCTAATGTCAGCTGCAACACCAAAGATCCTCAATCAATTCATGGCTTTTGAACAGTGTAGCATCTCTTAATGCAATGACCCACAGGGCTTCAGGGCAAATCTGTTCACAAGGGTGCTCAAATCTGGTCCTTTATATAATGTGTTTTTGCTTGGTATGTGTTTTTTTGTGTAAAAATGTGTGTCTCACCTCGGCCTGATAGAGCTGGATGAGAGTTGGCCGGGAAGCGTTGCGGCAGTAGTACAGGACCAGATCGGCCAGGATGGGCAAGCGCTGCTCATATGAACTATCATATGACTCTGACTCCGTCTTTGAGGTTTGCTGCAGAGCAAAACAAAAACAACATCATACTCATGATTTATGGAAGAACAGCCTAAACCAAACATTGGACATTTATGTAATGAGTTATTGCTCCAGGCTTTATCTATCTGCATGATAGCAATGTTGTGGCAACAGACAGCACTGCACTAGACTAGGGTGTGTTTCAGTTTTGGCAGTGTCAAAGTTAGATTCCAGTTGTACCTGGCAGACGACGTTGGCAGGCAAGTTCATCAGGCTTAGGATGTTCCTTTCGTACCAAGGGTCCAACATTCCAAGGAGGTTGGCAATGTCATTAGTGCTGTCCCCTGTGGCCGTGAGGTGAGGATCCTGGTTAAGCAAAAGCATAAATTATAACAGTGGAATTCTCATATCTCTCTGTTAACTCAACTGTACAGCTCTGCTACTTACAGCTAAGTAAATACATCTTGTTCTCAAAGTATAGTATTTAGTTGGAGAAGTTTTCTACTTACATTAGACAGGGTTGCTCCTTTGGGACTTTGAACCACAGGACCCTGAGACTTCAAACTCCCCTGCCCTGCTGCAGAGTCCCTCTTCACGGGCACAAAGTAGAACTGAAGCCTGAACACCCTGCTGAGACGTGGACACCCACTCTCCTTCCTCCTCAGGCTATTGTAGGCTCTGGCCACCTTCCCTGCTACGTGATCAGCACCAAACACCACCACCCTCAGCGTGGTATTCTGATTGTCCTCGTCACTGCTGAGAATGGGCCTCCTTCTGAAGCACACATGTCTGAGAGTTTGACTTGGTGGCTGGAAAAAGGGCTCAGTACAACGTAACTTAACCTGTTGCGGCAGAGAGTTGGAGCGGGGTTTGTCTCGCACAACTAAAAGGTCTTTGGATTCTGTGTTTCCTAAGCTTTTGGCCCGATTTAGTTTGGGTTTGCTGAAGAGCCGGTACAAGTGCTGGCTGAGCCGAGCTTTGGTCATTGGCTTTGGCGAACATCTGACAGGAGAGGAGCAGAGGTAGTCGTCAGAATCTTCAAAGTAGTCACTATCAGCTCCAGAAGTGACTGAGTAGTGGGACGGAGCGTAGGACTCTGAGGCTACAGACAAGGTGGAGAACATGGAGTCTTTGGAGGCGGTGGACACGGAAGAGATGGTGGAGGCACGATGGTTGGGATTGTATGTATGAAGTATGTTAGATATTGAAGGCAACTCTACTCCATGTCCGTCCTCTTCTTCTCCCTCTACTTCTCCGTTATCACGACTTGTCACATCCTCTTCCTCCTCCTCCTCCCCCTCCTCTTCATCTTCATCATCATCATCATCATTATCATCAATGTTCACCTCCTCTTCTTCCTCAGCATGCCCATTTGTTTCCTGGTCATCAGGCTCATGTTCCAGAAGTGTGTTCAGAACATCTGCAGGGATCAAAAACGACAAATATCAATCATATTCAGCAGTTTATGTCATCTCCAAATTGGGGATGTTATTCCTGGAGCTAAAGAAGAAAAACTTAATCTTGATCAGTCCAAAGAAAAAAAAAAATATTTTTCCTTTGTGAAATGAAGAATACTTTACCAAAGTTATCTTTTTCCCAGTGAAACATGTAACACTTGGCTGTAGGCAAGGGTAGAGTTTGTAGCATTCCTGGAAGGCACAACAGAAAAAAAGAGTAAAACAAAACCCTATCAGAACAACACATGCCGGGAACTGAATTATGATGATGTGATAGCCCCTGTGTAGGAGCCAAAATGCTTGTTTAGCCATTGCTTATTATTTCTATTATTTGTTTACAACACTTTTAATTTGAATTGTAAATTACTTCTGGAAATTATCACGTGGGTGTGGGACATTGGAATTTAAGTCACCAGTTCATGAAATCTGCCCTCTTACCATCAGACCTTCTTCCATTGGATGCTGGGACTCTCATGCTCTCCCTCAGTTGCTCGAGCCCCTGCATCACATGACTGCGACCCTTCACAGGGTCCTTCATAGCCGCAGCGGCCTCTAAGACATCACTTATCGTGGAGAAGATCGACCCCAATTCATTCACATTTTTTGCCTGAAAAGAGTAGTCACGATATGTTATAGTTTAGGTACACGTCTTGACACATTCCTGTCTACTTCTTTAAATAGCAACACTACAGTATTTTCTTTTGGCTTCTTCAAAAGTATGTCAATAAAGTGCACTAGATGTAATGCTACACATGTCCTTTGATGGTATTGTTTACAAGGTTATCAATTATCTTAAATACTATGAACTACTGGTGTTCATTTCAAACGTAGGTAATCAAGCTTTCTATATACCTGTTTAGAAATAACAATTAAACCCATTAACAAAAAGTAAGTAAGTTACACTTAACATATAATTTAATTGTGTTTCTTCTAGTCGACAGTTTAGAGCTCTAAACATACCTGCAGGGCTCTATGGATGCTTTGTAGAGGGTACTTGGTGCCTAGTGAGGACTGGAAGGCGTGTTTGATCAGGTTGATGTAGGTCTCTTCCTGTGAGTGCTGTATGCGACTGAGCTGCTCGGCCACTGAGAGAAAGTCAGCGGGCACCTCGCACGGGTTCATCAACAGCACCGTCCTGCAAGCAGCAACACAGATGGTTTCACTGGTAATGTGTAAACATCTATGCAAACGGTATGGTAGTGGTGCATTAAGGTGGTGTTGAAGGGGATGAATAGGGACTTTCCAGGTCAGGAAGTACTAACCACCTCAATGCTATCACTGAGTTAACCTATTGACACTGAGTGCTAGTTTTCTTTTTACTTTAAAAGTATCATGTCAGATCAGGTTATTTTGAACCTCCAACATGTAGAAACGGGACCAATTTAACAAGAAAGCAGAAGGGGTAAAGATACCACAGATAATCTGAAATGAACTGAAAAATATTTGTCATGATGAACATACCACTGCCAAAAGGGCTTTACAAACAAGTTGCACTCATACAGAGTGGATTGTTTACTTATATCACCATCACTTTTTTAAGCATCATATCCTACGTTGTGTACAGCCTGCATAGCCTACATGTACAGTGTATTCTTGTGTTTTAAAGTCTACACAGAAAACGTTTTTTTAGTTTTTATTTTCTGAACTTACATGGTCTTGGAGCTCTGGCCAGGGGAGTTAAGGAACTGTTCTTCTCTCACCAGTCTCTGAAAGGAAATCCCTGTGGGAAAAATAGAAAAAATATACTCTATTAGTGAATTCCATCTTGTGATACTTTTTAAAATGAACAACTCAACAACAACACAAGGTTACTTATGACAATGTCCTAGAGTTGCCCAGTTGCAGGCAGATAAAGTAGGAGAGTATTATTTAGGACAGCAGACACACCCATGATGATACGTCACCAACAGGTGCATGATGCTACCTGCCCAGTGAGATTTACCCTAAAGGCTAAATGCGAAAAAATAACTGGTGGTTTGATTTCCCTGTGGCTGCAAAGAAGTTATTGAGCGCCAACATTTTAAAAGCTTTGAGGAGGCAGAGGGACAGACTGAGAGGGCTGTATATTGTTTGAGAATGAACTAGCAGAGAGGATGACGAGGTGCACAAGACTCGCAGAATGACAGGTGAGTACATTAATGCACCTTAATAAATGTGATGTGTTCATATGCTGGCTGCCCTCTGTTTGCATTGATGTGTGTGTATGGCTGCAGTCGCTGTGGACTTTATTACGATATTATCTCTGTGTTGTCTGCTTTGTGGCGTTGTATTCTGCTGTGCTGAAGATAAGAAGTGTCGTTTTTTTTATTTAGAGGCTATGGAGGCTTGATGGCTTCATATTGTATGCGTTGGACCCACTTTAGTGTCCGTCATTATTTCTTGTATTTACTTTATTTATTTGAAAAGCGCATCAAATCACCTTGTTTCAATCATTCATTCAACAATTTAAAAGAAAAGTTGTGGCTGTGACTGCATTAATTTATTCTGTTGATGTGTTATCAGCACTTCCTTTGACCCTTCCTGTACATTTGAGTATACTCAAAGTGTTTACATGTCGCTTCTTCTGCTTTTTGTTTTGCAAATGCTGAAGCCTCATTGGCTTTCAAACCATTTCACATTAGAATGAAGAAGTGTCCAGTTACACTTCAAGCCTTATCATCTTCCTGTTATTGATGTTGGTCCTGCTGATGTTTGATGTACACAATATAAGCACTGTCCTCTGCTGTAGTGTCATCCTAAATGCATTTTGTTGAATTGCCACTAGGGGGAGTGTGATTACCAAGTTTGAACGACAATAGTGTTTCAGAGACTCAGTCAAGAGAGTGATATAGAAATAGACACACTAACACTAACACTAACACACACACACACTACATATTGTGGTTCTTGAATACCAGTTAACGATCTATATTTACCGGGAGCCTTGATCTCCAGTTGTAGAGTTGAGAGGAGGTCTTTGCAGACACTGCAGTAAGGCTCAGGCCAGGTGAGGAAGAAGCGAAACACCTCAATAGCTTTCTCAATCAGCTCTTTGTCTGGAGGACAGTATGGAGTCTGCAACCGAGGCACAAATGAAGTATTTTAGTTGGGATCATACATTGCATTACTTAATGTACTCATCATTACTATATTAGTGGACCAACCACTCAGGTCTTTTGAAAAGAGGAGGGTTTCCTCAAAGCAAGTGATGATGTACAAACTTGTTATATTTTTTATTTAATCCTGATGGATCACATATGTAATCAAATCTGTTAATGTTATGTAAACACCTGTTAAGCACATTATCCAGCATGTATGCTTAATAAGTGGAGCAATATAACTGTAACTAACGGCTTAAATCAATATTGGCTTATCCATTATTACATTACTGCTCATTTTTGAAACCATGTCACATATCTTGGAGTTAGTTAAGCCAGTTCACTTTCCAAATTAATTCTACAGTAATTTGTCACAATGTTACAAAATCTTAAGGGTATCACACTATCAATGGCTACACAGCTAACACTCTGGCATTCTTAGTAACCACTGAAAATAAAAAGTGTTGTGTGAAAGTGTTTGAATCATGCTTGAATCTTCTCTCATAGTAACGCATAAAAAATACGTCATAGTGGTTTGCGTTGAGGAACTAACAAAGGTTTTGAAAGTGCTCTTTCAGGTCAAACACTGAATGATACTGAGAAGTGAGGAAAGCTTAATGATTGATAACATGTTGATATTGATTTGTACCTGTAGCAACGTGGAGGAAAACATAATAGCGAGTGGAGTCACCAGCTCATACTGACACTGCTCCTGAACCTGAACTCACACACATTGAGACAGACAGAGAGAGAACAGGGATTTGGGTGAATATTCAGCAACTATAGTACTGTTTTACTTCATTGAGACAAAATCAAACATTACATGAACAGTGGACAACATCTTCCTCCCTTGACCTCTCACCTCTTTGGTCTTCTTGAGGATCTGTTGTAAGAGGATGATGAAGTTCTCAGGGTCCCTCTTCACCAGCTCCTCCAGGCTCCAGCGGTTCATTGACTGACCGGCAGAGCACATCAGCACTAAAAGACGGCACATGTGGATTCATGTTAGTGCACAAATTCAGACAGCCTCATACAAAATGAACATGTTCTACCTCACTACTACTATTTGCCTCAACCCCCCAAAAGACAACGACTTACTGAAACCTCTCCAGCCCTGAGTAGTTATATTTCAAATTAAGGTTTTGTGCATATGAGCAGAGCTGTGCCACGCTGCACGTACTTATTTGATTGATCATCACTGAATCAGTATTTTGTTTTTGAGTGATAGCAGACTAAATGAGACAGAGGCAATCACTCGACGATATTTACAACCCCACGTAGTGATACTAGGTTCGTTTTTGTTGCATATTTTGCTACCTAGTGCAACGGCTGTTTGCAGAGACCACTATATGTATATGGCCACTGGTCTAAAAATATACCATTTGCTACCACTACTAAATGGCTGGTGTATTATTTTGACAGCATCAACACTGTGTTTGTAGTTGTGCATTATAAAATACAACTTGTCTTTGTGCTTTTTGAAATACACGCTGATGAAACAGAGAACAGAGAAAAAGCCAAGTTTATTTAGCTTTCTGTACATTGTTCGAAAGAAGCCCTGTAAAACCCATTTTGTCCTTTGGGCCATCATTAAGAAGCAATTATTTATCACAAAAAACAAGAATTACACACATGCTTATTATTTATTGCAACCTTTACATATGAGGCATTTAATTCCAATTGTTCATTTCAATAAATCGTAGCTTATAGAACTACAAGAAAAAACAGGTTGTTTATGAGTTGGGCCAAAGGCCGGTCTGTAACAACTCACAGCAGGACATTAAAGTCCATAACTGTTAGTGCTGGTGCACTTCAGGCGTGTGTTTTATCACCTTTTGTTCAGTGTTTCTTGTTAGGATGTTTTGTCAGGACAGATTTCCTGTTGCAAGAAAACAGAGTTAAGGTATCCTCAAGAAAATACGTGTTTTGGTACTAAATATAAGGAAATCTACAATAGGGATAACTAGACTCATATCAATATTGCACAGTTAATAGGACGTTTGGATTCCATTATCATTTTGTTTTCACAAAAAAAACACTAGAAACTGTATTTTAGACATTATAGCTTTTGAATGTCTAGGAAGAAGAATTGTTGAGCTGATTGCAGGTTTCTATATCTTTGAAATGGAAATGTAATAAAACAACAGTAGAGATCTGTGAATACATCATCTCACACAGCAATATGAAAAACACACACTCACAAAAACAACTAAGACTGATTGCTGATTCCTCACAAGCACCTACAGTACTATCCATTTGATCCCTCAGTCTCAACAACTCCAACTCTTAGAGGAGCTCAGGTCCCAAGGGTATAATAACACATCAGTGTGTTGGTATTTCGGGTTACACATAAATGATTTCCATGAAACTTCTTTATTTTTCTAAAGTTTTCTGCACTTAGGAGCATCATGAGCATTTCCCGGACAGCACTATGGTTTGTTTTTGATAAAATGCCATTACTGGAGATTAAGCCGCAGGTTTTCAAAAATACCCTGATAAGATTTCAATTATAACATGTTGTAAGTTCATATGATTGTAATCACACTTCTGTCCGGCAGTGGCTCAGTCAGTAGGGGCTTGGACTGTGAGCCGGTTCAAGTTTAAGTCCCCAACCAGACCTAAATATGGAGTGTGGACTGCTACTTGGAGAGGTCCCAGTTCACCTCCTGCCCTGCTGTGGGGCCCTTGAGCAAGGCACCGGACACCCCCCCACCCCCTTCACTCCCATTGCTCCCCGGGCACTGTGCAATAGCTGCCCACTGTTCCTAGTACTAGACTCCTGGTACTAGGATGGGTTAAATGCAGTGGCCAAATGTCACTGTGTGTGCTCTGCATGTGTGACCATTAAAGAGGGTTTCATCCCTCCGATTCTATCTATCTACTTAAAGACAACAAACCAGGCGGTAACCTACCAGCCTGAAACATGAAATAATTCTAAAGTTTGCTTTTTTATCTGATATCCAGGGTCTCAGGTCTATGAGAAAATTACCCTTCGTTCTAACCTAATTTCTGACCTCAGTTAACACGTACTGAAGGGTTTGTGGTCTCAACCTTTAGTTTCATGTCTCCTTCAATATGGCATGATATTTATTTTGTAAATAATGGTCACATGTATAGTACACTACATGAGTAAGGGCACATCTTGTGATTGACAGGTCTCTTCCTTGTAGTAATGAAGTGAAGGGGAGAATGAAACCTGAAAAACAAACTCTTCAGCTGGCATGTTTTATACATTTGAAATCATATAATCCTAATCGATCAGGGTATAAAACCTAGAACATGTTTGTATAAGTAAATGTCAGAGCGTCCTTCGGGAGGCCGATGCCAATCTTATCTCCTGCCATGTTTTACACCCTCTCACTAATTTGTGCCTCATGATGCCCCACTCACACACTGTGGTCTGTGCCACCACTTCCTCTCAGCTGTCTATTCACACAACTTCCTCCAGGCCTCAATAACGTTCCCCTGATGATCTAACAGCTAGTGCGTCATCAACAACAAGCTCAGAAACCATGTACTCGAATGCCGTTTGCTGAGTGTCTGTCACAAGCTGCCCTTGTGTTGAGAAAGCAAGAACAAACAACTGCCTTCTGTTCAAGTCAGCCCTGTAAACAGCACATTCAACTGTGTGTACTAGGGTGGATATTTCTGAGAAAATGTGTTGCTTGTACCAATTGATTTGAATTATGGTCTCTGACCACCTTAATTAAGACTTGGACCCCAATTAAAAGATGTTAACGTAGATGGGTCATGACGTTTGAATATCCCTATACCTTAAATTCAATATTGCAATATGTTTTCCAAATTCTTGCCAAGAAGAATCTCGGAATAGGAATGAAGACACCTAAAGTGGACCATATCATTTTGTAACTCTGGTATTGCCTGTATATCAGTATATTACAAATACATAATTGTATCACATGACACATTATGCTGTGTCTGTAATGACTTCTCATATCTTAGATATAAGGTTTTATCTGAAAAGATGCATAATAATTCACGCAAAAATCTTAATTGAAGCAGTGCAGAAACATAAAAAGTAATTTTTACATGCGTCACTGCCTTCTTAAACCAAATCTGAGCTGTGGTCCTTATCACTGCTGTGGCCCCTGGAGACTTACCGTTCCAGTGGTGAGCTGCTGTTGGGCTCTGTCTCAGCCCGTCCAGACATCTGTCCAGAAGGTGCTGGATCCTGTCCTCTGTGCACGACGTGTGCTGCATCCTTACTGCTCAGTTTCTGTGAAGGGACAGGAGACAGAGCTGGTCTTAGCAATCAGAATCTGATACATTCCCATTCATGTTTTCTGTGGAATTTTATCTCCAAATTCATTTACATGTGTTCAAAATGTTCACATACACGCATGCACACAAACATGTCCCTCTCTTTTCATGAACAGTATGTGTTATCAAGTATGTTTTTGCATAAATGCAGGTCACCCATTAGGTATGGAAATGTGTCTAAGATACACAAACCATAAAGGGAAATTTTTATAGGGGAAGGAAAAACAGACAGGGGTTTGCTTGTTTTGATATTTGGTTTCCATAGTTCCTGAAATGTCACATGCACATATGTTTTGAAGTCTGTTCTGCCTCAAATCAGTGAGTTTTATAAAAGTTTTTTTTTTTTTTTTGCCACATTAGATTTAAAATCACTTGTAAAACAATGCTGTTGATGCTGCGGATCAGACAGACATGTTGGAAAAAGACAAAGGAATAATTTCAGTTTGACCACAGACTAAGTCCATTATGTCTTCAACACTGACTCAGAAGGGTTTTTTGAACTTCACTTTTTGAACTTCCATTTATCTGTACTTTTACAGCATCAGAGGGCAACGTAGGGGTGGCTCCATGTTTCACTTCTGTTATGACCACTTCTCATCAGAAGCAATATACATATCAAGAAACTGGGGACATCCCATCAGCATCGTGAAACATTGGAGTGACAGATTTATCTTTAAGGGTAACAACATCCATGATGGCAGGTGTTAAATGACACAATTAGAAAGCTGCAACACCAACCAAACAAAACCAAAAGTCACCCCGGACAGCTAGCCAAACCAAGATGTTTCAAATTGATACACACATTCGTTCAGTGACCACTTCTTCACTGGCAACTACAACATTGCAAGTTTTCAAAATTCCCCAGAAAGGTGATTTTGTTGTGGAACAACTTGGGTCCGATATAATCAGACAAAAATCATATCTGCACATGTCGCTATTTATAAGGCAAACCCCCTGTCTTGTCAAGAGTTCATTTATGATTCACACAAATGGTGTTAATGGTTGTTTGAAGGATAACAATGCTTTTTGGTTAATTATGTCACTTTGACTTTGCATACATTTAAACTACAAATATTGCGAGAATGCCCCATCTAGCCAGTTTCTTGTTTTTTTGTATGTATGAATTTTATTTCATCAGACATTGTTAACTTCACATACAAACTAGGATGAACTGGTTTACTGACTACAGCTTCTCCAGATGGGAAAAAGCTTGTGACTTAATATGCAGGATATATATATATATAATATTATTATTATTATTATATATATATAAAAAACACCTTATATGAATATATGGATATATACACAACATTTAGACACTACACACATCTGTCCAATTAAGACATTTGCTGTAGAGCATGATTATTGAAGAGACACATTTAGATTTTTTGTTCATGTTTTAGACTAATACTTGACTAAAAGGGATTTTAATAATGAATGAATATTCATTGGAACGTGGTTCAAAGGAAAGTAACGTGGTTGCTTGTTAATATATTTGTGAAGCTTCTCTTACCTAATCAAGTTTTACATGGAAATACTGTATATATATGTGCTACTTCTGGGAAAAGTCTACATTTGAGAAACAGAAGAACTTTACTTCCCTTAAAAAGCTTTTTAAAGATTTGCTTTTTTTATTCACATTTGACAAGCTGTGCAGTTTTTGTTTGACATGTAAAGCCACATTTTTAACAACCTAATAATTTAATAACTTACATTTATATAGCGCCTTTCAGGGGACCCAAGGTTGCTTATTTAGATTATATTAAGAGCTAAATGTTGACACACAATGAATTCCTTGCTTCATTGATGAAAAATAAGCATGCGTGTTTGTTAACCTATTCTTTAATAAGCATTTCAGCCCACATAGACAGAGATTAAAACTGTTTTTGGCTGATTACATCTTCTCAAACTTTCCCCAGAGCATGCCACAAATTCCCCTTTTCATACCATTTATTTTTGTTATTGGATGAGTCACTTGCTCATACACACCCACTCACAAAATAACCCTTCTTGTCACACACACACACACACACACACACACACACACACACACACACACACACAAACACACACGCACGCACACACACAAACACACACACACACACACACACACACACACACACACACACACACACACACACACACACACACACACACACACACACACACACACGCTGGACACTTCAAAGCAATAGGCTCACATTTTGGAGAATATCATTATTTGTCTTCACTCTTTGCAAAAGTCTGAAAATAATATTGATACCTATTTCATATATGTCCATTTGCTTAACTAATTTAACTTCATGAATGGAGACTGTCTGAGGATAACAACATCCATCTACCAGCAGGTGCGATTTATCCTCTATTCCAGGCTTTATGCTAAGCTAGCTTTGCTAAACAACAGCTGGTACTGAGTGGTATTGATATAAGGTTCGTCGCGAAAGTGTACCTACCAGAATGTCGAACTATTTCGAACACTAACCACACAAACACACCTATTGAAACGTTACAAACCATTGTTCATTCATGCTTAATAAAGTATAATACACAGTGTGGCAGGAAGCTCATGCAAACCAAAGACTGAGAAATAAAGCTCATTTATCCCCCTCCACTTTACTCCCTTTCCTACAGTTACCATTCAACAACAATACCTCCTGCTCCAGAGGTAAACACATCCATGCAGCCCTTGTTCTCAGCTGTCCCTCCTCCCCAGAGAGCCATTGTGTCTAAGAGCTGTACAAGTGGCACTGAACAGGGGAATAGAGCCATGCTTTTTGGACACTTGTGCTTAGCACTCCGGTCATTGTAAGGGTTGGACAGGTCTGGATGAAAGCCCGGTCAATGTGGAAGGAACTAATAAGTCAGATACATGATGACTCCTGCATCCAGGATGGGGTTCAATGGATACGTGTTAAGGTAATAAAGAGTTGAAGACACTATGTGAGGTGGCAAAACACAGTGAAAGTGTTGTGTGGTTTAGAGCAGTGGTTCCCCCCTTGGGGGGGCGCGCCCGGTGCCAAAGATCGCAGGGGGGGCGCCAGGCCTCAGATGATTTGAGGCCAAATATCGTATTTAGACTTTTTTTTTTTTTTACATATAATTGTAACGCAATACATGATTGTCACTAAAAGCCTTGTCTCTACATTACAATAAAATATTAAAAATAATTGATTAATTAATTTGAATAAAAATTCAAGTTAGTAGCTATTATAGGCATAAAAAGACAGAAATGTATAATTCTTTCTTTAATAGAAATGTTTCTTCTGCCCGTAAAGTGTCCAAACCAGGCTTTTTCTGGATAAGCGCATTTTTGAAACATAGTCATTGTCCATGCCGGTTTCAGATTATTTGTCACAGTTGCTCCGATCAGATCGGTCTCCTCCATTTTGTAGATTATTTACGACTTTTGAATCCACATAAACACATTGGCAAAATCCGGCTTACTTTGAGCATGTGTTTTAAACAGTTTAATCCCTTTGTGAATTGTTTCCACTTGCGCCGTCCTTTCATTTCTTCATACAGCGGGAATCCAAATGAATTAATCCTGAGTCCAATAACCATCAAAGTCACTCCAATAGTGCTCTTTAATTACGCTTTCATCCTCCTTTAACAACATACTTCACATTCATCCAGTTTGTGACAGTAGTTGTAGCATTTTTTAGACCCCCCCCCCCTTGTATGTGTGTGTGTGTGTGGGGGGGGGGGGGGGGGGGGGGCGCAACTTCCAACAGGAGTCATTTGGGGGGGCTCTTGGGAAAAAAGGTTGGGAACCTCTGGTTTAGAGGACGGCATCGAGTTGTTATGTTGGTGTTGATGTTGGTTTTACAGTAGTAGTCAAATTGTATATAAGTAATGGAATCATATATGTCACAAAGATTTTATATTATGAGTCTTTGCTGATGGACATTTCCCAACTCAAACATACTTCTGTATAAGCTTTATTGTAACAACAGAAGGCTATGTTGCCATGGCACTGTGAGTGGTGCAATCTCCTATAATCTGCCACAATATACATTTATTGGGATTTTAACAGAAAATGTCAATCCCAACTCCAGAGTGTCAGCATAGTTGTTGATGTGGAGTTTCTAGTAGTGTTACAAATGCATGAGTCTCTAATGTTTCATAAGAGGATATATGCAGCACATCCCTAAGAGTCAACAAGGTCACTTCCGCTTTTTCATTGGTTGCAAATTTAAACAGTCGGACAATAACAAGTAGTGTTCTTGTCGTGGAAGAACCACTAGATTCACACTGGACTGACAGTTAATTCCATTTCCAAGATTTCTGCACCTCCACCTGTGTCTCTCTTTCTCAAGCTGTCCTCCTTTTGCAGACTGCTTCCCATCTTTCCCACTGATCCCATTACCAACTGCTTCCTAACAGGAAGGTGGCGTCCCTGCTCAGCTGAGGAAGCAGGTGCCTCCCTATTGTTGTGGTGTGATCAGACTCTCAGATATACTCCCACAGACCAGGGAGAAGAGCTTGTGTATGTGTATGTACATTATGTCTGACTGTCATTTTATCTCAACCCTCCCCCCATTTAAAGAATATGATATTCAGATCCGGGCCTCCTCCACTGGCCAATAGAGCTTCTCTATACCCCCTTTCTCTCCACTGATCCACTGGATGTGAACTGGCTTTTCTTATGGCTTTAGGAAACCCCAGCGGCCAAACTCCAAAGCTCTCCTGTAACTAAGTGCTTCCCTTCAGTTCAAACAAACACTACCGGTGGGAACTGAACAGTCTAAGTGGACCACTGTTAGCATAAAACACATCACTGGGTCTAAAAACCCAGCAAGAGCTCTCATGGATATGTGGATGTTGGAATTTCATTTTTTTCTAAACACTTTCTAGGATTTATTGCTCAAGTTGGCAGTGAGGTGAGATTATTTTATTAACTGCTGTCCCCAATGTCAAGGATTAACTTTGTATCTTATTTTAAACCTTTTTCAGCCGGTTAATGAAAAAAATAAGTTTTAATGGAGATTGGAGATGATTATTTACCTGATAAGGAATAACTGCTTCTTGCTGCAATATCATGCTGTACTTATTACTTATTATACTCAAGTAGGCCAATAGTATATGCAACTTTATATAAGAGACTCAAACAGGAAGTAATGACTTAAACAAATAAATAAGCGAGAGACAACTCTTTGCTCTAGTTAATCTAACAGAACCAAAACATAGTGGTTGTTACAGAAAAGAAGGCCACCCTATATAATATTTGGTATTCACTTCCTCAATAAATCCTGATAAACATAATCATAACACTACCATTAATGCAAATATCAGGTTCTGTATTATCAAGTCATAATACTTAACTCCAAACAACATGAGCCAGTAAAGACTACAATACACCAACATAACTATGTTCCTGTCGGCTCTGTTTCACAACACTAAGTTTTAACATTCAACAAATTATGAGATTTTCTTGATCTCCAGTAGAAACGTTATCCTATTATATTTGATCGAATGCAATTGAGAAAAAACACGTTTTCACCACTCCTACATCCCTTATTATTTAGTAACAACAGGTGTGATGTGCATGTGCAGAGATGCATATTTGCACATATACGGGGGTGTTGACCTCAAAGTATTTGTTGTAAAGGTGAGAATGAAGATTTCACTGATACAGCCGTAAAGAGGCAAACAGGAAGCACCGTGGTGAATAACACCCAGCGTTGCACTCGGATACTGCGTTTAACCGTTGCTAGATTTGAAAAAAAAAACATTAAAGTGACTTGCTTCAATCCTGTTATCTCATATCTGTTGTAACAAACAACAAAGCATGTCAATATCTGCTCCGTCTAAGACATTTCATTAATCTGATCTTTTCTCAGCTTTCTTTCAAGCCTGACACGTGAACTCCTATGGCAGTTGTTATTTCTCAACAGGAGATGATTGTATTGAAACTGATTGTGTAATGAGACCATTTCTAAGAAAAATGGATGACCCCGTTCTTAGGTTGCGCGTTGTTAAGTTGGTCCTTATCTGTCAAGATGAAGGCAAGAAACAAGGAATTTGTTACAATTAAGGCTATGGTGAAAATGTATTGTAATGTTTTTTTATTAAGACTCATAACATAATAGATCACCAACAAGAGAAAAGGTTGTTCATTAAATGAAGAGGCAGTGTTTTTCTCATGGCTATAGAGAAATCAAAGCTCAATGTATCTACTTTCATTTCATTTTGTGCAATCAAATCCAACCTCAAGAATACAGCGGCATAGATTCGAAACTTGAGATTTGGAATCGAGTCAAATCACAAAAAAAATTACTCGAGGCTTGACTTGCATTCAAATTGTGCAAAGCCACACTACTGGAACATTTTAAATAATGTTACTTCTTATGATAAAAGAACCGTTCTCAGACTAAGAAAAACACTTTTAAATAACACAGCTTTAAAAAGAAAATGTTTAATAATTAAATAATACAAATCTACACTTTTAAAGTTAGTGTTTAAAAGACCTGAGCTTACTTGACGGCTGTAGCTGCTCCTCGTGTCACACCTGAACCTCAAACTAAACCCTTTACAGTCGATGTGCTTTGTGGGTAATGGAGGTGCCAGGTTTGACAAGCAAGAATTACTGGTTCTGCTGCACTGATTTTGATCCTCGTGCTTTTTAAACTATTGATTGTGAGTGCAAAGCTAAAACAGGATATGAGTTGTTCAACTTAACACTTCAACTGGGCAAATAAAACAAATTAGAAAACGTATTTTCATATGGGTTTACCTGAATAAGATCACTGGAGATTAGAATTTGCCATCTTCAGTTACTTCTCTTACATTACTGGTTATGATAACCTGAATTAAAAGTCAGTAAAATGTCACCTTCATTGACCCCCTACGATGACTGTACCTTTTAATTCACATGTGGCAGACAGGTTGTTGATTTTGTAGTGCAAAAGGATGTAGAGTTCAGGCGTTGGCTCAGTAAAGTTTCTATTGGGTGGAGCCTCCAACGAACACTGACAATCAATCTGAAGTTTGCTTCAAAGACAGTTACCAGGATTGCAGTCATTTATCACTGGTTGTCACTTTTCAGCACAGTTTTTATACTTATTCAAATAAATGAAGAATGGAGTAAAGACTTCTCAGTATTTGTCATTGTGTGAAGTGCATATAAATGTTCAAATCAGTTACACCTGCTCTGTAAAACCTGCTTCAGCCACTGCAAATCACCCCAGGAACATGAACCAATATCACTTTGTCTCTAAAGTGCTGACACAGTTATCTGATATGAACAGGTCGAATCTGCCTAAATAATTATTTCCATTTACAGATACAGGCATTCAAAGTGAGATAACTACCAGGCGCCTAACACGTGGTTCTGTGTCTCTACTTCCTCAGCATTTACTTAAAACATGAATCATAAAAAGCATGTGAAAAAGCAGAAGTTCCCAAAATGGTATCACAAGGGGGGCCGCTGTGCTCACAGAGGGGGGCTTGTCAACATGACAGCTTTTCCCATCACTGTGAGGCTGATGCTGCGTTTCAGCTCTTCTGACACAAAACAAGAGGCAGAGAAAAGATCTTGCATATTGTAAAAAAAAAACAATAACATGAGTCAAAACAAGATGACGTGGAATGTTGACAGCTTTAAAAACAGGAGTCCCCAATATGTCAGTATACTATCATTTTGAATACTGTAGATGGATGAAGATAATTCATCTGTAATTAAGTAATACTGTCAAAAGTGATTGTATTCTGGGGTAATTAGTGGATGTTTAGTTGCAAACATTTGAACACTTCCAGATCAGTATACTGTCAGCCATGGAGTCACTGTTTCTTGAACATTACCAGAAGACAACATTATCAGATCATCATGCAGGCTGACATTCATTTACTGCTGTCCACATCTGATCAAGGTGCCCTTTCAAAATAAAGTGTACTGTTACTGTACGTCAAATAAACGTGATTGTCTTACCTGCAGTTTACCATCCAGCATTCATCGCTTCTGTATGCATCAAAAGAGTCCTGAAGGGTCTTCAGCTTACTGCTAGCCATTCATTCAACACACACATCACGGTTTAACAGGCAAACCCACATCCTGGGCATGGCAGGCAGTGCAGCGAAGTGAAATCAGCCTCGAGTATCTGGTTGTAGCTCTCTGCTGCGCTCAAAGACTTCTACGCTTCACACATGCCTCACAAACAGGAAGTGTATGAAAGAGGTGCATGTGAGCACAATGAGGGAGGCTGCTGGTGTGTGTGTGTGTGTGTGTGTGTGTAGGTGGGAAGTGGCATTGTGTGTGTTTTTCTTCATGCGTGTGTAGGAGGTTGCATGTGGATTTTGAAGGGATGTTGGCCCTTAAAAGGAAGTCATCAGTTTGACGTGTTTGTTTTCATGCTATTTTCACACTTGAATGAAGTGTCTTTGTTTGGGTTTTCTGGCTTTGTTCATTATTTTCTTAAGATATGGAGTATTGGTTGTACTGTCTGTGCTTAATGGTATTAACACAATACACACAAAAAGAGTAATTCAATTTAGACCTATCAACATTTCATAATCAATGATGTAAACAAGTAATATTTCTCACCTGTATCAAGATATAATATACATTTCAAGTCTCAACGACTGTTACTAATAACACTGTGTGTATATAAATCACAATTCTTTAGAATGAATTGGAATAAACTGGCCCCTTCTTTATTTCCTTAAAGTTTGAGGTCCATATTCCTACTCTCTCTGCAAACCCCTCCGACAGGGAAACACAGAACTTACTTCCCCCTCCTGCTTTGCTTCTCATTTACATTTCATGTTATTAGTGCGACTGTGAATTCCCCTTCTCTAGAATTGAGAGAAATATTGTCACGCCATACAAAACAGTGACAGTAAATAGTTTTCCTTGTGTATCTCAGCACAATTTTTAAACTTTCTAAACTTGTTTACATACACCCTTTTGAATGACCTTTATACCTAATGAGTTTAATGAAAGATGGCAAAGCAAGTTGATAATCATGTATGTACATATTGTTTATACCTAACTCTTTCTTATAACATGTTGGCAACGTATTTCATATTTCCAAAAATCTTCAATATAAATTGCTCAATGTTGTTCAATGTAATCAAGGAAAACATGTTAGAGTTGGTACTATCAAAAATACAGTCTTGACGATGGAAGGAGTCAGTTAAAAAATGTAACTGCATAATTCACATCACAATTTTCACAAATCACAAAGTAATTTGTATCTTCTGGTTGTGATTAATAACCAAAACTTGGTCCAGAAATTGCGTCAGGTTTATATCTGGAAATGAAATGACTGGAAAATTGCTGAATGAAACCAATTGCAGAAGAGAGAGAGAGAAAAAAAGCTATGTTGAGATAAATGAAAAAACGGCTGATTGTCAGAAATGTTTTTGTTTATTTGATTGTTTTAAATTTCACTTCTCTAATTGTTTTATTTCTAAAGAAGCAGTATGTAAGCCACGGCAGGATGATGATTTCCAGAGAGGGAAGTATAACCTAGAAATTATTAACAAAATTGGATTGAATGCAAATTATATTTTGTATCATAACAACTGTAGTTTTGGCTGATTTTACTGTAAACTTTGTGTAAATGTTAACAATTCCTTTGGTTTTCTGCAATTCAGCTTTACAGACAGGTGAAAAGCTGTCAAACATTTACATGATGTCATTCTTCTTTCCAGCTGGTGAAGCGGGAAGTGTCCGCTGAGCAGATCTGTTCTGACATAATGAGATACAATTGTTTTAATTCTTCTTTCCCAGCAAGAGCTGAAATGAAGAACTAGCTATAACCTGCAAAAAATGTGATCATCCGGTGTTGTTTGTAAGAGTGTATTTTTATTTGTTTGTGACGACTTGACTGTTTTGCCTAAACATCTTATGTAACACCAAAAAAACCTTTTGCTGAAGTTCACTGTTTACATGAATAGAATAGAATAGAATAGAATAGAATCGTTTAATGTCATTATACATGTACAATGAGATAAATTAATGCTTCTCCCTTTCAAGGGTGCCATCAAAACAAAAAAACATCACAACATAAGACAACAAATACACGCAGCATACATACTTAGGAATAAGGAATAAAGTGCAGTAATTATTTCCAGGAGTATAAAAATAAAATCTATATTGTAATAAATAATAATAGTAGGTATGTATTCATAATAATAATAATGATATATATGTATATGTACAGAGTCACATTTATTTCACATGCAGGATGATTAAGAGGTATGACTTTCAGGTGTTAAGAGCAATGATGGCTCTTGGGAAAAAACTGTCTTTGAGTCTGTTTGTTTTGGATTTGATACACCTGTAGCGCCTGCCGGAGAGCAGCAGGTTGAACAGGTGAAGGCCGGGGTGTGAACTGTCCTTAACAATGTGTTTGGCTCTTCTGAGGCAGCGGGAGGTGTAAATGTCCATCAGGGAGGGGAGAGGGCAGCCGATGATCCTCTGTGCTGCTTTTACAACTCTCTGGAGCCTCATCCTGTCGGCCTCAGTGCAGCTGGCGTACCACATTGTGATGCAGTATGTTAGGCTCTCGATGGTAGATGATGTGGCCAGTGCTTTTAGTTTCTATAACAACATTTCCTTTAGAGTTAAATATATAATGAAGGATATATTATATATATTTTCTAAGTTAAAAGCTTTCCCATATGGCTTTGTATATTATTTGTATTATTGCAATTCCCTTGAAGTAGATCCTTCACATGAGCTAATGTGTTCTTTTATGTATTCATTTGTGTTGTTAAGCTTGCATTTATGCCTTTATTATGCCATGTTATATCCCTTGCATTGTTTTATAAATAATCTCAGCTCTAAAAGTCTTAACATTAAACTCAGCAGTATACAACAGCCTTCTCTTGTATTTTAATATTTACCATTCAGACCTGCAGCAGCCAATCATCTTCATGCTCGGTAAACAAACGGTGATGTGCCTCCACCGCCTGGGGGAAGAGGTCACCTCTGGCTGCAATCAGGTCGGGCTGCTGTTACTTTGCATGGCCGCAAGATGGCAATGTTACTTCTATTGCCAACATTCAACAAGTCCAGTGAGGCTGCAGCTGCATCAGGTTGGTTTGAAGGACAGAGGCACATTGCACAACACAGGAGGGATGTATTCTGCAAAGCAATGCTCGTTTGCGAAGTTTATGGTGTCTTGTAATATCCCAATGGAGGATGATATATGTCAGTATACTATCTGCTGTCATGGGTTTCAGACAAGGAGAGGGTCACTTACAAAATGTATCAAACTGTATAAAATGGAATTTACACTAAAATCAAGCAAACGTCCAAATGATGATCACTTCACATTTTACATTTTGAGAAACAAATCCCTTAAAATCTTCAACAGTGGAGAATCTAAAGTTCATTTGGCTACTATGTTGCGTTTATGTTTCTTCTGTTTTACATTGGTCCCGTTTATATTTTATCTTCCAAGAGTGCCCTTATAATGGTGCATGTTAATTACATTTCTAGATTATAGTACCACATTAGACATACAATTAGAGTTAAAGTTATGTTTTTTTTTCAAGATGGTGTATTTATTACCAGAATAGCTATTTCAAATCACGTTGCATGTCTCACAAAATAACAAATATCGTTTAACTGTAATTTACGATAATAGGCCTAATAATAGCCTTTGATTAATGTGATTTAATGCCGTATTTGAACGATCCTGTCAAGTGTCGTCCAGATGAAGGTGTCCCAGTGCAGTGTTGGTTCCAGCTGTTTTCTGCGGTAATCTGCGTCTCGTCAAATATTTCTGACGCACCACCAGTGGATGTCGTTGTTCCGCCTGGTGTCACCCCTCGAGATGAGCTGACCGAAAGCTGTGCCAAACAAGATCCGATCCAAGAGAGAGGGAGGGAGGGAGAGTGAGGGGAGAGATAGAGATTGTGAAAAGACCGGCAGGAGGAGTGGGACTTGCTATAAGGACACTAGCGACTCTTAAATCCGGCTGCTCCTCTATTTATACGCAGCAGATTTGAAGAAACAAACAACAAAACAGGAGGAGCTGTGATTGAATTCCGATAAAGAAAAAGTAGACTAACATCGCCGGTTCTTACATATTTTTAAATTATTCTCAGGTAATGTGAGCTTTGTATACATTTTCCCAAACCTCCCATTCATGTGGTGGGACTGAATGTTACTTTTATATCACTGTAAAATACTAATTCTAACCCCAGTGTTTGTTTGGAAAGTGTTTGCAGACTGCTTAGCCATCACCAAACTTAACTCTCTCTCACTCTTCCCACACGCTCTTTCCCTTTCTCCTCCAGCGGCAGAGACACTTAGGGACCGAGGGACCTACCATGCTAAGGGCTGTGGATATTGTCCTCTCTGTGCTGCTCGCCGCCTCCCTGTCGTGCCGGAGCGTCCTGGGCGGCTACGGGGTGAGCCTGTTCGCGGCGCAGACCTCTCCCCCGGACCCCTGCTACGACGAGCACGGCAACCCGCGGCGCTGCATCCCGGACTTCGTTAATTCCGCCTTCGGTAAGGAAGTGAAGGTGTCCAGCACGTGCGGAAAGGTGCCCAGTCGCTACTGCGTGGTGACCTCGGCGGAGAAAGGAGACGAGAGGACCAGGAACTGTCACACCTGCGACGCCTCGGACCCCAAGAAGTACCACCCTCCAGCGTACCTGACGGACCTCAACAACCCGCACAACCTCACCTGCTGGCAGTCCGACAACTTCCTCCAGTACCCGCAGAACGCCACCCTGACTCTGTCCCTTGGAAAGAAGTTTGAGGTCACTTACGTGAGCCTGCAGTTCTGCTCGCCTCGACCGGAATCCATGGTTATTTACAAGTCTATGGACTACGGTAAAACTTGGGTGCCCTTTCAGTTTTACTCGACCCAGTGCAGGAAGATGTACAACAAGCCGAACCGGGCAGCTATAACGAAGCAGAATGAGCAGGAGGCTGTGTGCACGGACTCCCACACCGACATGTACCCTCTGACCGGGGGGCTCATCGCTTTCAGCACGCTGGACGGCAGACCCTCGGCTCACGACTTTGACAACTCCCCGGTGCTGCAGGACTGGGTGACAGCCACGGACATTAAAGTCATCTTCAGTCGGCTGCACACTTTTGGGGACGAGAACGAGGACGACTCGGAGCTGGCCCGGGACTCGTACTTCTACGCCGTGTCGGACCTGCAGGTCGGGGGGAGATGCAAATGCAACGGGCACGCTTCTCGGTGCGTGAAGGACCGGGATGGCAGTCTGGTGTGTGAGTGCAAGCACAACACCGCCGGGCCGGAGTGCGACAGGTGCAAGCCTTTCCACTACGACAGGCCGTGGCAGAGAGCCACAGCCAGGGAAGCCAACGAGTGTGTTGGTAAGTTAATTTACCTTCCTCCATCCACCTTCCTCCATCCACCTTCCTCCATCCCGGGGCCGTGACAATGGGAATATCTTAAAAAAAAGATGAGACATAATCGATAGGTGTAATGTAAAATCAGTCCCTATGTGAAATTACGAATTTTAAATGCAAAATAATAACAATATTATTATAATAATAATAAGGAAATAATTGATAATAATTGTGTTTTTGTATGACTAATATACGCCCAATTTAACAGCTTCAGTTCATTTAACCCACATTTAAACATTCCCTTTAAGCCAGACCGCAGCACAGCCACATTTTTTCCTGATTTTGTAGCGTATATGTATGTATACGAGCATACAATTATGTTTAAGGCACATGCAACATAAAAATGCAATTTGAAAGTCGATTAAGCTTACTGCAGGCCATAATGGAGGCTTTTAACCACGTCAAACGGGACCACCGAGCCTAATCATGCACATTTCTCATAGCTGCAGTAAAGCGATGCCTTTTCATCTATCTCAGGAATCCTGCAACATTCCCACCGCAGTGGAAATTGAACACAGATTTCTTTATAAATTATCACATCATTATTTTCCACATTAAAAATCAATCTGAAAGAATGCTTTGAATTGTCAGGTGCTGTGGTTGAAAATATACATCTAAATGTGTAATTAGGAATGTATAAAAACGTTTTTTAATTCACATTTTAAGATATTATAATGAAATTGTTTTCCTAATTGTAAAATAAAAAAATGTGAATTCATTTTATTGCATCAATTCTATGATTTAAATATAACGAAAAATAACAAACCTTAATATCTTTAATGTGCATGTTTTCTATAATTATCTATACAATTATTAGCTGAAAATCAACCTAAGAATATGTGAATATAACCTTTAAATAACACCATCTTTTTTTATTCTAAAAAACAAAGCAGGTGGTAAAAAAAAAAAGCAAGTCCCTTTTCATATCTTTACTGCTGCTCTTTGTGTCTCAGAGCCAACATGTTTCATCAGGTGTGGGGTGATCAAAGTTACAGTAGTTTTATTACAACCTGGCTCAGACACATAAACCTGCAGATAGTGCAGAATCCTGGCCAAGTTTCTGTCAATTTAAATTCTGTACTTGAGAAAAAGCTTATTACTGATCGTTTTGGGAATACGGCTTTTTTTTGTTTTATTGCAATAATTGGACAGAAATATGTTTGAAGATTGCTGAGTAACAAATACCTGATTTATTTGGTGTTGGTCCTTCTGATGAGATGTTCAGTGAGGAGAATAAGTAACATCTGAAAAACCGAAGGAGAGGCAGAAAGATATTGATAATTGAAACTAGAAACTAAAATCTCATTGTGACTCCCTCAATATTTCCTATTCTGCTGCACGGCTACAGGGAAAAGGCTTTATATTGTGAGACAGTCACAGCACATGTCAGCCACTTTGACACATAGCAGCTGTTTAAAAGGTTTTGTGTGCTGCCGTTATTCTACATATTCTCACTGGCAGATGCGAGGGTGTTGCTAAATCAACAGGCAGAGTTTTAGACATATTTACATTCTTGTTATCTCAAGCTATGATTTCATTGCATTCTCTGTGTTTTATTTTACTTTAAAATGTGTTTTTTTCAATAGGGGCCAACTGACCTTAAATAGCAATTGATTTGATCTCCACTACAGCCTTTAATGTATTATCTATTATATATAGACTTTATCATTTAAACATGTGGCACTTTTTTCAGAAGAAAAAATTGAGTTTTTATATTTTTGTTAATTGATATACATTTTCCGATTCCTCTTTTATCTCTTCATTACATTCCAGAATCTAGTCAATAGTGAGTCCGTCCATACAAAACACTTTAATTAGATTTAATTTAATTATTATCACCAGTCTGTAAAGAAGACTGCCTTGGTGAAAATCCCAGCATTTAGATATAGGCTTACTTTAATAAGAAAACATAATACTAACGCTAATGTTACATTCAAACACATCAAATGAAAGGGTGGAGGGAAGTTTACAATTTATATATTTTTAAATATCTACATGATATACAGTGATACATGTGGGGAAAACACAGTCTAAACACAGCTTGTAAACTCAATATCGTTGCCGCTTAGTGGTTTACTGGATCAGCACACATATAAGACTTTTCACACTTGAGCCATAAAAGCCTGTCACTTACGACATCCATCATGTTGTCAGTAAGATGTTTCGTTTTTGTTATAGAAATGTGTTTGTGTGTGTGCTGAGTTAGAGCAAAAGCAAGTGTCAAATCTTGAAGATAAAAAAGTCACATCTAATTTAAGGCCAGTGCAAAATGAACAGTAGAGTACTGTATACAAGGGATGAGTGTCTTTGGTGGAACAACTTTAGAGATCCAACAGTCTGAGCGTTTGTCTGAACATACAGGTATATCTCTGTGTTTCTCTTAAAGTGCACTTTGCTGATTACTTCCATCACATTCTTAAGTAACATTCCTGAGTGTGCACCTCGATCCATTTGGGTATTGACTCTCCACAGCAAAGGGAACGCTTCTAATGCAATGAGTTCAATAAGCAGCACCTCGGGCACAACAGAGACATGCCTCAAACTCAGTTAAGATGTGTTAATCTGGTTAAGGGGTAACAACAGTAGAAGGAAATGTCTTTCTCTTTGAGAAAATTATAGATGCCCCATGGCCTACCAGAATGCTCTTGGCAAGAAAACACAAAAAAAAACACTAAACTCACAAAGTAAGGAAGGGGACATGTAACTAGTGTATGATGAGAAATGGATGCAGTTAGATAGTCCCCTCCGGATATAAATGATTTTAATGCAAATGAACTGTAAACCCAGTTTTCAGGTTTGTGCCGTTTACTGGACGTGTTGGGTAACAAAAAAGAAAAGGAGAAAGTGTCCTGAATAATTCAGGCAGATTATAAAGACAGCTTGAAGGCATGCAGAATGAGGGGACAGAGAGAAGCTGGCACAGAAGGAGGGGCTGGAGAAAGAACAGGGCGACAAAAGTGAAAATGAAAGAGACAGACATAAGCGAGAGAGGGGGGGAGTATGATGTGGAAAATGTGTGAGGGAGAGGACCAGAGACATAAAGGGACGGCAGAGTGACATTTCCATAGCCGGTGGGCCAGCAAAATATTTTGACAATTGTCTTTTCCAGCCGCCCTTTATTGCGCCAATGGGAATATAAAGGCTGTTTGGACAGGAAGAAACTTCTTCCTCCTTTCTTCCACTTAGAGTTCACTTGGTGCATTGACACTGTAATGTGGAAGACATTTTCTCAAGCCTCACTGCTATTGGTCCTTTAAGCCTGTTTGCCCATAAGGAGTCTCCCACTCCTAAAGCTCAGTATTAGCTCGATGATTTGCTTGTTTTGCCTCACTAGAACCAAACCTTATTTCAGAAATCACACTCAAATGTTCCCGGGTGCTTTTCAGAGGTGTCCGACTGACAGGAGCAAACATGTGGTGCAGAAAAGTGGACCTGGTTAATTTGATACCCTTAAAAAATATTGACTTTTTAAGCTACATCCACTTGTATTAAATAGCCCCTCTAAAGTTGTTTTTATGCCTTCTAATATGAAAATGCACTTCCAACTTGAAGCTAAAAAACAAATCAGGTCATCTGAGTGCCTTAACTAGATGTGAATATTACAAACAAAATGTTCGAACAAACATAAGTAAACACTTAAAAACAGCTGCGCACACACTGATGTTTAGTGGTGTATTTTTCTTATTTTCATGGAGGACTGGCCAGACCTTTAATGAGCATGAAAGATAATTCCAGTAAAGCTACAGCAGAGTTTGGGAAAGATTCGAGCGATTTTATCAACAACAGTTTCTAGATTTTGTGCAGTTACGGAATGAAAAAGGAAGAGTTTCTTATTAGCCTTTGTGCATCATTGTTCAAATTGCATGAATAAATGCAAATGGAGCCCGAAGTAGACCAGAACTCAATACTGTCATCAGATGAGGATTTATTTTAGCAATGGTTGCCATGATTACAGAGAAGCCCTGTTGTACAATAGATTACACGTTGTCTAGTTTCCATGTGAACAATTCAGGTTAAATAAAAAGCCACTTAATATATCCTGAAACTCAACGTCTGCTGTCTTGTTGTTTTGGTACCTTTCAGACATGACTGAAGGTCTGGTTAATGTTTGATCTGATCACCGTTCACCTTTATAAACCGGCATCCTTCATCTTCAAAGGTGCCGGCAAGATGCGGTGTTATTCTCACTCACTGCAAACAAAGCTGGGAATAAACTGACAGAGTAGCTTTGCACTTTGCACTGTTAGTATTCCTCGTCTTCACTTCTGTAGACAGCACTCGCCACTTCTTACTGACATGCACACACCTGTAAGCATGCACATGTGAACACACACAAGTGTTCCTTAGGTCTGAAGCCGCTATAGTTCAAACAGGGGGGAATGGCCTCTCTCTCACTTCAAGAATCCTGCTTTGCCGGCGCTCTTATCAGTGTTTATGACTCGTTTTGTAAACCACTGCTAAAAAAAGTCTCTCATGGTCCAGACCACCGGCTCACTCTTCTGTTATATATTTTGAGACCTGTTATATCTCTCATACAGACAGGAACATAGCCACTGAGCTAGCACATACTGTAAGAGCAAGGCTGGCGGTACAGTATATCAAAGTAGCTGTAACTAAACACAGAAGACAATACACACACACACACACACACACACACACACACACACACACACATATGCAGTGAGAAGGCAGTAATAATGACAAACTATCTGCAGCGTGTTTTGGTATCTCAGTGCACTCTCTAGCTCTGCATGTTGAAATGTCTATTTTCTGCCAATGCTCCTGTTGAGTTTATATACAGGGAGTGTATATAATTTCGTGTTAGTCTGTGTGTGCATGTGGGGTTCTCGTGAGAGGCCGGACATGCTGCTCAGTGCTAGTTTTGCTTAGAATCTGCTGTATGCCAGGTATTCAAATGATGGGCTGCATGAGCTGCTTTGTTGTCAGGTCAAGGCAGGTGGTTTATTCAAAATGTAACAAAGTTTAAGTGTCTTTTTAACTTCTGAACTGATAATAGATTTAACAGATTAGCTAGTGACAGGAGGTCAATTCTTTCTTGTCCTTGAACCATCTTTTTTGGACCAAAAATAGACACCAGGCCTGGGTCAAAGTCATACTGAGGACATCCATTTTGGTTTTCAGCATAATAAGTGTGATGACTGGCTCCAGAGGGATATCAAATAATTCTTTATTAAACAATAATCAAGGATGAAATAAAGCCCTTACAATCAAAGGATTTTATAAAACTGCCACTTTGAGTACTTATGTAACCAGAGACCATACTATCCCAGAAGTGAGATCATTTATAATCGTTTTGATTTAGGCTCAAATGGAAGCAATAGATGTGACAACTAGTAATGCAGAAACGGTTGAATATGTTGAAGCATGGAATATCTTTAAGCTATTAGTGTCGGTGTTTGGCAGCTTGTCTTTTGAGCAGGAATTTTGGAGCTAGTTGTTGCTTGTCATGAGGCCTGTTTGAGAAACAATCCAATGTTGATGGAATTCATTTTTGCACGGATAATACATTCTGACAGCCCTTTGAAGATAGTAAATTACTTTACATTAAAAAAAGTGTCTGAGGACAATATGTAGATAAGAAAACAAACACACAATAGTAATTAAAGGTGTTTGTGTCTGTTTGTGCTGAGAAATAAATGCTAGGAAAGCCATCATATATAAAACCAAAAGCTAAATCCAACACACATATATAACTGTGTTGTAATGAAGCTATCTGCATGTTGTGTGGTATTAGTTCAAATTGTCATTACAATCCATTTGACTGCCCATTGGGAAAACCGATGTTGCACTTCTTGAGGTAAAACGTTCACTGGTATAAAAAGAAACTTCACAGCCTGTTTCAGATGTTGGATTCCAGGTCCTTTGGACAAACTGCGGCCGCAGTTTTGTCTCATTGCTTTGGCTACAACACATAATGCAACACAGATCCCGCTCACAGTGTGAATCCGCATTTTTAGCCAGTGTGAGTGTGTGCACGAACACTCGTACCAAAATGGAACCTCGACCTTGCTCTTGAGAAATGGTTTGGTCAGAAGCCATATTGCCTCTGAAGGAAAGCCATATTGCGTTTCTCCTTTGGCTCGTGGCCTGCGCTCACTTCCTCTTGTCACCCTCGATGGTGCTTGAACTCACTGTGGCTGGTTTATCACAACATCCAGCCAGGCCAGAAACTCACATTGTCGTTATCATCATAATTTTACATAATATGATGAGAAATTTCACTGCTGCATTCCTGTGGGTAAGAACATGCTGCGTCTGTGTTTGTGTTTCTTGCATTGAAAATGTTTCCATTCAATCTGTGGTGCACTCTTCCAGCTGGTGATAATTGGTCCGGCCCATGAGATCCAAACAGATCTTCTTTTCACAATTCTTCTATCCTTCAAACTCAACACTCATAACATTAACTGAAACCTGTAGAAGTACCTAACACACACACACACACACACACACACACACACACACACACACACACACACACACACACACACACACACACACACACACACACACACACACACACACACACACTTATAGTATGTTTTTAAGCTGTCAGCTACATTCTCAAGAGAGTAATCTGGGCGTACTGCACGCTAAAGATTTTCAAAATGTTGATTAATATTTTTCAAGCCACAGACACAAAGTAGGCTTTCTTTTCTGCGATGACAGCTACTTCATTATTGTTATTGGACTCTTTGACAGTGCAGAAAGCTCGATCATAGCTGGTCGCCTAAGGTGCAAAAAGTTAAATGCATAAAAAAATTCAACAAAACACTGTTTGAACATGACTAGGATTGCTCCCAAACATCTGCAAAAGTGCTGATAGCTGTTGCAGAAAGGGTGATTGAAGGAAATGAGGCTTACGAGACACACACACACACACACACACACACACACACACACACACACACACACACACACACACACACACACACACACACACACACACACACACACACACACACACACACACACACACACACACACACACACACACACACACATTCTACTCAGTCTCTATCCGTACCTGTCTCTGTCGCCTGCTGGTTACCTGTTTCTATTTGTGAGTGTGTGTTTTTCCATGTGTCTTTCTTCGCCGCCAGGAGGCCTTGACATTTTACAGTGTGTCTTTATGCTGTCGAGAGAAAGAGATTGTGCAAGCCTGTGTAAGTGTGTCTCTTAACCGGCATTGTCTGCCAGTGGGAGTTTATGAAAACAGTAATTCTGTCCAGGATCTGAGAAGCTATTTAGCGCCTGAGGAGACATCTGTTAATGAATTAATTGGTGACTTGATGCCATAGTGAAAGCTTGTCTTATCCGAGGGAGGATCTCTGTGTGCTGTGGGTTTGGCATGAACCACGGGATGAGTGTGTGTGTGTGTGTGTGTGTGTGTGTGAGAGAGAGAGAGAGAGACAGCGAGAGCAGAAGAGAGACAGAGGTGTTTGTGTGTAATGGAAAGGACTGGGTCGACTGGGTACCAGATGATTATGGGTAATTAAAACCCACTGCAAACAACATCAGCATGTGTTCACACATTAGACACAAGCCACTCCAGTGCCTCACTTACTAGCTCTATGAATCACAGCCTGACTGTCTCTCGGAAATATCACGCAGCCACATTTGACACCACAGAATAAACACTTTCCCACAGAGGTGACAGAGGCCAATAATACAGAATCTGTTCAATTTCTCTGGAAATCCACAGCAGAAAATCATTATGTAAAACAAGTAGGGCTTTACTTGTTCTTACACCAAATGGGCTAAAGCTTAAGAACACACTACTGCACACAGAGCTTATGTTGCACTAAAGCTTTATCCCCTGAGGACATGTTTGGAAATAACACTTGTTCTCTTATTGCGAAGTAATAAGAGAGAAAACAGTTTTTGCTATTTGCTGGAAGATTTGATATGTAATGAGTCCCTTGTATATTGGCTTCTACTTCAGCAGTTTCCCTAAAAGATTATGTCATGCTGAAAAGATACTAGCCAAAATCAAAGCAGCAGAACACGATTTATTCCACACATTCTTCTTTTCTTATCAATATCTGCTGTCTACATTATTAATAATGCAATTTTACAACTGACAGTCGGAGATAAGTATGTGTTATGCTAATAGCAGCCAATCTCAAGACTAGATGTCCGGACAGCTCACTTTTTCTAACTTAACACCTACAGATTTATTTCCTTTTACTCTTACAGTCTTCAGACTCAACCCCAAAAAAAACTCCCGAAGAACTGTTAACGTGTTCCCTTTTTTTAAATCTCTAGTTTTCTGCACACGGCCAGCATCACTCAGTCAGGCAGTCATCAGGTCTGAAACACACTGGTAGCATGACCTTGATTCATTGTGGCTACCATACACACTAGAGCAGTCTCACTTGTTAACAGGGGACCATAAAGGGACCAGTAAACAGGGTAAGAAAACATTGTGAGTGAGTGTCTGTGAGAGAGATGATGATATATGTGTATTGGCAGCTTTTTAGAGTTTAAAAAAAAAAAAAGAAGGTTAATGTGCGTATGTGAGACCTGATCCCGCGGCCGGGGCCAGCAGCGCTGTAGAGACTCAGAGATGATGACCTCAGCACCTCTGTGTGGCAGCAGGTTACTGCACGGTTACCAAGAGGAGGGCGAGTGTTTGCAGCCAAAGCAAATATATAATATGGGCTGGAGGGAAGCAAGAAAGAGAGAAAGTGATTTTCACAGAAGAAAATAACGTCAGTCTCCTGCGCTCTGCCCTGGGCTGTGCCTTGCTGTGATTTATTTAATGCAATGTTAATGAGATTAAAGGTAAAATCGTTGCGTGAGGAATTCCTTCTTGTGCTTTTAGGTAGGAGCAACACATCGGAACAAGCACTGAAGCTGGTGCAGCATGTGTTGTTACATTATACTTAAATTACCCACGCCTGTTTACACTTAAAAATGAAAGCCTTGGCACAGCTTGTTACAGAGTCTACAAAATCTCTCTGTAGCTGATAGGGCTGTAACAGCGTCAACAACGACAATAAAAAACAGATACTCATTTTTGTTTGCTGGAGACCGAAAAACAAAAGAGAAGGAGGCTTTTTGCTGGAGCTCTGCGTTTGATTCAAGGTAAAGTCCTGGAAAAAGGAAATCTCTGGCAGCAGTTACAGAAAGGACCACCTAACGAGTGTGATCATATCAGGCCCTGAGAAAGGGTCCTCAACACTCACAGATATGGATGATTCATTGCTAAGCAACGATACACCCAGACACAGACGCTTGTTTTGTAGATCAGAGCGCCCCCCTGCTGTCGTCATCTTAGGGAACTGCAATCATCTTGAACTGCATCTGAGGAATAAAGTGTCTGCAGTGCCTAAATATGTTGTACATATTTAGACCCTACATGTAGATTAAGCTGTAAAGGCTTTTGACGTAGTTACGCTTTAATGTTATGCATCTCACACTGTCTTTCTTTTTCTCCCTCTCAAACACACGTTCACAGTGGGAGAAAGCACCTGTGACAGATCAAGCCGAGTCAAACAATTTCATTTTGCGTCAGACATGCTCACACGTTGCCAGAAAAAGAACTTGCCCTGGAATTTTGTGTGTGTGTGTGTGTGTGTGTGTGTGTGTGTGTGTGTGTGTGTGTGTGTGTGTGTGTGTGTGTGTGTGTGTGTGTGTGTGTGTGTGTGTGTGTGTGTGTGTGTGTGTGAGAATAGCTGACAATGATTTATCACCAACCTCTTTGTCTTTCCCATATAAGTCACGGTGGAGGCTGTGTAGGTGTATGTGTCTGTGTGTGGCAGCCAACAATTCCCAGTCGTCATGGAGGCCTTGAAGTCACAGTTGGTTGTGTGTGTGTGGGCCTGTGATTGTCTACACACCCAACAGTGATACAGGCAGCTAGAAGTCATAAGTCAGCCTTTTATCTTAATTGTAAGAATGGAAGCCTGTTGGCTAAATGAGGCTGCAATTCCAGAGAGTATGTTGACACTGTTGCACAAAGAGAGCTCAGTCAGCAGAGGTCAGCACAAGTAGACAGATTTACATAAACTTGAGGAAAGTTTTGTTGATGTGTATGATCTCGGATAAAGTGAACATATTCATAGCTTAAAGTCTGAAATCAGATCTCGCAGTACAGGATATTGTTAGTTGTTGGGTCTTGGATGGATGATTTTTCAATAGCAGCTTTTTAAAGTTGCTCCACATGCACATTATTCATGTTGGCTTAACCTTGCTGCAACATGGTGGTGTTGCAGATTCACGCAAAGAAATCAGGATAAGATTCACATTGGCAGTTTTTAAAAGATGATATTGTTGTGTTTTGTATGCCTTTTAATGATTCTACAGCCAGAGATAGAGGGAATGGAGGGATCAGATTTGAGGGCTGCTGCGATAAGGACACAACCTTAGTTAATAGGTCCCGTATCAGGTAAGCTACCGGGGGCGTTATTTTTATTTATTTTAGGCTAATAATTGATCCCACAGGGGGAACTCTACACGGACCCTGTGTTTATGTCACACAGATCCCTTGCTCTAAGTAGCTGACATTTTCTTGAGAGAGAAAAACACCAAAGGCTGGCGTATATTTGTTTGGTCGTGTGAAGTGGAATGCAGACTTCTGGGAGGGTACTTAGGGTAAGTTTGTGGGGTCATCTCAATTTGCCAGGGGGTGATCCTAGGTTAATCCATCACTCATTAGCTCTCACAGATAAGACCCATAGTGGGGTGAGGGGCTGTGAATCCACACTTTCTCTTTCTTTGCCTCTCTTCCTCTCAAACACAAAAACACAGATGCTCTCGTCTTTTCTACAAAAAAGAAATGGAGAAATTCTGATAGAGTAAAGCCATGCTCTCTTCTCGTTTGCCCAACACATCCCCCCCCTCCCTATTAACCCCTTTCCCCCTGCTGGCTCTGCTCCCCGCGGGACAATACAGCCAATTAATTAGGCTCGGTGTCCGGCAGAGAGAAGCTCGGAAAGCGCGGGCCTCAGCTGATTTAGCTCCCTTGTAGCCGGCCCATTATAGAGAGAGAGGATAGAGAAAGAGAGAGTAGAGAGTGATGGAGGGCGAGCAAGAGAAGGGGAGAGATAAAGACGGAGAGGGGCACTTGACTCAGCGTGCTACCAGTAAGTGCTCTTTAAATAGCTCCCACTGCTGCTGCTGGGTGTTGCTGTTGCAGGATGAGGGCTGCCTCTGTACTGCTAATATGTGTTGCAGGGGCAGCTGTTCCCCCCCCCTCCTGCCTCTAGCAGAATAAGTCATCAAGTTCCCACGTGAGACCCCTCTCTGCTTCTAATAACAAAAGGCCTATATCACTGGAGGATGACAAAGCAAACAAACGGACATAATTAGGGGGGTCGATAAGGAAATTACAAGGAAATGGAGTCATTAATGGTAATATTTGTGTTATGAGATGATAGTTTGTGGCAAAAATTCATTTCCAAATGGGGCCCCTCTGTGTTGTCTTTGAAGCTAAGACCTGGACCTGTATGACACGGGGAGAGAAACTTGGCCTGGGCCTCGCTCCCTCCGTCTATCCGCTGCTCTCTAACCTCCAGAGACACTCGCAGATATTGAAATGATTATGTAGCAGAAGGTCTCTGTAGATATCCAGATGTTGATCTGATGATAAACCTGGGGAACGCATTTCACCTTCTTTTTGTTCCCCCTTCGAGTTTGTTTTAGTTGTATTTTTCTTCTTTTATTTTCTCTCGTGCAGCCAGGACAGGTCGTTGGCTGCAGATGAAAGTTGAGGTGGAGCGTGAGGGAGAAGGTTCTTCTGTCTTCCAGAGTCATGAAGGAAGACAGAAAGAGTGGAGTGAAGAAAGAAGTAGATAGATAGCTGCTCTTTCCCTCTGCATCATCAGCTGATGCACATCTTGTTCCTGTCAGTAATTTGTAACTATTTAATCTTTCAAATCAATAGTTAACTCTTATTCTTAATGCAGTTGTCTGCAAATCTAAAATATCATATCTACCTGAATGATGTTCCTAGCAATATTTGTTCTTCTTGTATGAGAGTGATGATGTATGTATACCACAAGACATACATACGAGAGATGGGTTGGTTCAAATCACTTATTTGACAAAGACCACAATCTTTCCCTAACTATAACCAAGTGCTGTGAGTGCTATTTCACTGCCCTGCGAAAACATATATACTTACAAGTAGTTAGTCTTATTCCTGTTATTCCTTGCACTTTATTCCTAGAAGTGCCCGTAATAAACTAACGAGACAATTCGATGCTTTTCATCATTTGATTAAAGAAAATTCACTTAACATGCCTCACAAGTGTTTAAATAACTCTACTAAACAATCCTAATAAGGGGTTTAAATGTTAATATTGAATGAAACGTTGACATTTCCGTTCTAATAATTGCTAGGTAGGAAATGTGCACATAAACCTTTTAAGTATTTTAATTCTGGAAACAAACATTAGGGATTCCTATCTCAGTTACATACAGTAGTTTGATTTTTGTTTCACTTCTTGCTATTACAAACTTTGAGAATAACTGATTTGTCAGACACATATTTAAAAGAAAATGAAGATCACTTCAGCAGCTAGTCTTTAAGGTCTGTGGCCTTTGTCCTGCGGCCTTTGTCCTGCCTCCAGTGACAGCCACCGTTTCATTATCCAGGAACATCGAGCAGCGCCGTTTCCACTTTTAGAAAGAAAGACAGTATTGGGTTTCTGTGAGGGCTTTCCACAGCAATGGGCGGGAAATGAAATGAACTCTGAGCCCCAATAACAAACAAGGTCAGTGACAAAATAAAGAAAGACGCGATCACAAACAAAGATAGAGAGAAAAAAGAAACAGAAGAGTGGGATTTAAGGAAAAGAAAAACAGCGGTTAGTGTTTGGGTTGCTGCCTCGGCCGCTGACCTCATCGGAAATGACACCTCTCTTGCTTTCGAATGTTAGATGCAGCAGTGTAGATTACGGCACAATAGCCAAGCTGTGAATGCGTTGACAAGAGGGTGTTCGCACAGATGGGAAATATATTTGTATGAAAGTGCTTTTAGAAACATGTATCCATTAGATTTGATCAGTCTTAACACGATAATCAAGTGGATCATATCAAATGTGGTGGAAGGACCCTCTTTTGGGGTAAAACTTAAATCAGCTGCAAGATGCTAAGACGAAAAGACCTGCATTCGGAGGTCAAACTATTTTCTAAAGTCATTTTCATTAGATTAAGTTTAAGTGGCCTATTTGATAATTATAGTCAATTTTCCTGGTCGACCGAGCAGCGCAATCATCCGCTGAGAGTAAACCTCTTGCCAGAGCAAATATTAAGGAATATCTACAGAATCAATAACACATTGGGGCAATATTATTCTTGACATAAATTACACGACCACTTACATTTTCAGCTGGGGAGCTCACAATAGTCTGATGGAAACCTGTAAGACGCAAGATACAGGAAATAGTCCTAGCTTTTTTTGCTCCTTGCCGTATCATAATACCTCCACCACAAATGTTTTTTTCCCAGTTAAATGTCTTTTTTGTCTATCTACAGTAATTACGGTAACAACTAAAAGCCAGATTTTCATGAGACTTGGTTGAAGTGTGTATATGTTAAAAAGAACCTTACTCACTAGATCTTATAAGTCTTCTATCAAGTATCTGTAGTGTACCACCATGATGGGCTGGATGGCATTATTCTAGCTCTACAAAATCTGGTTGGTGTAGCCTTTTAAAACAAAAAAATGAACTTTTGGCCCAGCCTAGTCTGAATAAATCCTCATTTGAAACGAGACATGAGACAAATAGAGAGTCGTTCCAACTCCTGCCTTTAATCTTCTATGTAAGAGGGGGCATCCATAAATCCTCCTCATTTCCCTCTCTTTCTATTCAGGAACTGCCGCTCACTTCCTGTTTGCATTTCCACCACATCAACTCTTTTTTTGTTCTTTCTTTCCAAGTTTAAACTTGTGCTTGCTATTATCTTGGAAATAACGACCATTGTCTTTTGTCAAGTTATTATGCAAAAATGGTGCTTTCATTGCAAAATGCTGAGTTATTCTCCGCATCTGTCAGCCGTGTGCTTGCTCTGGCAAAGACCAGTCCTTCCCTTGCTAATTGCCTTCTACCGATGACTAAATGACAATGAGGTTTTTGGATTTCTGGATCAGAGGGGTCTCTTTTCCTCCTACTTCCCCAACTGTATCCTTCCTGCCTGAGTCATACAGTAAGTGTCACATTTGGTTACAGAAGATATGAAGTGCAAGGATTTTTGCTAGAAAACAGTTTCCCCAACCTTGAAGGGCTACTGTTCCAACATTGCAATTAGAGCAGAAGCTGTATGTAAATGTGTGTGTATATGCAGTGTGTGTGTTTACCAGTGTGCATGCTTGCTTGTGTGCATGAGGGTCTAATTCGTAGTGAGCAGTAGGCTCTGTGCCACAGCAGAGGAGCGCAGTGAATGTGGTTCTGGAGCCAGTACAGTAAAAACATCTCCGCCATCAGTGTCAGAAACAATCTGCATGGACCAAACCAGCTGCCACAGAAACCTGCCTGCTGCGGCTTCTGTGGGATGCCAACACACTCTTGTTTATACCCCAATCATAAACCCCATCAAACCAGAACAATCTTCTTTTTAAAGGAAGCTCGCTATCTTATGAATGTGTTGAGCTAAAGAAAATGCAGACTAAAGTCAAAGAAATTCTGAAAAATATAACCTAGAAATTACAAGCTAATTTAATAGTTTAAATGCTTTAACTTGACAAAACATTTAAATGCAGACTGTATGTATTGCAATTACTTAACTATTGTTTGCTATTATCCTAATTTAACTTTTCCAATCATAGAAGATATGGGAATTGTTTTCAATTTTTGTAAATAATTATAGTTTTATTATTAAAACAATTACATTTGTTTCCCCTTAATTTACTTAAAATGCGATTTTCTTCTAATTCAAATGGATAGAACGGGAAAAGAGATATTTGAGGTGAATTATCCTGGTCGATCGGGTCTTAAAGATCAACTCACTGAGCAGATGGATGAAAAAGGACTGTGTGGATGTTTTTGATTTACATTTAGAGCATCATATTCCCGAGGGTTATAACTCATGATACTGAGCATGAAACACTGCAAAGACTTCTTTATAAAGAGAAAAGACAACAGAAGTCATAAGAGTGATGCATATGCATGCGCACACTCACCATATTTGGTCCTTTTGATCGTCTCCTTCTCTTTAAAAATATGCTGCACTATTTGGCCTCTTTGCTCCCCAGCACTTACTATAATGCACTCACTTTCCCCACAGTTTCACAAAGAAATATATCTATATTAAATGTGTGAGTGTACAGTTCCAATGAGTTGGAGAGGTCATAATAGAAAATAAATAGCTGATTATTGCTCATAAATCATATTCTGCAGCATTGAACTGCGGAGTTGGTGTCGCCACTCAGTGGTGTTAATCACAGACTAAAGCTGAGAGTTGTTACTCAGGCTTGTCCTGGCCAAGTAATATGTACAGGTCATTTTTGTATTATATGTTGTAGTGTCCTGGGCAGGCACAAGCTTTTCTGCCATCAATCTGTTTCTATTAAGCTCATCTCTCCACATGCAGCTTCACGCTGCCTCTTCCAAGAATACTGCCTGAGCTGTGACAGATACATGGCCTGCTGCTGACTTCACACTGCATTTGTGAACAAAGCATCTAAACTAAGCAGAATTTAAAGCGTAGAACATGGGTAGATGAAAACAGCGGCAAAATTATTTCCCCCCTGCCCTCACACACAGTGCTCTCACATTGAGGGGTTTATAAAACAAAAAGGTTAAGGTTTAAGAGTGTGCCATTTTAAAAATGGATGATGGGGGGGGGAAATAAAAAGAGGAAAGTAAATGTGTCACTGGAATGAAGGAACTGGGCTGTGGGGTTTCAGATATATGGTTTTCAGCGGCTTCCTGCTCATTCCCTCTGGAAAAGATTACACACACACACACACACGCACGCACGCACGCACGCACGCACGCACGCACACACACACACACACACACACACACACACACACACACACACACACACACACACACACACACACACACACACTTCCATCATCATTCCCTCTAATGCTGCTGTCTCTAAGGCCGGACGCAGGAAAGAAGTGCAATGTGTACCAAGGTGATTAGGGACCGCAGGTTCTGATTTGTCTTGGCTGAGACACTTTAAATATCTCTCTGATTGCACGCTTTGACAACCTAGTCTCTGTTTACATTATCGTTTTATAGAGCTGGATAATCATGCACTGCGCCTATAGTACACAACGTGGTGTGTTTGTCATTTTTCTAATTTGTACTTATTTTTTATATACTATGCACAGTACAGTTTGTCTTCCACTTTGTGGATTCAAGTCGTCCTCTGTTTCATTTTCTATTTGGTCAGTGGGTCGGTTTCTGATTTCAACCTGCTTTGAAATACTTTCAGTCGACTGAACAGTTGGGAAATAGTCCTTTTTAAGTGATGCACAAGTAAAGTGTTTTTAAAACCTCCACTGCATACTGACAGTGTTTCCTCAGTGAACTCCGGTACTCACAGTAATCAGACCGGGCTATTAGGATGATTTTCATTGCAATGTGCTCTCGAGCCAAACCAGCCCCCCAACAGTGTTAATAGTAATTGGCAGGTTGTAAAAGAGCTACAAAAGGTCATGCAGCTAAGTAGTGGAACTTCAATTCATTGTGAGTTTCCCCAGAAGGGTGAAAAAGAGGAAGAGCGGGATGAAGATCTTTTTTATAGTTGAGATTTCTTTCTTTTCCGTTCCATCTCGTCACCCCTCCATTCCTCTTTGTCACTATATTAACTCGTGTTGCAGTTAATTCTTCTCTCCTTTCCTGTCTTCTCTCTTTGACTGCCCAACTGAAGCCTTTTTTCATGACATTTTATAGAGATATTTGTCTCACCAGTCTACCACTCACTAATGACATCTGCAGCAGGGAAGCCCCGGGTTTACCCGGGGGAGAAAGGAAGACAGGAGGCGGAGGAGGGTCACAGCCCATTTCGGAGGAGTGGTAACTTAGTAATGGGGACTTGACAAAGGAATGTAGGGGGTGTGTGTGAAGGTCAAAGGTTTCCCACCTGCTTAGCATGGCCACAGTGCTGGGGTTGCTAATGAGCCTACAATAAAATGGTGTCGAGTAGAGCTTAATTTAAGCATTTACTGCCCAGTGAGGTGAAGCCACAGCGTTTCTGTGGACGCAGGGTTTTTTGTCTGATCAGGAATATCCTGATGTATTTTTTCACACCATAGAAAACCGTTTCGACCAATGATAACATTTAAGAAGGATTGTAAGTATATTTGGAATTGTGTGGTATTTATGTTTGGAGGTTAACACACTTGGAGAATAATTTTAACACAAAAGTAAGGTCTACTCAGTAGCTGTTCGAAAGATTTCAAAGTTTTAACCTGATCTCCTTCACCAGATCAATTCTCATTCATACATTTTCTGTGCGGTTTTCAATATTTTTTTGTCAATCTGGGCTTGAATTAATAGAATTAACAGCATATCTTAATTTTTAAGACAACATGGTTGAGAAGTTCTTAAATTGCTACGAAGTGAACGTTTAAACATTTAAGCACCCCCTTGCCTAGAGGAATATCATTTGAGTTGATACAAAGCTCTAGGAAGGATAGTAAGTTTACATTTGAGTGGAAAACATAGAGCTGAAAGTGAGACATTTCCAGAAAACTTCCTGTATCAGTAATTTCCGTCATATTTTTGACACTTCCGAGAAGAATGAGTCTCGATCAGTTATTACGCTTTATTTGGGAGTGGAAACCATAAATGTTCACGCAGTAGAAAGAAATCCAGCAGAGCATTCCGATCTCATCCCTAATCCAAGACTCATCTGCTTATCCTCAAGGCTGAGTCAGTTCAATATGGGAAAACTTTCCAAAGCAAGGTAGGGAGCGCCTCCTCCCACAGGGCTCTTCTTCACATACTGCTGGTTCGAAAAAACAAAAACAAAACAAGCAAAAAGGATGAGCCATACTGATGGTTGATAAAGATATCCAGTGTCTTCACGAATGAGGAAACGCTCTCCGCCTTTTTCCTGCCTGAAGGGCCAAATTAACTCATCTAATCTTCTAATCATCTAATCTTCAAACACTGTTTATTTTCTCAGCTCACGGCCGCCAATCAGTGTTGGCCGACTGCATTCTGCTATAATACAACGGGTTTAAAATCTTTAGCTTACATTGTCGGAGCAGAGTGATTGCCTTAATTGCAGAGGCTGTGGGATTAGTATGAATCACAGTTATGGAGGAGCGTGAGTTAGCCCAGTGTAAGCTTTGTCTCATTGTCTAGCACTGACAGCAGCGGCCCATCCCTGTCAGCCTGGAGGCCAACAACGCTCAAGACGACCTGCGAGGAGTTATGTGAACCCTAAACACTATGGATCTGCTAGTCCCATAGAAACCAAACTCGCCGAGTAAATAGACTGGAGGTGATGTTTGACATGAGCAGGGAGAGCCCTTGTTTAGGGAAGATTGGGAGATCTGTCTCGCGTGTTTCCGATGCGCGTCCTCTCCGTGTTTGTGGATGTGTGAAGCTCTAGGCAGAGGAGACAGGCTTAGGTAATGGCTGGATGTAAAACAATAGAGAGCAAAGAGACCTTATTATACTTGGCTTTGACAGCCAGGTTGATGGCGGGGAGCTGGGCTGCGGTTTCAAACCATTGCAAAATTGATTCAGAGCTAATACTCGGAGGAGGAGTCTCTAAACGTTCACACTGTGATTATCAGATCAGACGCTGATGTCAGAGAAAAACATCAGACACTTGTTTCAGTAATCTGCCTTTACTTTGAAAAGGAAACATTGCTCCATCAGTCAAACACAATACATTTAAACACCATTCCCACTGATAGCCCTTCAATATAAACCAAAGTTTCCGGGTGAAAGCAGAGCTTTTTGCTCTTCCTGTGGAGGAAACTGTGAATCCAGTTAGTTCCAATCATCATCACGCTCAGAAGAATCTTTTGCTATCGTGCCACTGCATCCGTTCACACACGAGGATCCTGATCAGCGAGGTGATGAATCTTCGCCAACACTGTCAGCTCAAGTTGTTTAGACACTTATGTGTAATAGACATGTACAAGATGCATTCAGTGTCTGGCAAACAATCCTGTTATTTTGTATTATGTTGTCACACAGCGAAGCGTTGTTTGGACTTAAGTTTGTGCGGATGCTGCTCCGAGCATCGCATCGCTCCTAAAGCTGTCAGTCCCTCACGCTATTAAGACAGCTGCTCTTAGTGGGTATTGTTCAGCGGGGAGCTATGGGGACCTGACAGGCCTGAGGAATCTTTTTTCACCCTAAAGGGCCTTTCACTGCTATAGCCCTGAATAGGACCTGCCAATGTCATCCTCCACCCATGGCATTTCTATGGCATAGCTGACATACACACAACACCCTCTCGTCAGCCCCTGCGTGGCTTTAGTCGGGATCCCTTTATTCCTGCACTGTATGTCAGCTGGTGTTTTCCCATAGACACCAATTGAAGGAGATCTCTTCCAGGCAGGGCCACTTTATCTTGGAATTACTCACGCAAACACTCACATGGAGAAACACACTCTGAGAGCGATGGGCGCACAAATAAAGACAGATGGGAAGAGAGGATCTCTCTCACGCAGGTGCACACGCTTTCACACACACACACACACACACACACACACACACACACACACACACACACACACACACACGCACTCACACCTTCTCACACACACACTGCTCTACACACACCACTCGGACAAAAGACCCTTGATTACTCAGCAAGTGGATGCATCACTGATCACAGGCCGTCCCTTTTACAAACTGGCCTATTATGCGGTCTCAGCGTGGGGTGGAAGTGTTGCAGGGGCCCGAGGCAGTGTGTTTGAGGAGGGCTAAAGGACTTGATGTGCGTGCGTGCGTGCATACGTATGTGTGTGTGTGTGTGTACATGCACTAAGGCTGAGAAGTGCTCCCATGCTGCGCTGCCTAACGAGAGGGCAGGTCAGCCATTAAATGGGCACTAATGCGGGAAATTGGAGGCCATTAGGCCTTTCTTTGTTGTTGTGCCTCTGTGTGGCTAGTTAGACTCTTGAAAAAGGAAAGGCCTTATTAGCCCCCACATGAAGACAGAGAGTGAATATATGGGCCATTTAGCTCAGCATGGCGCAGGCCGGCCTGCTGCTGGAGGCTGCTGCACAGTGTAAGGCCGTGTGCTCATGAATGTAATGTACAGCTGAAATGGTGTTAATGTGTCTAAGGCTTCACAATCAAATTACAGATTTTAATTTGTCTGTTAAAGTGTGCAAGCTAGTGGGACATGAGTCATCCCACGTTTACTGAGGATAGATAAACAGCTAGCTATATATATATAATTGTAAAATGTCCATGTATTCTATGTAAGTTCCAAATTGTATTCTACTGTCAAATTTCTAAATTTTCCCCAATATAATCAAAAAAATATCAATATTATAAAAAGTATTACCTTTTCAACACCAAAATAAATATACTATGCTGTAACTTTAAAATGCAATTTACTGTAGACCAGTTATTTTATTCCCACGCCAAGTTGTCATGGAAAGTTAATTAGACATTTACACAGGAAAATAAAATCAGAGATCTTAGTAATTACAATTATCAGTACAGACCATTAAAGCGCAAAAACTGTAAACATTATCTTCAACACATAATAAATGCATGCAATCACACACATTTGATGAATGCTTGTATAGTAGTTTATTCAGGCTAATTCGCAAAAAATGTTCTGTACTTTATGGAAAATATTTGTATTTAAATATTATTTTATGCATTCACTTTTTCATGTATGATTCTTCTCATACTTTTTGCATACTTTCTTTAAAGAGCTATACGAAGTTGCGCACTGCTCTGCTGGTGTTTACTTTGCCGTCTACTGTAAATCCATTGCTTAACATTAACCTTCGCTCCACTGCTAATAGCTTCATGAGGGATCCCTGCCTGCACTGAAGCGCGGCGGTTCTCACAGTTCTTTAATTGCGGCGGTCGGTTAATGAGACTTCATTTTATCACCCACTGAGAAAACATGCACCGTAGACTCTGCCTGCACTGGGAATTGCATAATTTCACTAAATATGGGAAAACATGGGAGTGTTAAATTAGGAAATATAGAAAGGAGAAATAGATAAACAGCATGACTGATACGAAAAAAGGTCAGAAAAGCGCGTAATGGCTCTTTTTTTTATCGCAGACTGGAATCTGTCCACTGGAAATCAGTCCTCACCACATATTTATTCTGCTTTTGATAACCCTGCAGGACTGATGAATATTCTGTGTGACTTGATCTCATTAGCCAAGTCTCCTCCGGACGAGGCCTTGGATTTAACAAGCAGCAGGCAGATCTCTTTCCCTTCTCCTGTCCACCTCATCTTTTCTTTTCCCACCTGTTTTCCATTCTCATCACGCTTTATATTTTTCTCACTCTCTCTCATCATGGTACAGTGTGTCTGTGAGGCAAACTGCTTATTAAAAACACAGCGGCTCTGAAACATGGCCTTCTTTGGGAGCAGCTGAGATCCAGAGTTTAGTCGGGGTCATTAGAGAGCGAGTCAAGGGGCTAGAGGGCTCACAGGGGGCCAAAGTGCTGCGACTAATTGGCTGCAATTATTAGCCTGATATAATCTCTGCAGTGGGCTCCATATTTCTTTCCCTTTCCTTTTCCCACTCACTCACACCTCTCACTCCATCACCCCGTAGTTTCATGGCATTCCCAGGGTGCTCCACAATATACACACTGACCATTGTTGACCCTAAACTCCCCACACACTTCATACATCCTCCACGACACAGCATAATCACTCTCTCCCAGCTTTCCTCGGTTTGCCCTCTGAATTTATCTGAAACATTCTACCACTGAAATGTGGTGATAAAAAAAAAAGGTTAATTTGTTAAAGGTGTTTTCAACCACTTTTAGAGTACATATCTTTCTGTTTAGTGGATTTCAACGCATTTATATTAGATTACATTTGCGTAAAAAAGGTGTTTGTTTTTGTCACCGTTTGGTCAATGTTTGGTTTCCTAATGATGCTGATTTGATATATACATTATATTGCAAGCTTTATTTGTGTAATTGAATCTTGTTTATACAGTCTATGGTTATCTTCAGATTAAATACACCAAATGTGTAGTGACAACATTTGAGAAAGAGCAGCATATTAAAAAAAGAGCACACATTTCCTGTGTCTATAATAGAATCATTTTATAGCAATTTAACATATTGTGTCAACAATTTATGAAAGACAAATGATTTGCTTATTTAAAAGGATTAATTGAGCTGGTAATGGTGAATGACGTTTATATGGAGTAATAATTGGATCTAAAAAGAACGTCAAACCCACAACACTGAGATGAGCGCTCCATCTATCATCTCAATGCCTCAATTAGCTCTATTTTATTTGGAAAGTCCCGCCTTTATTAGTGTCTGGATCAACAAACAGCGGATACAAGCCTGTATTGTTCTAAATTATAAGAGGCTAAATAAACAGTTGGCATGAAACAGATTTATAGGCTGATATAAGTGACAGCCTAATATACAGTGATTACCGAGAGAACATAAATATTTCTGTAATTTCACATCACTCTGTGTTATGGTTCAGCAGTTATTACGGAGGCATTTCAAAAAAGTCAAATTCCTGAGTTGTTTTTGTATAAACAGTCATTATCGGCAATAGACGATCATTCCACTGCAGTGAATCACATCGTCTGTATGGTGTGGTCCGACATCACTCTAACGAGACACTACAGTCAGCTGTCACCAACACACTGTTTTTAAATCACTCCTCAACACTGTATTAATCCGGCCACAAAATGAGTGTTTGTATTGTCTGCACTCAAGAGGAAATCCCAGACATTAAAGGATAATACCTCTGATTTTTCTGTCGCTTCATGCCACTTTATTTGTTGTTCCTCCACTTAATGTTACATTTTTCCGGCTGCTTTTAGTTTATAGTCAGCAATATCTGAGCTCATTAACCTCAATTCATCCTTGTAAAGATTTTGAAAAAAAGGAAAATGGATATATTTCATGGCATATAATATATAAGGAATTTTGCTTGGAATATATTCCTAAAATATGTTATATTTTTGAAATCATATTGCTACTTTTACTTAGTATATATATTATATAATCTCCCATGGTTGCCCATAAATAAGTTGATACCTTTAGGAAGTCATCAGTCTCCTGCATAACTAAGAGGCTTGACAAAAGTTTATGTTATACAGTATATATTGTGTATTTAAAGGTGAAAATTCCCCACCTATAATACCTATGTCCGTTCAGTGCTGATTGTTAATGAAGTTGATGAAGCAGTGAATTCCTCTGTGCTTCAAAAAGGAGTTCTCCTGCTGCAAAATATGTTGTTCCTCCAGCATCCAGCGCCACCATTTGACTTTCAGTGACGTAGTTAGGTGCAGCGAAGAACTTGATTCTGGATAAAAGATTGCAAATTTGCAAACAATGTACTTTGTTAGCCAAGACAGCAGTTACCTTGTTTCTATGAAAAACAAACAAAAAATCCGTACCACCGAACCTCAGTGATTTCCTTGAATTGTCTTTGTGGATTTTGTATTGCGCCTGTGTGTGTCACATGATCATGCACATCAGTTGCTCGCACACTGGATCTCTATAGTGTATCCGCGTGGGTTTTTTCGTTACAACACACCTAATGTTTGGCCATTTCAAGCAACACACCAACAAAACATTTCCCGCATGTGAGTTATGTTTCACTATCAACCCCCCCAGAGAGAGAAAGAGAGAGCGAGCAAGAGCTCAAGGCTATAGGGCCAGAGTGCAGCTCACTTGGGCACTGTCTCGCACTACAGTGTGTGCGTGTGTGTGCGTGTGTGGTGTGTGTGTGTGTGTGTGTGTGTGTGTGTGTGTGTGTGTGTGTGTGTGTGTGTGTGTGTGTGTGTGTGTGTGTGTGTGTGTGTGTGTGTGTGTGGTGTGTGTGTGTGTGTGTGTGTGTGTGTGTGTGTGTGTGTGTGTGCGCGTGCATGTAGTATATATGAGGGGATTGACGGGGGGGGGTTTACAGACAGCCATAATTTAATTTCATGCACCATACACTACAGGGGTGTATCAAGCTGTTCCAGATATTTTGGGGCACAAACATTTAAAATAAGTCATAGTGACTTATACTTCTTTAACCGTTCTCTCTCTCAGAGGGCGCTCAATATTTTTTTCCTTTTGTCCTGAGGGGGTTTCAGAAGTTAATCTGATTACTTTTTGGGGCGCCCATAGGATTAAAAGTAAACTGTCCTAGTGTAGACTCCGCTTGGTGTTTGTTTAAAAGCAGAATAGCAGAGCTCCTGCAGCTCCCCTGCTCGCGGGCGCTGGTGTTGGGTTATGGTTCTCCTTCCTGTTTGGGTGATCGGTGGAGGTAACAGCAGCGGGGAGGCTGACATCTCTTGAGAGCTGTGGAGAAAGGGCTGCAAAATATTTGTCAGAGCCTGTGACCTCCCAAGACCTAAAAAAAAAAGAGCGGAAAAGTCTATTTAAGAGGAATGTTGAAGACAGTAGTGTCTGAGTGTGGATACTTGTATCTCAAATGGTCTGAAATGTTACAATGATACAATGAGCTATCCCTTTTCAATTATTTGTTCTATATTTCGGCGTAGTGAACAGCCACGAATCCAGCATGTGGATTTAGAGTAAAAGTGGCAGAGATCAGTTGCCTGAGTGTCTCTTTAGAACAAATTGAGGCTGTGACCGACATCACTCAATTACCCGGCTTATCGTAAGTACGATGAGCTTAACCTCAACCTCCAGCTCCGTTGCTTGACTTTTCTCTCTAATTGGCCGAGGGAAGGCCGCATCTGTGCTGCTACGAGACTGAGGTCAGTTGATAGATGCTGGGAACCACTAGAAACTAATTAGCAAACTTTTTCAAAACACACCAAGATCCTGCTCTGAGGCTCCTAGGATGAGCGGGAAACCGCAACAACCAGATCAGCTTCCTGTCGGATTCTGCAGTTGTAGGTAAAGAAAGCTGCAAAACTCTATTGCAGCTTTTTGTCATTTCAAACAGCGGTGGTGCACATTACAGGAGGTGTTGAAAAGCTGTGGGTAAGCTTAGCTCTATCCAGCTAATTCAATTACTCTTGTTTTAAAGGTATCAGTTCACACTTCTTTTTACTGCTCACCTGGGGGGCGGTTACAGACTGGCTAATCCAGCCTGAAGCAGTTAACCTGATTGAAAACAGACCAAACATGTGAAGGTTTCCTATTATGTTGATATCATCTTTGTTATCAATAACAATCAGAAATATATCCATAAGATTATGATTTTCTACTGAAATTGTGATAAATATGTCTTACACATAAACATATTTGAGAGGTATTTCCTTTAAATAAACAAGGGTGTCTCATTCTTCTCTTGTTAAAGCATTTTCTTTCTCATATTAACACATAATATGCAATGTTGATTCAAAGTGAGCTATAAAAGCAAACCTGCCGTTAAAGTGCACCTGGTGCTGGTGTGTGTTTTGTGCGTGAATGGTAGCAGTGGCTTTTGTTTGCTGTGTGTGAGCTGATGCTCCGCTGAAATGAACTAAAGCTCAGCTTTTGTGTCTTCTCTCAAGGCCGGAAACCCTGAATCCTGCGGGTTTCGTCCGCTTCTCTTTCTAGTCTGGAACCAATATAGTCATATGTGCTTTTTGTTCAATCGGATACAAAATATTTCATCTTCTGTCATTTTAGAGGTGGATTCGTTTTAACTAAATACTCTGATCTATTTTATCTCCATTTTAGCCTAGAGGGTACCAGGAATGACCTCACCAGGCTCATGACTGGAAACAAACTATAATCAACATTAGGGTTATCTGATAAAAAAAAAACACTCTATAAACTCTACGTATAATGGAAACAATAAACACATACTGAGAATTGTTTGCAGTATGACAATCACTGAGTGCAGCACTTCAGCTAAATCAGATTTTTATTTTGTACTGTATTATGCATTATTAAAGGTAAGAATGGAGAAACCAGCTCGAGTGCGCTAGAATTTGAAAGTACGTAAAATCTGCCCCTTCCTTCAGACTTCCTTACAGAGCCCCTCCTCCAACACACACGAACGCGCACATGACCAATGAGGGCACGAGATAAGTTTGTGCACAGATGGAAGGCTGACAGGCAGGTAGGCCATCCAGTTATTTTAGCCAGGCCGGCTAAAATGATTGGTCGTGCTTTTTACAGTACTATGGCTTCCACAGATGACATTTTTTTATGTATTTATTGTCAAAGCATTTAATGTGTTCATTGCTATCGGGGTGTTAAGAGCATTCCATGGAATATAACAAAAAGTGTTTCTGAAGTGAATTACCTACCCCACCTTTAAATTGCGCTAAAATAAATAAATAGCAAAGAAAGAGGAAAAAGCTGAGATCGTGTCCTGTGTCACCGGGAAATTTGATCATGACTGACAGCATACATTTGTATTCAAACACAAGGTGACTATTTGCCTGATAGGGAATTATGAAAGGAAACAGGTAACTTCACATGAGTGGATAACACTGAAATGTCTGGAGGACAAGCACTTGCTTTACAACGCCTCAGGAAACCCTATAAGCCCACACCAGACGAAGCGTTTATTGCCTTTTATCAAATGCGATTTCATTTAGAGAAAGCTGCATGATGCCATTTTTTTCAAACAGCGCAATTGCGCCTACAATAAAACAAATTCTAAAGATGTTTTCCATGAGTAAGGGCCATTGTGTGAACAAGCTTACATCACACCTAGTGTCAGTCAGTTTAAGCACAATCTTAAACTGCTTCTTACTTGTCCCCAGACATAATACCTCATGAAGCACAATACCATCAAACACAGTGTGGCTTTCTGCCCCACACCTCCACATCCCGCTAGTCTTCTTCAATATCCAACATGCCTCCCAGGAAAACAGCATATTTCTCACAGGGACAGTGTAGTCCAGCTAGGATCCCCCTGTCTGGGAAGGGTGTGAAACAATCTGTTTAGTGAATAAGAGACATGCCTGCAGGTCTGAGAGCAGGCACTGATCCCCCACCAGCTGATCCCTGTTACCTGCAGGCAACCTTTTACCTAATCCACCCTGTGGCTTTTACAGACTGCAGCTCAGTGACACGGATCATTTCAGAGCTCTCTCAACCGGGGAACAACTTTATTATTAAGTGATATGGCTCAAATTCATTCCAATTGAATCACAAAATATCTATGAATGAAAGAAAATGTAATCCACTTGTATTCCTCTACCTCTTTTCAACATGTTGGTGCAGAGACACACACAGTTGGGTTGTTGCTATTAGTGGGCTTCAGGGGTTTTCCATTGGAGCCAGAATAATAAAGCTCTACTGTCTGAAAGGCTAGAAGGTGTAAATCGATCTTAAGACAACAATGGAGACAACAGATCTATGTCACTTTAAGGACAGCTATACATCCAGTCAAGTGAGTCCACAGCACAGGAGAGTAAAGGTGATCGGGTTTTTTTTCTACTCAACATTATATTTTCCCAGAAAATATGATGGAAGTATCATCATCTTGTGTCTCAGAGTCAGGTTTTTTTTGCATTGCAGTCATTTCCCTCTGGGCTTAAGACCATCTGAAGCAGGGACGGAGAACAAGCAGAGACATTTCACTAATTAAACCCCTGCCGTCCTGCAGGAAACACAGCAAGCCAAGTCACTACTGATAAGGCTCAGCGCTGCTAATGTGTGTGGGGGAACTGTACGTGTATTTAGAAAATATATTGTAATGAGGTCCTTGCAGTGGAGCGAAGGAGTCTCGGGGGTCCTAAACAGACACACACATGCAGAACAAAAACACAGGAGTGAAAAGGTGGGAAGTAACAGCTTCTCTAAAATCATGTGCAGTTGATGGAAAGGTGGTTCAGAAAAACAACATAGGGACCCCAGATAACCCCCAAACCCACACATACAGTACAGCCACAAACTGTATCAGAAGTGTTGCTGTAAATTATGCATGAATACGTCTGTGGTGGTGGTGGTGGTGGTGGTGGTGGTGGACCTGTGACAGCCAGCCCTAATGAAGTTGGGCATGTCTGCTTCACTGCGCTGCCAGAGAGTCATGAATAAACATCAGCCGGCTAATTAAACTCAGCGCTGGCAACTGTACTCATCAGTAAACAAGCGGCAGCAAGGGGGTCTCACACATGCTCACAGGGATTTGCAGGGAATGGAGGAATGGTAATACCAGGCCTTCACTTTATGTTCAGTACAGTTTGGACTCTGGAGAGCAGGCGAGGACCTTCAGGAGAAAAGACTAGAGGATGAAAGAGTGATGAGTAGAAGATTTAGACAGGGACAGAAAAAAGACATCTGGAGATTGATAGAAAAAGGAAGCAGTGTTTGACCTCATTGTCATTATTAACGTTCCATCTATGGTGGCTCTGCATCGAGTCAGATGTGAGTGTTGTAAACAAAAATAAAAGATCCTGGAAATTCCCATCCTGTATTAAATTAATATTTCTGGTTTACGGGCATATGTCTGCACACATATGGAGACTTTCTGCTTTCCACTGTTTTTGTATGTTATTAAACTGTATATATTTAGACATTCTTTGGACAAGACATCAACTTGGAATGGGATGGACATTTTTACATTTTTATAGACCAAGCTATTAATTGAAAACAGATTTTTTCGATAATGACCATAATTAGTTACAGCTTTACTCATAAGTGAAACCCATATGACTTAAACAACTTCAAATAGACATAAAAAGTGTATATATGATCGCAATCAATGGACTTAATCCTTATTTCATGCTAATTCAACCTTTTCATTGTTTCCTCCACAGCCTGTAACTGTAACCTTCACGCCCGAAGGTGCCGGTTCAACATGGAGCTGTACAAGCTGTCGGGCAGGAAGAGCGGAGGAGTCTGCCTCAACTGTCGCCACAACACAGCCGGACGCCACTGCCACTACTGCAAGGAGGGCTACTACAGAGACCTGTCCAAACCCATCTCACACAGGAAGGCCTGCAAAGGTACAGCGCTCTTCTTGTGGTTTCTCATCTGGCTGGGGAAAGATTTTAACATACCTGATTTAATATAGACGTTTTGTTAAATCGCTCTTCAAAGTTGCATCACAAATATTTACCAGGACATTCATAGCAACACTTAATACTACTAAGATTATTTAGGTCTGATAGGAAACAGTTTAAGATGTATTACAGGAAGTGGGGGGAGCCTGCAGTCTTTCCATTCCTGAGCATGTCTCACCCTCGTCTCCCTCTGTCAGCGGAGATGAGCTGGGGGTCTGTTGGGATTGTGGAGGTCGTGGCGGTATGGGAGGGTTGGGCTGGGTGTTCCCTCATCGACAGTTGAGTTATTTGGCTTCATTTCGGGGGGTGGGGGTGGGGGGGTGGGAAGGGGGAGGTAAGGGGATGACAGGACAAGCAAAACAAACAGAGCTGAGGTGTGAAGTGATCCCCGCTGCAGGTCAAAGTCGAAGGAGAACCCAGGAAAGATCGCTGGAGGAAAGGCTGCAGGACGCAGAGAAAGGGAAAAAGTGGAGGCGGGGGGGGGGGGGGGGGGGGGGGGGGGGTAAAGCCAAACTCAGGTTGAGAGGGGGCGGCAAGAGAGTGAAAGATGGGAATGAGGATGAGGAGAAGAGGAAGAGAGGAGGACAAGCGGGACACACCCCCACGCAGGTGTGCTCGCTACTCAGCGCTGGATGAATCGCCTGCCATCAGCCTTCACCAAAGCTAATAAGGGTCAAAGAAAGAGGAGGAGGAGGAGGAGGAGGAAGAGGAGGGGTGATTGAAAAGAGAGAGGGTATATTTTGTCACCTCTCCCATTGCTGCAGGGAAAGATAACAGGAGCTGAATCCCTGTGCAAACAAGCCCAGAGACACCTCAGAGTCGCTCTGCATAGATACAGCTCACACACACACACACACACACACACACACACACACACACACACACACACACACACACACACACACACACACACACACACACACACACACACACACACACACACACACACACACACACACACAGAATAACACGCATACCTGTTTGAGGGTTCAGAGCGCTGACTTCCAAAGGGGAAATATTAGCCGCCTGCTGACAGTTTAAGCCCGAGTTTTCTCACATCATTCACCAGGGAGTAAATAAATAAACTGACCAATCAGTCAGTTTGACAGGAGGCATGTCTGAAGAGTATCTGCAAAAGAATCTGATGTTCAGAGTCAATGATGTGTAAAGTAACATTTCATTAAATCACGACTAATACATTTTATTCCGCTGATAAAATAAAATAGCTTAACCTTTTCCATTTGCAGATAGTGCCATGATGACACGCTTCATGCTTCTGTAACGTAAACATTTATCAACCAAGGTTAAAAAACTTCAGACATGTTGCATTAAATTCCTGACATCCAGCGACTATATCAAGCACGTCTCATTCTCTGCATGAACACAAGTTCATAACAAAGCTCTCGCACTAATGCATCCATTTTATTCTCCCCTCCAGCCGCTCATGAGCGATATCCTTAAACTGACATTAACACCTTCCGTGGCTTTGGGCCCATTCTCCTGTCGAGCAGGAATGCAAACACACATTCATCACGAAGGGACGTTGTGTATCATTAACCCCTATCCTCTGCTGTGTCTACCAGGCTGGCTAATTGTGGGGATTTAACCCCCTTTTTTCTGTTGTGTTTACATCCCTTCTCATGTGTCAGAGACTTGATTATTTCAGCATCCCATAACTCACTTTCATGAGGGTTTGTTTCTCGTACCAGAAAAGTTAGGTGCCTTAAGGTCCTGCTGTGTATTTCACAAAAATAAGAATTGTTAAGTTTGCTTGCACTTGCAGACAAGAGATACAGTTTACAATATAAAGTACAGTAGATAAAAAAGATAGAAAATCGTATTATGTATTTCCAATTTAGGGTTATCTAAGTCAATACACAGCAAATTATTTTTAGCCTGTTCTTGTATTCAAGTCTGGTAAATAATTCAATCTTATTTGGATGAGTAATTGATTGTATAACTTATCTTCGGGCCACACGTTTCTCTAATGCCTTCTACATTTTTGAAGATGGAGATCCTGCATTTTTCAGATGATTACAGGCTGCTTTTCATTACTTTTTAAATGCTTACACGAGTGAGTTTAATACCCACTGAAATGAGAGATCTTTAAAGTAAGCAGGCATGTGGGTCACCAGAGGAGGACACATCAGTGAATTGTTTTGTTGTAGGGCCAAATAGAGTAAAAACCTCACTACAAAATAGTTGTACCATCCCTAAAACATGTCCTGCCTGCAGTAAGAGGAATCAGTTCCCGCTGATGTGGAAAGCTGCTCTCATATAACGATGATGATTCATTTGATGTCAGGAACATTTGCATAAATGAGTCATTAAGTGAAAGTCTAAATAGAAAATCTAAAGCTGTAAAAGATGCATCTGGTTTGGACCGGTGGCATCTGGAGTAAACTGATTATATATTGTGCATCTACTGTGGATACGTTTGTGTACTGCTTTTTGATAACTAGTGCTACTGATTTGGAGCCTGACAGAAACTCTGCCTCCTTCATCTTCATCTTCCTCTGTGCATGGATTCTGTCTCTGTCCGGGCTGATTTGCTGATCTTTCCTGAGTGTCACCGAGGGAAAGCTACTGCTAATGTTATGTGTAGCTACAGCACATGCAACATTTAGTCCTTCCACCATGTCTATTGCAGATTTCTAAACAACATCAGAAGTGTCTATAAACCTTCTTCAATACGACCAATTTAATATCTACGAAATGATAAACAAAATACCTTTAAATCCTTTTTAAATTGGTATACCTACAACAATTTTAATAATTAATCATATATTATTTTTCTAAATTAACATTATCTGCTCTTAGCTTTCTTAAGTGTAAAGATTTGACGTTATTGTTTAAAAAAGTTATTGTTAACAAACAAGACACCTCCTTGGCCTCCAAGAGCCATGCAATGGCCATTTTTCACACATTTCTGATTTTTTAAAGGAAATAATAACATTAAATAATTGACAAAATTATTGATAGATTAATCTGTATTTGAAATAGTCATAAATTACATATTTTACCATCATCAATGACATTCTGAATACTTCAATAACTCACAATTTCACTATAATTAACATTTCATATCCTCATTACATCAGGATCTTTTTATCATCATTTATAAAATTGTCAGTCTACCCAAACACATTTTGTTCAATTTCATTGAGTGTATGCAGGTCTCAACTCTCCCAGCCCAGAGTAATTTTAAGCAAACACTTTCCAAGTTCTACTGAGGTATTCAATTACATCAAAACAGACTTACAATAAAGGATCTGTGGTAGTTACCCCAAGCTGACAAATGATACAAAGCATGAACAGTTCTTTTTGCCAATTAAAACACTTGTGTAAACTATATTTGGAAAGTTACGGATGAAAACTCTAAAGATGTGTATCATCGTATAACATGCCCTTTCTCTGTTAATAAACTAAAAGTTACCACACACAGTCTTTCCCCTACGTCAAACACCAAGGTGTGCCGTCAAAAGTCTTGCTCTGCCAAATTCTCTCAGGTTTACCACATCATAACTCAAGATAATTCAATGAAACTCAAACCGCAGAACTAATTTCTGTCCGCTCCTCAAGCAGCGTGAGCGCTACATTGAAGTGACAGCAATTAAGAGGTTTGGTTATTTATTGAACTCAAAAGAGAGAGGGCCTTTTTGCTGTGTGGCTTTCTGGAAGAGAATGGACACTGTAAGGAGCGCAGGGCAGGTCGAGGAGCACAAGAGTTTGCTTTTATATGCGTAATACAATCCTCCCCAAAAGCAGCTCATTTCCATGGGAGGCCATTACGAGTAAAAGAGAGCAGTGGCTTACAGCGGAGCGAGGCATGCCCGGTGGCTACATTTACACGCCAGAATTTATAAGTTCACCCCTCATTGAGTAAGAGGGTAAACACTGCATACATTTCAAGAGGCTCTTGTTTGTTTCTTGAACTGTTTGAAGCCTCTGAATAAAACACACTGAGTGTATTCAACAACGAAATGCATGAATTTCGTAAAAAGTTATACGATTTGAGAAGACCAAGAGATGCTGCACTCTGGGTGGTCTTTCAACACATGTGACATATAACTGAAATAACAAATGCCACTCAGCAGTGATAGCTCTATCCAGAGTTCAGTCAGCAGTTTGTTGTCCCTGTTTGTCAACCTAAAACCCTGTCTTAACTTGAAGTTAAACATTAATGATTTCCTTGGAAACCTATCATCAATGTGGAGTCTTTTTGCAACAATGCTAACTACACAATAAATGTTGGCCAAATAATAAGCGCTGTTCATGATTAGTCGTCCTCTGAGGACCATCTAAACCAAATAAAATTAAGCTTGAGCAGGTCGGCGTCTGTTCTGTGACTGACGGATTGAATTCAGACCTTCACATTTCGAATCTGAAAATCAACCATCATATAATTTCATCGGTCAGTGAGATGATGAGGAACATATTTTGCACACAGAGGGAAATTAGGCTTTGATTGAGGGATAATCTATTTCAATAAGAATAACATGCTGGAAAACATACTCCCCTCTCCGCAGCATATGTCTTCCATTGACACAGTAGAGTTTTTTTATTGGCCACATATAAAATGTTTTCTGCTTGGGATTTGAAAAATATTGTTTTTCATGATGTCACTTTTAGCTTTGGATTTCCACCGGGTGTTTTGTATCTGCGAGAACATATCGAACTTTTTAAGCTCCCTTTGTGGCTGCTCAGGGCCGCTGAGTATATGATGCTGATCAATAAAACAGTAAACAGCATAAAAAGAGAGACACACCCTCTATTAGATAAACGTATTATTTGGAAAGCTGTTTATGTACTGTATAGTGCAACGACCCTATAACGCTATCTCTTTCTGCTCCAAAAATACTTGTGGAGGAGCAGAAACCTAATTATAATAGAACACAGACTCGGGTAGCTTGGCTTCAATCCAGGGCCAACAAATTATTCTTATTGGCACAGAACACACAATCCAAATGGGGGGAGTTCAGACTTCAAACGCCAGCTTTATGGTAAACGATTGGCAGAGTTCAAAATTCTCACATTGTGCAATCTCAGGCTGAAGCCCGACTGCCTGCCTTTGAAAAAAGCCTTCCACTCTCCCCATTAACCGAGAACATTTTTCATTCTTTTATATGCAACTCCCGGCGCCAAGAACTTCTTTTAGCGTTAGGATTTCTGTCTTCATCTAGATAAACATGACAGTTATACAAGGCTAATCCCTTTGGATTCAGTTCTGCGTTGTTAGGGACAAAACAAGAAGCTCCCTTATGTTTATAAGACACCTACGCTTCTTATCATACACTCCTGTCAGTTCTCCTCCAAGGAAGTGTTGAGACTGAAAGTGCCTCTTGCTCACTTGTCCCCATATCTTCGTAGCCATCTGTAGTAGCCATGAAGCAGAGCACGCAGCCACTTAACAGTTAAGTGGACACACACTTAAACCAGAAACTCTCACTCACACCTCCAGAGTAAGCCGTTCCTCTAGCCAGCAGGTGGGTCATCCAGTCAGAGAGTCAGACAATTTGTCATCCAACTGGACAGCAGCTCAGGCAGCCAGTCAGCCTTCAAGCACCAAATGTGGAGGAGGAGAGGGAGGCAGAGTGTTTCCCACCTGTAGACCATGTGCTGCACGTCTTGATTTACTGGCAGGCTCCAGGCTCTGAGCTGTGGTTACCAGGAAGAGGCTCTTAAAAATATAACCTGAGCTCTCTGAAGCTCCAAGCAGAAGCACACTTTGCCCTCCTATGCCTCGAACTCCTCTGACATACTCCTAAATGTACAGGCCTGAAGACGTGCTGGACTGGCCTCCACGCTGTTTATTGGGCTTCCTGAAGCTGTGTGTGTGTTTGTGTGTGTGCTGTTCCTGTGAGCTAGACACAGCTAAGCAATGAAAGCGATGACAGATAGGTCGGATAAAGGAACCAATAGATACACACACTTTTAGGGAGGCTTTTCTCCGTCTGATAAGAGGGGCGAACAGCATGCAAGCACGCACGCGCGCACGCAGACACACACACACACACACACACACACACACACACACACACACACACACACACACACACACACACACAAACACTTAGGAGAGATAAGAGAAACAACAGAAGCTGAATCACAGGAAACAGGCAATAGAGATAAAAGCGTGAGACTGTGTGATAGAAGGAGGTCAGCTGAAACCAAAATGATGGGCTTAACCCACAGGATAGAGTTGTCTTGTAGCACTTTGCTTGTCAAATCTCAACGAACAACAGCTATGTGGTTTCCAAGAGTCCGAGGTCAATCACAAAGAGGACAGATTCTGTATTTAGTTACTACTTTACAGCAGCAGTTTTCCCTAAGGCCCCCGCTGTAATGTGGATCTCCCAGAGAGCATGTCTCACATGGATGAATAACAACCATATCAACGCTCTAGAGGTCAAAGTTAAGATAAAGAACACATTTTAGCTTTTTTTCTGCAGAAAGTTTAAAGCAAAACAATCTCTTCTTACAGTCATTTGATCTATTGGAATAATACACAGTAGAAACCTGTGTTTTAATTTGTATGCATAAGCTTCACTGCTAATTAAAACTTGTTTTGACATTTTTAGATATTAACACTCATTTCAATGCAATAGGCCGAAACGGACAGATTGTTGTGAAGCTGTAATTTTGTACTGTGGGTCGAAACAATCCGTGTGGTTAAAAGCAAAACAGGCCAAACCACTAAGTACTCCCACAAACCTCAAAGTACATAATTCAGCTACGCCTTTGAAGGCTTTTCAGAGTGACAAGTGACACAACGCAGAAAAAAACTTCAGGGAGGGGCGGCAATCGAACCCAGTCGGCCGACCCTGAGGCTGAGAGTCAGCGGCATCACTGGTTTTCCATAGGAAATAAACACAAATATATAACACTCATGGGGCGAGGAATAAAGTGGTGAGAGTTTGGAGACAAATAGCGTTTTAGATTTTGAAGGTTTTTCAAGTGAATAAGTGGAAATGTTGATGAATTATCAAGACTGTTCTGGTCTCTCAGGATTTACTGTAAGGTCCAAAAATAGATGAAAAGAAACATCTCTCAGACAACTATTATTCAACACCGATTTCTAACTTGACAGGGGTTTGGCTGTGAAATGAATTAAGGGCTTGGATCGGGGAAAGCAATTGGAAAATGATTACATTCCTGAAGCATGTGTGTTCGATAAACCCCCCAGTTTGGGAGGAAATGTGACAGACGTTTTGGGCTCATGTTCAAAGCCCAACATTAATCAGAAACAGGCAATTAGGATTATCCTCCATTATTTTATCATTTGGTAAACATGCTCAACCCTTTCTCTTTACCTCACACACACAGCTGCAGTCCCACAGAGCGCTCACACTGGCTGGCATACACACCAAAGCAAAACATCCAAACTCACACTTTTCTAACTGAGGATAATGCTGATACAGTATTTTGGCAGCTTGTGTTTTATGTGATGTTTGAATGCTAATTAGCTAATTAGCAAACAATGTCAAAATGTCGAGAAATGTCTGTAGACTTAGAGGATGTGTTGCTCTTTTAGTCATGATGCCACACTCTCTTCAAAATGAGCGCTGTGGTAAGTTCTTCCTCTGTGTGCACGCCTCCACCTGTCTCTCACCACTCTATATTGTTGCCTCCACTGCTGTGTACCCACCTGCACTCTTTATATATACTATATGTTTGTATCTCCTCACATGCGTGTGTGTGTGTGTGTGAGTGTCTCTGTGTGTGTGACCACTCACTGTGCCTCTCTTTCTTCCTCTGTTTCCTCACAGCATGTGATTGCCATCCCGTGGGTGCTGCTGGCAAAACCTGTAACCAAACCACAGGACAATGTCCCTGTAAAGACGGCGTGACTGGTATCACGTGCAACCGCTGTGCTAAAGGCTACCAGCAGAGCCGCTCGCCCATTGCCCCCTGCATAAGTACGTGGAACCCAGTCTTCACCATATCTGCCTCACTTTAGGACAAAAGGGAGGGACACACACATGGGCATACTCAATATCGACACATAAAACAATTTGCTACACACACAAACACATACTGTAAGAGCAGACTCAAACAATGCTTCTTCAGACAAGTGCTTAGTGTCCGACTGACGGTTTTCTGACCAGTAAATCTGCCAGCTTAAATAAACACACCATTAAACTGAACCTCAAGGTTATGGTCTCGGATTGTTGGTCTCCATAAATTGGAGAAAAGACCCAGAGCCGTTAACACCAGCATCTCCAATCCCCAAAGTGTCTTGGATAAGTGAAGGAAGCTTTGGGTTGAATTACAAAGTCAATCTTGTTCTCAGCATTCATTGACCATTTTATTGAGCCCAAATAAAGCCTTTTATTATAGTAAAATGGTGGAAAGATGTAGTTTGCCTAAGGGATGGCATCTATTTAAAGCTTCATAGAATTAAGGCCTCATGGCAGATTAATTGTCTCATTCTCCAAAAAATACATTTGAATTGGTGCTCTTGCCATTGTAATTAGATAAAAGGAATTACATACTTATGAGAAATAGATCTCTATATGAAATTGCATGGCTGACCAGTAAAATAATATATATAATCAACTTCTAACGCTTGATTCCTATGAACACAAAAAAATGTAGTTATCCATGTGAGATGGAAATAAAGCCCCTCCATATGTGATGTAGTTTAATTTTTAACATCCCCCCGTTAGACTCAAGGACAGGGCTTGCCAAGTTTCATTATGATACAGAGTCATATTATATCTTTGACTTCGTATACACCTTCCAGCGCTGTCAGCCATAAATCTACACGAGTCAATTATGAGAAACAGGCTCATTATTTAAACTGCCGTGCGTGGAGGTTGAACGCTGATGGAAGATTGCTGATCAACAACAAGATCAGCAGAGGGACCTAGGGGCTTTAGGCGCTATTGTTTTGGCAGCAATTGTTTTTCTTGTCATTATATCAACCAAATCGTCATCGGAGAAGGCCTCATTATGTCCACAAGTCCACAAACAGGCATACACATCATTCCACAGATTCTGATTTACGGTGACATCATTGTTGAGTACGTTCAGAAAGTAGGAAGCAGGTTAGCTCAATCCCAGCTGAGGAAATTAGATTGTACTTGATCAAAAGACTTGATTCTTTCTTGCTTCCTTCATACACAAAGTCTTCACCTTTGCACAGCTGAAACCACCACTGTTGTGCACCTCTTTCTTTGCATGCGTATGTGATACGTGTCTGCGGTTTTTGTCCTCCCTATCCCCCATATCCTCCGTACAGACCTTTTTTGATGAGCCCCTTCAGTCTCTCCTGCCCACAATAACAAAACAGCATTATGTGTTTTTTATATCTTCTGTTGCCATCCTGCCCCTTTGGAGATAAGAGAGCCCTTCTTCACGCATGGTTTCTCTGAGTGTCCTACCCACTAGTGAAGACAAGAGTATGAAGGAGGGCTGAGAGAATCAAGTCTTTGGACAATCATACTGCTCTGATGAAGTTGTAGAAAAATATTTTGAACATCCAACAAATACAAAAAAAATGTATTGGTCCGATATGGCTTTGTAAGAAATGTGAAGATATGGAGCTTTTGCAGAGCTTCAGGGAAAACATGTTTTGAGGAAGATTTGAAAGGAAAATAACTAATAAATATTGTTTAAAGGGTGTTAGAGGAAAACAACTTCCTGACTTCATTCATCTACACATCTCACACTTTTTACCCCGATTGTACAAGTTATTGCATTGCCTTAAGTGTTTTTGGAGCAATGCCCTTATTAGAAAGTAGAAAAATTACTTTACGCCACTAGCGCACCACACATTTATTTTTGACTTAGTCTATCAGATATAACTCAGTCTGAATAAAGAAAAAAACATTATTTGGTCACTAAAGTATTAAGCAATTTTGCTGCCTACCAATAAAAGCACATTTACACAAAAAGCTTGTCAGCTGGATACAAAAAAAAATCACAGAGGTTTAACCAATTCATGGTCTTTACACTGATGTATTTTGTTTTCCCTTGACCCTTTCTTATCAATGCATGCACAGAACACATGGATGCATATAATAATAAAACTGATCTTTCTTTGTGTCCATATCATGTTTTCTCTGGGAGTAGAGATTCCTGTTGCACCTCCAACAACCCCATCCAGCAGTACAGAGGAGCCATCAGGTGAGTCTAGAGTCAAACATTTACTTTTGATCTATAAGCTGCTACCCTTGCGAATAAGCACATCTGGCCCTGAGAGGAAGATGTGGAAGATACTGTCGAAGTGTAAATGTAAATGGGATTTTTCCATATTTCCACAGTTCCACAATATTTTTGCACAAATGTTTAAACAGACTGCTGGGTAAATTGGATCCCTCTTGCCTTCCTCCTCCTTATTAAGGCTTCATGAATATTAACTTTATTAGCAGCAACCCTGGGATGCGCCTCCTTTAATCTCTCACACTTTCACAATTAACTAGTCTAACTGCGGCACAGTGGGGTGTTGGTCCAGCGCACAGCAGGGGGCCTGACAGTCTGTTTGATTTTATGATTTTTCATCTCTACAAACTCCCTCTTTCTGATGAAGTGAAGTGAGGAAAGGACTGATTGAGGTGAACTGGATCCGGTAATTCAGTGCAGAATGCACTAGGATTCGTTAACAAGATCTTTGTGTTCAAAATCATACCATAACATTGTGGGGTTTATGGTCCTATCTATTGGGATGAGATATGACAATCAATAAATTGTCAGAAAGGGTTAAAAAATAATAAATGTAGCCTTTTATCATGGTATCTGTTTTATATATCAATAGGGGAAATTGTATTTATTTATATCACACGCCAGTTCACTTCTGATTGGTTTGAAGTGATTAATGCCTTTGACCACTTTCTGGTTTCAAGGTTTCTGACTTAAAGGTAGGGTAGGTAAGTTTGAGAAACCGGCTCGAGATACATTTTTTGTTATATTCCATGGAATGCTCTTAACATCCCGATAGCAATGAATATCTTAAGTGCTTTGACAAAAAATCCATAAAAAAACGTCATCTGTGGAAGCCGTAGTACTGTAAAAAGTACGACCAATAATTTTAGCCGGCCCGGCTAAAATAACTGGATGGCCTACCTGCCTGTCAGCCTTCCATCTGTGCACAAACTTATCTCGTGCCCTCATTGGTCATGTGCGCGTTCGTGTGTGTTGGAGGAGGGGCTCTATAAGGAAGTGGCAGATTTTCTCCGGTTGTGTATTTTCAAATTCTAGCGATCTCGAGCCGGTTTCTCAAACTTACCTACCCTACCTTTAAAGCTAATTTATTTGTTTACTTTCTGGTCTTTTATTAGTGGTTGTTGTAGTGATTTTCATTTAAATTATGTGGGATCTTTTTACTGAAAATATAAATAAACGGTGATTCGCAAGACAGACATATGTTTGGTTATACAATGTGTAAACAAGCAAACTGTAAATCCTAGAGATGAGGCACACAAACTTGAATTGTGTGCTAAAGAAACAGACATACCTGTACAAACCCTGTCTGAATAAGTTCCGCATTGTGTCTTTTGACCTCATGGTGGAAAAAAGTGAGTCATCTGGCTCATGGCATGTTTGCTCTGTCTCACCCATGAAGTTGCTGGAGGCTCAAGGTATATGTATATTATGTATGTGAAGAGGCTCCTGCAGCTGTTGTTGGGCCCTCTGAGGACCCCAACGTTCCCCCGGACAGCTTCGATTGACAGAGCAGTCAGGAAACTGCCGGTCCCTAACCCTCCTCCACCTCTTTTCTTTTCTCTTTCAGTCTCTTTCACTCTCCTCCACCTCCTCCGTCTCCCTCTGTTTCACGCTTTGTCTTCACATAACACTGTGGGTGGTGCCGAGTTAAAATATCTGGAGTTGCTCTGGGCCCCCTTGTCAGGAATCTGTCCGCTTTTGGGGTGTAGGAAATATTTCCTCATCTCGTTGAGGGATTACTGGATAAGTGAGACAAGGAACCATATTGCTTTATCAACTTGAATAAATGCAAAGTTCATAACTTTTCTGTTTTATTTCTTCAACTTTGAAACTTTTTATTGTACGTAAACTATCCTCTTACTGTACCTCTTCCTGCAAGTCACTGTTATCATGTGAGATCTTTGCCTATGGCTACATCCTGGTTTAAGGCTAAAATATTCCCATTGATTAAACCATGTCATTGAAATAATGTAAACACAACCAGAAGGAGACTGTAACTACGGGCCGTGTAGCTTTAAAGATAATCGAATCACAGCAGAGAGTTCTGGGAATTCCCTCTCATATTTATAATGGACCCGAGACTGTTCGGCCCAGAGAGGTTGAAATCAAGCAGATTGCTAGATGGAGCACTTTGACGGACATCCTGCGTCGATCATGTCAGAATCATGAGTAGCCGAGTGATGGTCCCATCGGACCACCCGGGCATGAGGCCCAGAGGATGCATACATTACCCTCTGAGCCTCCTCAGAAGGTTGCAGAGCCGACGCACCTCCTGCTCGGCCCGGTATTCATACAGCTATGATATCACCTAATATGGGATTGCAAACAGATGTGTGGATTTTATCAGAGCATCAGAACAATGTTTTCCATCCCCTCTAAAAGAACCTGCACAAGAGTAAAGATGGAAACTATTACATTTTTATTTTTATATAATACATAAACATGTATAGTGGTTGAAGTAGTAATAGGTAAGAACACATGTACTCAAGGGAAATGAAAAGAAGAAAGGCATTGGAAGTAGGGAAAAGGGATATAGGCAAAAAAGAGGGGAAATCTACACATAGGATAAACATAAAGGGAAAGGGAAAAAAGAATGGGTAGATACCGTAAGAGAATAAAGACATTAGGGAGACGGATAAAAGAGGAAAATGCTGAAGGAATGAGGTTCGGCTTGGGAAGGTTAATTTTGAAACAACCTATGTGAAAAAGTGTCCACAACCATGTGTGTGTGTTAGATACCAGGGGGTGTTGGGCTGACAGCTGTGAGGCAGGTGCCTTGTTGCGCCTCAGTTAAACGAAGGGGGGGACCGACCATCTTTTGGGGGGCGAGGGGTGAATTGAGAGTGTGAGGGAAAATGGAGTGGATATTAATTTGTCTCCTGCAGCCGAGCTCTCCCCCTCTCGACCACACGGAGGGCTGGAATGCATGGAGAATACCTCTGATGGTGTGGCCCAGACAAAACACACATTGTGCTGGTAGGTCACGGATGGTGTGAGTCGCCACTCCCACGGGTCGTGACAGAGACGTCTGCGCGCAGCAACGAAATGTGGAGGAGATTAACCGCTGATGACCTGTGATGGCCGCCCCGGCCTGTCAGGATACGAGATGTGAAAGTAACTAATGATGATGATGAGGAGGAGGATTGGTGTGACGATGATGAGGCTCATAAGGGTTCAGTATCATGTGTGTGCGTGTCTTGTCCGAGGCTGGAAGTGATCACAATCTGTGGCGGACCCCTCCTTTGGAATATCTTGGACATGAGTCTTGCATCACACACCCTGTTCAGTACTAGTCAACTCCACCGCACTCCGCATGTCAACGTGGGATCTTATTACTCACTTAATTAGAAAAAATTATAATGTTGAGAGATTTTACGATGAGCATGGCCAAAAATAGAGCAGTTAAGTGCCAAATTCTCATTATCAATATCAAACTTTCACATGCAATTTACTAATTTGTGCTCAAAACTTGTAATGTCACAGTTTTTCTTGTCTTTCCATGTCCATGCTTTGGTTGATAACCAACAGAGGTCCCCGCTGACTCTGAACCTCATCAGTTACTAATCAGAACTGATTTCACGCCATCCAATAATCTTAAATCAGGTCAAGACCTGTAACAGCCTCTTCACTGGCTGTTGTCTGCCAGAAAACAAACTCTATCTTTTACTCTCTGATGAAAACAATGAGAGAAGAAGTGGGGGACTTTTCTTTTTCTTTTTTCTCTCTGCATCTTTGCTGGACAGGATCCAAACTCATGGCTCTTGTGTGAGCAGAGGAGAACAGAGCGGGGCAGCACACTGGGCTCCATAATCTAATTACATGCTTTATTTGCCGCAATTTGTTTCTCAATCAGTCTGGTTGAGGGAGAAAGCCCTCCTCCTGGGCCATCATTTACACCTCCTGGTGTTGCTGCTCTGGTACATCTGATGGCACTCTGCCTCTGTGGACACGTTCACACTGAGTATCTAGATATATGGGTTTATCTAGATATATTCATACCTGGTTTTGACTTGCCAGACCCTGTTAGAATTAATTTAACCTTGTATGTTATCCGTGTTAACAGCGGCAACAGATAACTTATTGGTATTTAACCAAATGTAATACAATTTCAGAAACAAAGCTCAATATAAGATCATGCCTATAGCATTGTCTACTGCCATATTTTGGAATTTTGTATGAAATAATGTACTCTAACAACCGCTACTGAACCAATCCAAGGCCTGGTTCTGCTTAAGTCCATGGGCACTGTAAAGCGTTGGCCCAAACGCATCAAACTCTTCAGTACTTTATTCTGTCTTGAAGCAGCTTTAGTAAGAAGCATCCCAAATGAAAACGATTAGCTTAAAGGGTTGTACAGCACTTTGATGGAAGGGGCAGAGGTCCACCTCTCAGTTACGCACTGCTCAGAGCTCTGAAAGGCCGGAGACAAAGCGCTGTAGTAACTACATCTACTCAGAACACCCAAAGCACATTTTAGCTCAGTGCTACAGGACTGCTCCCACTTCCCCTGCTTGTAACGCGCGCACAAAGGGAACATTTGTCCTCACGGTGGGGGACTGCCTGGCCCTAAATGGGGATCTCGGGGTGCTCTCAGCGGGGCCCGGAGCTGTGTCTCAGGGGTACACTAATGGGGAACGAAAGGCTATCAAAGGGAAGTATCATGATGGCATCAAGGGGGGTTATGAGAAAACAAAGCGTCCTTTCCACAGCTCCCCCCCCTCCATCATTTACATGGTAATCAGGTGCAGCTCATATAGACTCCTCTGTTTCATTTACTTTGCCTATTTTGGTTACTCTCTCTATTTACTACCACCCGCTCCAGCTTTGGTTTTCCTTGATGATTTTTGGATTTTCCATATAATCACGTTCTTCTACTCCTCCTTCTCTTCCCACCCCCCTGATAAACTTCACTCCTGTCTTCTTCTTTTTTGTCAACCTCTCCACCCCTTCGCTCTCTACCAGTATCCATTCTCCCGCCTCCTTCCCTGCATTTTTTCTTGTTGCAGTGTTCCCCAGGCAACCTCATTCAAACAGAGCATAAAGGAGAGTAAAGGCATGGAGCAAAGATCTGCTCACAACAATGAAGTTTGTTCATATTCAGGCTGCCTGAAAGCGCCAATCCTTCATCCGCCATCACTTTCCTTCAGTACTCGCTGTCCATCCATCTCTTCCTCCCTCCTTTCTCTTTTACTACAGTCAGTACGACTTGCAGCACTGAAGTGAACCAAATCAGTGCTCTGGATCCAATTCAAGCCAGCTGGGAGAGCCCTAAAAGAGCAGAAAAGAAGGGAAACAAGTTTTTATGTTTCATGATATGGCCTCATGTCACATTATTCTGGCTCGCACTGTATTTGGCTGGCAGCTTGACAGCATAGTATGAGGTAATCCCTGAAGCTATATACTCTCGGGATTGCTGGGGCCAGAGATGTGGAGGAAGGTATATAGTGTTGCCTGGTTTACCTTCTGGTAATCCGTCATAAAACTGATGGCATATGTACTGTATATCCTTCTGGACAAGTAGCAAAATGACGGCTTACTTCCAATAAACAAAACAACCAATGGAGAGACATTATGGTTTGAGCTTCCTTGACTCCATCAAGCATGGAATATGAACACTTTATTTAAGGATGTACTTGATGTTGTCCAAAGAACATGTCTCAAACGTAATCTTGCTCATTTAAAATGTTTGTTTTTGATTTTTTTTCTAGATGATAAACAAAGATGAAACCTAAATGACCTCTGAGATTGTGCACATTTAATTGTAATGTTTCTTTTTTTTACCAGGAAGCCAAATTGAGATACACATCTCTTTTAGCCAACTAGCATGATTCACTTAAATTCATGATTGGATATGAATGTTTTTGATGAATTCATTAATGTTAATGTTTTCTAATTCATAATAGTTTTTACTGAGTACTCCATGCCCAGGCTGCACAGTAGGAAAATGCAGTTTTTCCCAGATCTGGAAAACCCGGGCTACATTCAAAAGCAACCATGAGCTTAGCTGTTCTCTACTGTCATGAGCATGTTCCAGTATGTGTGTGAGCTGTGAGGCGATTTGGGTGACCCCTCTGCCTGCGTGAGGTATTTATTTGTTCGCCCCCCTACCAAAAAAAAAGGGTCCTCTGCCTAACGCTTCATGGATGGCTAATTTTCCCTTACTGACCTCCCTTTGTGTGGCATTGACCTCCTTTACACCCCCCCCCACCTTCTACTCCCGCAAATAGCTGCCAGCCCTTGGCGTCCCCCCTCCTTGTTCGCACTGCAATAAATGCACAAGCTTGACATGGTCCTCAGTGGGGCCTTGAAGTGATCCTGGGGTTATTTTTTTTTCGGGAGGTCTATAGGGCTGAGGTGGCAAGCGAGGTGAGATTTTGTTGGGTGGGCGGGGGGTTGAAGTGGGTGGAGGGTGGTCTGCTCAGGCCTGACTCATTCCCACAGTCTGAAGAGGAGTGAGTGGGTAGATGGCAGCGGTGATTTGTGTGTCTCCTAAACCGCTGCTGGTACCATCAGCTCCATTCAGACGGAGGTCCTGCCATCACACATGGAGGTTGTAGACATGGTTAGAGGGATAAAGTGCCTCCACCACAACCAAAACACACACCCTTAATGATTCCAGCAGGGACATAACAGCAGAGCCATTAGACAACACAACCAAACCAGACAGAGGTGCGCCAACCAGTCATCCCAAAAACTATTTCCAGAGGTGCTGTCATTATTCTGAAAAGTTGTTTCAGGGGAACCGTTCTTTCTGTCTTAGTACATTCTCCCCAATCTGCTGGCACTGTCTGTCTTGCTAATGCTTTATTTACTAATTTACTAAATGTTCATTTTTGGTCCAGTTCCACAAATGCATTAAAGGATGGAAATTGAACTACAGACTTGGCAATTAAAAAAACAATTACATTTTAGATGTATCAAAAAGTGAATGTGAATGATGAATATATATTATATGTGAGATTGAAGTCCACCAACAAAATGTACAAATCCTTAAAAGTTGCAAAACCATTTCCTATCATTAATAAATGTACCAAAAATGTACCGTTCTTTGTTCTCACCCCCTGTATTTTCTCCCTTCTAATTCTTACAGACTGCGACTCTTACTGCAAAGCGTCTAAAGGCAAACTGAAGATCAACATGAAGAAATACTGCAAGAAAGATTATGGTAAGTCAACAGACAACACACATTTAATGACATGTATTAACATTATTTTTCACAGGAAAGCTTAAAAACATGTGGTCTGATTGAAGAAACACACAGTAACTTAGCCAGACTACACTGAGAACAGAACGTCCTAAATGTTTATGTTGGGATATGCATATGTATATTTGGCTTCCCATACTATACACCTCCATCCAGCACGTTGCTTGGGAACTGCTATAGTTTACAGGGGAGGCTTTTTACTGATGGCTTACTCCAGCTTTCTGAGGACAGAGACAAAGGATCAAACAGAAGAGAGCAGATCTTCAAGGAGGAAGAGAGAAGCAGACAAACAGAAGTAGAGAAAAGGCAGGATAAAGCATTAGGCTGAGGTGTGTGTGTGTGTGTGTGTGTGTGTGTGTGTGTGTGTGTGTGTGTGTGTGTGTGTGTGTGTGTGTGTGTGTGTGTGTGTGTGTGTGTGTGTGCGTGCGTGCGTGCGTGCGTGCGTGCGTGCGTGCGTGCGTGCGTGCGTGCGTGCGTGCGTGCGTGCGTGCGTGCGTGTGTGGGGAGGGCTGTCTCCGAGCAAGCGTTTAAGACCCTAGTGGATGAAGCAAAGACAGTGTGACGGACAGTTGGTGCTCTCTAAGAGATCCTCATTAAGGCAGCCCACTTCCCCCACAACGATGCGATGCTCGCTGCATTCCTGTGAGCGTCCGTCTGCCACGCCATTCAAGGTGTGGATAAGACGTATGACCTCTCCCCTCTTCCCCTCCCTCTGTCCCCTCCCCTGATTGAAGTCAGGCCGCTGAACCGGTCAACCAAGCAGCGGCATCCTGCGGCATACCTCAGCAGCTTGACAGACAGGCCTGGGCTTTGTTCTGCAGGGATTTGGAGGAGTTAGGGGTCAATTTATAGACACCTCCTCTTCCACCAATGCCTACCTTGCTGCTGATGTCGTGAGAAGAGCCTTGCCTCTGAAATATGTGTCCGTTCATCCATGAATATGTCAGCTACACGGCTGTTTGCTATTCTTTGGTTTGGCCGGAAAGCAATGTTGTTAACCTTTACATTTCAGGTCAGATTCTTGGTTTTAATTCTAAAGTTATACATAACAAACAGTGATGTTACGAGTCGAACATTTACGTTACACCTGAATGAAAACAGCAGTCTGCCTCTTTACAAGGGCAGTGAGGCGTAGAGGTAAAAACAGACATCAGGATGTCCCGCTGAAGGATCATCACTCAACATGTTACCGGCTTCCATCACGTTTATATATCCCAAGAGTGAAGCCAGGAGAGCCTCCAAGCTGATTCGGCATGTGTTGTGCGTGTGTGTGAAGTGTAGGGGATTTGCTGGTACTGATGGTGGAGATATTATGGGATTATACCAAGTGAAATACTAATGAAAGCTTCTCTTTGCACCATTTTATGTTGATGGGTATTTGTACCTATAATCATCTGAATTAATTCAGAGGCATACGACAGTAGGTTTTTCCTTGGTTCTTGTTAAAAATGGTGAACAACTGATAAGGTCCACATATACTGTAAGTAAATGCATACACACATTTAATGTATTCATATATAAAATAATAAAATATAATGAGTCTTCTAAAATAAATACATATTACAACATCTCATACATCAAACATTTGTAGGTTTTTAAATATACATTTTTAATCAGGTTCTGGTTAAAACATTTAAGTTAATCCACCTGTTCACCATTAGTTGTAGGTGCTACATCATCCTCTATGTAATCCACGTTTTACTCGCCTTTACCAGGGGGGCTTTGTGCTCGATGTACATGGGACGCATTACGTTTCTTGTTACATATATCCTTAGCTTACAACAGCTTTTTCAAGATTCATAACAGACCATAACAAGATCTCAGTACAGTCTTTACCACACGAAGGCTCAGCGAGGCCGATCGAGAAGTCAAACACAATGTAAATCTACAGGATAAGTGGAGGGAGCCATGGCTTTGGACTGTTTTGAAAAGATCAGCAGGGGAGCGGGGCTCCATGCTGCGTAGGGAAACGACGCTACAAGCTTCTGTGGTCGACATACAGACGCTCATAAAGAATCACATGAGGGAGCGGAGGGTAGGAAGGGGGTGAAGATGTCAGAGAAATGTGGGGTTATACTACTCCTGGCATTCCAGTGTACAGTGATTGTTGACCAAACACAAACAGAGAGAACAGCACCCGTTGGCAGCAGGGAGGTGCAAGGTGGTGCCGAGGTCACCATCGGGTCAGCCCAGATCAGCCACTGAGGCCTCAAGAGCACTACGACAAACACTTGCAGACGAAAGATGAGAAATGAGGGGTTAATTATGATTAAGATGCTTCATTTTGGTTTTAAAACTATCCTATCACAGAGCTTAAAATTATGATATGTGCATAGCTGAAGACGCTGAAGATCATGCTGTCAAGAAAACTGAAACACTACCTGCAGTGAAAATGCCTGATGGGTAGTGTTGTATTATAAGATGTCAGACAAAACATGATTTTCAGGAGGAAAGTTGAAAAAAATAACACTAGCATTCATTATAGAAATATGTATGGTTGTTTTATAATCCAGTAGTCCATCATTCGTAATAGTCCATCATTTAAAGAAACTGAAATGTGTTCTATACTTATACAGAATGTGCTTCACAATTTACAGAAAACCTGCTGTACAGAAAACTATTCAACCATTTAGACAACTCATTAAAAGCCTAAAGAAGCATGTTGAGACTGCTTCAGTTTCTCCTTCAGGAAGCTTCACTTGGTTTTGAAATGATGCAGTGAAAATACCAACATGTTTGGTATTATACAGTATAGTGCATAGAGAAACAGATGTGTTCTCTGTTGCCCAAGTGAGGACGTTTTAGAGCCAGCTTCAGCTCTTCACCATTCATGAAGTGTGACTCCCATGGCGGTCATCCAACGTGTACAGGACATATCTCTTCATGCCGCCACCATGTTCGGCTCCATTAGCGCGACACTGAAGGTGAAACCAGTGACCCAGTATCACGATTGCTCTCTTTAAAAGCTGTCCCATAAGTACAGGAGAAGTATAATGGAAGTTAATAAGGCTCTGCTCAATATAATACATATCGATGCATGCTCCGTTAGGCTCCTCGACAGACAGCCCTCTCTTTCCCTCTCTCCCTCACTCCCTCTCTCTGAGGACCATACCGGTTGATTCATCATGTGATATCACTGTGTGTCTTTCCAGCTAACGTCGCTAATAGCCCTACCCTGCCTCCTAATCACATTACAAATCATACTGCTCTGTCAGTAGTAATGGACATAATGCATGTGGGGCTCATAGCTGCACCATAGACCAGCCTTTTCCACTGAGAAAGACAGTTTTTATACCACACGACTGTAGTCTATTGGGATTTACAGTACAGGAGGGCCTGTTCACAAAGGTTTACCATGGAGGTTATGTGATGCTTATCATTTATTTTATATCTCAATTCAATGTTGGCTGTTTATATATCCACTTGATTTGACAGTGTTATCAGCAGCTGATACTAACTTGATGACAAAAGTAATGATGGATCGGGTTTTATGTGCAATACGCTGTCAAAACATTATGAAAATCCCTAATGCGTGTCGCAGACAGCTCTTTAACCTGACAATGGACACGTTTATTTCTGGTCTGTTGTCTGACTTATCAGAATTGTTATCAATTCTATGTTGTGTCAAACAAATAAAATGTCTTTTGATCATTTGACTATCTCTTAATTTAAAGCAAAGTCACCTTGACACTCTTTGTTGCATTAATGCAGTGCAACAGGTGATTCTCTGACATTAAGTCAAGATCCACTGTCTAATACTTTCATAAATGACCAACATACATAAATATTGACATTGGAATTAGTCTCATCTTTACTTTTTTGTGCTAATCAGCAAAGGTTATTAAAGGTTTTTTATACATCAGCATGTTAACATTGTCATTGTAAGCATGTCAGCCTGCTGATGTTAGCATTTAGCTCAAAGGACCTCACAAAGCAAGCGCCTTTACCAATAAGAAATCTCACATGAATTGATAATGTGTCATCTCTTTCTCCTTTACTTCACTCTGCAGCCGTCCAGGTGCACATTCTGAAGGCAGACAAAGCCGGCGAGTGGTGGAAGTTCACCGTCAACATCATCTCCGTCTACAAGCAGGGTGAGAGTCGTATCCGCCGCGGGGACCAGTTCCTGTGGGTCCGCGCCAAAGACGTGGCCTGCAAGTGTCCCAAGATCAAGCCCGGGAAGAAGTACCTGCTGCTGGGGAACGACGAGGATTCCCCCGGCCAGAGCGGAGTAGTGGCCGACAAAGGCAGCCTGGTTATCCAGTGGAGGGACACGTGGGCGCGCAGGCTCAGGAAGTTCCAGCAGCGCGAGAAGAAAGGCAAGTGCAAGAAGCCATAGGTGGAAAAAGACGGAGAGCATACCGGAGAGGGAGAGGAATTCAAGAAAAAGCTGATATAAAAAAAATGTAAAAAGTAAAAAGAGAGGCCGATAGAGGACCACGGACAGACAAGAGACTGTTTATGTCGCTGCTTTTTTGTGTAGAAGCATGAAGAGAATTATTTAGGATTTGTTTTTCTAGTGAACTTTGGTTGAAGGAGCTCACCTTGCAGATTTGGTTTTATCGTGTATTTTACTTTGAGATTTGTCTCTCTTGTGGATTTGCCGAATTTGCACCTATTACCAGCATATACAGTTATGTGTCCATTTTCTTTATCTCAGTATGAAATCATTATATTTTATGTTGTTGTTTATGGATATTTTCTGCTGGTGCAAAAATGACACAGAAAAAGCCACTTAATTACCACTGCAATGTTGCCTCTGCATGGTTTTCTTGTTGTATTCTTAGCTAAGAAGCGAGCTCGTTTCATCAAAAGTCTTCACTGATCTGTTTGAGGCAATAGTGTTTCCTCCATGTGCCATAATTAATATTGTTTGCAAGCCACAGAAATGCATATTACATTTAGCGGTCAATGAGTCGCCATTCCTTTTCCTCTGTTCAAATTCAGGTAAATCTGCTCCTCAAGAGTCAAGAAATCTGTAGATACAGATTTTTAGCTGTCAGGACTTTTGCAAATATGCAAGTGACGAAAGAGAATCAAGGATAAAACACAATATTCACTAAAGCGTACTTTACTCCCTTTCACTGGTTACGTTTTGATGGTTCAGTATTTGAAAATCCTGCTTGTGAAAGCATCTCTTTTGAGACTGTAACTGGTGCTGCTTATGGTACTATTTAAAATTATGCTTTTTTTGGAAGACAGACTGCATTTGAAACCACTTTTTTTTTACTTTCTTTACTTACAGTAACTGTGATTTATCTTTTCACAACTCCACCAGGAGTTTAACAACTGACTTAAAAAAGGTCCAGAGGCCAGTCTCTAATTGTTATAAATTCCCCATAAAAAAATGTTCAAAAAATCAGGACTAATTGTTTAGTTAGTTAGTAGTTAATTGAAATCATAATATTAAATATTGGTTCCCAAGAGGCTAGAAAATGAAATGTCAGATGTGTGTTTTTTAATTCAAAACATCTACATTTTAATGAGAATATTAACTCCTACCACAGATTGATTAGAGCTGTTAAAGTTACTCGAGTTGGGTCATTGAGTATATGCAACATTGTAGTTGTGCCGATGAAAGTACTGCATGTTCTCAGAAGAGACTGACAGACATGCAAAGAGTCTGTACGTAAGATTTTAAATATATAACTTTCAACTTACATCAGCTCCTTCAAAATACTTTGTACAATGTGTCATAATGTATTTTTTAAATGTCACTTAGGGCCTGAAATGTGGATGTCTAAAGATCACAAAATCTAGTGTGTTTCTTACCGTGGAACCAGACGCTTACGTCAAATATTTAATTCAACTCTAATGCAGTATGTTAACAGAGAAAATACATTATGAAGAGAAAAGAATGTCCTTACCTTATGTGAAGAAAACAATCCTAGCGCAGAAAATTAAGGACATTAGCGAAAAACAGCACCTTGAAAAAAAGTGCTCAACAATTTCTTAGATGTATTTTTAAATATCCACCTCACAGTTGCTTACATTCATCTAGGATTCTTCTTAAAGTACTTTGAGATTGCAGATAAGTCCACACAGTCTTTGCAAACACAATGCATGATTGTACATTCACTGTGCGGCCAGTCAGAAGCCACGGTGTCGCATTGGCCTGTCACGTTAATTCTCTCCACTTCAACACTTGCACAGGGAGGAATGGGGTGAATTGCAATCACTTGACGCTGCTTGATTCAAACCACATTGCTCATTTATTTGTATGCAGTTGGGTTTGGATTTCTCTAAGGAATGCGTGGTAAAAACACAGCTCAGGTTTGTAAAATCCCACAGTGTATTTGATGTATCATAAACTGGAGTTCCGTTCAGTCCATCCCAAAACACTCTGAGCTACATGTTTCATGTTGCTGGTATTTGTTGTTTCACAAAATCACATTCAGCACCTTTTAATGTGCACTAAGTAACTGTAAAACAGGGTTTAGGATATTTGCAAGACACGTGGTTTTAATCTAATGGACTCTCTACTTCCTCTGTTTAAAAGGTAATAAGTTCTGATTCCACTATCTCAGAAAAGTACTAATTTGTTCAGGAATTTTCATAATTGACTAAAACACAGGCTTTTCCATCCATAATCAAAATCACCTGGGTTCAACTGCAAGATAAAAGGAACAGATGCCCTTGTTGCTAAAGTGCGTTTTTCAGTATTTACATTTAGGGTTTGATGGAGTGTGTTTTTCTTAAATGTGCAATCCATCAAACGATTGTGATGTGCGTCAATCGTTACGCTCTAATGATATCAACACATACAGTATATTTACATGTTCCTGCCTTTCATTCTTAGTCCTACAACATAACATTACATGTCAATGTTTTTCTGTCTGGCACAATGTAATCTGTAATCCCACTTCTCTAGTCTCTGTAGCCTCATGCTGTACATTTTACATCCGTCTCCTGAGCGATGGTTTGACAAGCTTCCTGTTGAAATGCTACACACGTACCTGTCAAAGCATTGCTTTGTGTTCATACTATGAATTGTAAATGTTGTTTAGTTGTCACCATTGCCAAGACTATTTTTTTGCAATGTTGTTTTACAATGCGTACTAATATATTATGGTTATTATATATGAATATATTTAATGACACAAGACATTGTGGATTTTATTGTCTTTTTCATTTTTTTTTTTACTTGTTTGTGGTTGTTTAGATCGTTGACATTAAAGAAGGAAATAATAACTACTGAACACACCAACCTGGTAGAACTAAATTCAGATTTTCAGTTGAAATAAACTCTTGTTACATTGAAACAAACATGTGCCTCTGTTTGACTAATGATTTTTAAATGTATTTATTTAAGTAAGTATAAATGCAGCTTTTCTCCATTTACTGGTTGCCAATTCATAAAATTGCAAGTACAATATTATGTAGATTTTGCAATGGAAATATGCAATTGGTACCAGTCTGTCCAGCTAAATATCATGTTGGAAAACTCTTCTCTCCTCCAGAGTAATCCCTTAGCAATATTACAGACAGACAGGAGTCCAGGGACTATTAACTGGAAATGTCATTTATTAGAAATTACAAGCTCAAATGATTTACAAGGAAGGAAAACAGCCATGTTAGCTACACAGCCGAGCGGTTTGTTTTGGCTGAGAGCTATTCTAGAAACATTATGAAATCCAAAGACAAATGATAATATTAAAGTGGCTGCAGTAGTGCATGGTTAAACACAAGTTAGTGTAAATGTTGCAGAAGCTTGCAGAATAACTGTACCCAGTGTGAGTCTCAGACCACAGACAGACTTGTGAAAGAAAAGCTCCCACCTTCACCACCAATAGACTGGCAAACCTCTTAATAATTTAACAATTTAATACATTGAGAATGAATAAGCAAGACACTTGAACAACTTTTAAAAAAGAACAATTAACACCTAAGCAGAAAAGAAGACATTCAGTTCAGTATTACTAATGCCTCTCACCTAATAACTTTTTGTATAGAAAAATGTAACTGCTGCAAGGCTAGTGGCCTTTGACTCAATATGAAGATACATACTGAGAAAAGATTTGATGAGACCTTGATTAAATGACTGTACAGGTGCACTGTCGATGCAAAAGCTTCGGTATTCTGCATCTAACTGTGTTCAAAGTAGTAGTTCAGCACAGGTCGGTGATCACTGCGTCCTCCTCAGCTACACAGGCCACACGGCGACCACTACGATGGCTATAAGGAGCAGCACGATCACCACCAGCATCCCTGAGAGGAGAAACAAGAAGAGAAAATTAGATTGTAAAGCCCAAACCATGTGTCAACCTTTTTTTTTGTTATCAACAAATTCCATGAAAAGACACAAACAAACAATGAATGGACTAAAAAACTAATTTTGTGTATCAAATACCTGATACAGGTGTAGTTACTCCCCAACAATTATAAAACATGCTCATTATTGTCACACTTTTGCACTAAAAGATGTGCATTCAAAACTATTGACATCCCATGGTCCCTGTTTTATTGTTTCTTTTGAGTTCTCACTGCTAGAGCATCAAATGTTAATTAATCCACAGCTGACGGTTCCAAACAAATACATTTTTTAATCCTGTTTGAGTGACATTTGTTTAAAACACAGAGCCAAACTATTTCAGTAAGGTAACTAACCCAAAACAAAAAGAAAAAACGTTTGTGACCTGAAAAGATTATTGGTAAAAATCTGAAGTGACTTCTAAATGGCCCCTATTTAATCCAAATGGAGTGTCTCATATTGACTTTACTATAGTCTGTAAATAGCCTAAAGCCTTTGGAGTTCAACACATTCCCTGTAGTTTTTATGTTGGAAATGTAAATGTCAAGCAGCTGAGGAACTCCAAAGCTGATCTGAGGGATGCATGGAGAAGGAGGGGAATGCAGCAGACTCCGGGGAATACTCTTGGAAGAGGTAAGAAGCCTGCATACCTCACCACTAATTTCCTAAATCCTTGATCTAACACAAGTCCCAAGTGCTTATGCCCTCGCAGCATAACCCCATTCTCCTCCTGATGACTTAATGCAATGTACATGCGTTGGAAAGCTTTATTGCCACAGATTGCACACTGTGATAGGCATGTGTTTCTGATTCTGCCTTGAGAGGATAATCATTGTTTTTCACTGATACCATGGAAGCAGAACAAAATGTGCAAAGGCTCACTCACACTTCATCAAAGTGTTTTACCCCCAGGACTTGAAAATATTACACTTTTTATTACAGTCACCACCCTAGGAAAAAAAAACCTTTCTGTTGTTAAATCCACTACAGGTGGAATTTCCATTCTTCTCAATAAAGACCAATGCCGTTTTGGAACTTAACAATTACATTTTATTGAATGTTACCAACTTGGAAGTGAAGCAATAGTCCAACTGATATATATCGCCAGGCAGATTTATTTCTCCGATATTAGATTACAATGATATACTGTATAAGCATCTCAGAAGCCAACAAGTAACAAGTTATTGAATAGAGAAAACCAGAGTATCTAGAATTAGTGTGCATTATTTTTAAGTTTAGGTTTAGAGTTTAGTCTTATTCTATATCTCATAACACTCACCAAATGTATTGGACTCCTTTCATGAATGTGTTTCTTTAAGGATAATAATATCAGTAACATATTGTAACCAGAAAAACTTTAAAATATAAACATCTGTATGAAGCTAAAGGAACAGGTCGGGCTATAACTAAATCCAAAACAGAAGTGGCTATGGAAACCCAACACTGGAAAATATTTGGTACATCTGTCATGGTAATAACACTATTAGGAATTTAAAGAGTGGTTGGTCAAATATATTAAAATCTGACAATCAGGTCTGGTTTTTTTATATATTATAAATGTATTCGCACAGTCTTTGGGCGACGTATATAAAGAGAAGTGATGTTGGGTGGCCTATATCATGCACATCAGACACTAAAAAAGGATTTGATGGTCTATCCTCAGGTAAAGTATATATACTCTGAGACCTATACCACATACACAAAAGATATGGAGAACTCTCTCCAAGGGCGCTCCCAACCACTATTTCCGCGCTAGAGTGGCACAGGAGTGAAGATTTCAAACAACCGCACCCCTGGCCGGTCTGACAGTCCCCTCACTGACTCAAGATGTCCATTGTTATTTAGCATGCGGCTGGTATTTTCCCCAGCCTTTCACTTTGGGTTTACATTTCTCTCATTCTTTGGCTCTCTCCTCCCGCGTTCCCCTGCACGGACTAATTGGTCGTCTTTCCCACAGGGTAAGAGACAGGCGGAGATATAAGCCATGCTGAACTAATTGCTTGCGGTGGTCGTGGTGGTGTGGTGTTCTGATGAAATGTAAGGCTGATGCTAGTTTCTCTGCCAGGATACGGGGTATGGCTGTTAGGGGACCAGATGTCTTTGACTCATTTTGCCATTTTTTTTCCCTTTTAGATATTTATTGCAGATAGTCTCTTTCTCTGCATATAGGTCATTACTTAAGCCGAATGTTTTATTCCATTCGAGGTGAAGGTGTTCTTATGTCCACAGGACGAACATGTTGGAAGTCATCACTGGTCTAGACAGGACCTCTCCTCCTGATAACTTACACATGTGAGAATAAAATAAATGTCCAAGTAGAAAACACACACTCAAATAGTTGGTGTGATGGCTTTTTAAAAGCCTCATGCTTAAAGCAAATACACACACACATTTCCAGCAATTATCTTTGTTTGGGTGTAAACGATACCGACGCAACACCCAATCCACATTAGATTCAGACACGAGAATTTCATTCAGCCGTGTCCAACATCTGTCAGAAACTCCATTTGACGACACCATGGCAACAACAGCAATACAGGCTGAGCTGCATAACATGCAGTGTTGGAGGAAGTGTAGTGACCTCAGTGTATACAGTACATACTTTGTTACAAGAAAAAGTCCAGCATTTAAAACTTTCTTAAAGGGGACCTATCATACAAAATGCGCTTTTTGATGTATTTTATACATAAATATGTGTCCCCGGTGTGTCAGGGAACTCACCAAGTGTCAGAAAACAAAACCCTCTCTCTTTTCCTCCGTACCCACATCTCTAAAAACGGGGGACAACGGAGCTGATCCAGATTTGGGTCCGATATGACGTAATATCAGAAATGCGGGGATGTCTGAAATGCATGATCTGTTTGGTATTTTGAGCAAAACACATCATAGACATGTTTTTTATATATTTGTATATATCTGAGACCCATAATATATGCCTAAAAATACCATAATAGGAGACCTTTAAGTAAAATTACAAAAGTTATAGCATCAAAATATAATAAAACGAAAGTTATAGCACTCGTAATGAAAAAACACATATTTTCTAATTTAAAAAAAAGAGAGATAAAGTGAAAGGGAATTATTCAGGTACAAAAAGGAACATTTAAAATCATACTTTAGTACAATACTACAGAAATGTATTACTTCCAACAACTGAACATAAACATAGGTTAGTGGGGAGCAGGGCTCTCACCCACTATAATGTCATGTACCAGTCAGTCATGCAGCCCCCCCCCACCCGCTCCCCATGGACCAACCCTGTCTGCCTCGGTAACTAAACATCTAGTCCTGACCCCCAGGAGGCCTCCAGAGACTAATGACAATAACGGCGTTTGCTTGCCAAATAGATTAGGGCTGTGGTGTGACACTGATGCTGAGGGAGATAGTCGGGGTCTGCTGATAGACTGACCACCCAGGAGCTTTGGGGGCCAGAGTCTGGGTTCATCCCATCTTAGCAATTTTCAGACACATCAGTAAGACAAATCACAGAGAAAAGGAATAATTGGTGGGAGCTCCGGAGAGACCGAGACAACCCCTGAACCTCCCCTCACCACTCCCTCCGTGCCCCCTGCGTATGGTTCAAAGATCTTTTTGGACCACAAAAGGCGCGGATGACCTCTAAAGAAAAGGAAATTATTTTATGTTAACAAGGTCAGTTTGATGCTCATCATTTTTCTCACAGCACAATAGAAGATACTTTACAAAAAGGTTTAATGGTTTGTGGCCTAAAGTATTGAATAGCCATAAAAAACGAATATATATATGTATTTCTTAATTATTTCTAATACAACATCTGACATAGTGTGAGAATTGTTGTGAGCTCTGCTTTGGCTAAATGCTAGCATGCTAACTTGCTGATGTAAAGCAGGTATAAAAATCACCATGTTTTGCATCTTCATTTACCGTGAGAGCATGCTAACTAATCAGCAACAAACCCCAAGTAAAGCTGAAATGTCGTTTGGTTTGAAGATTGAGCCCTTAATATTGGACACAACACAAGTTATTTATATCTTATTCCTTAAGGGGAATTTCTGGGGGAAATATGTTTAATCGTTTTTGAAATATTTCAGTGTTGACCAAAGTGGTGGACCGACCGCTGCTGTGTCGCTATCATATCTAAATATTGTTCTCTGATAATATTTAAACATTATTGTAATTATATCTTCCAGGCATGCACCATTTGTCTGCATGTGAATAAAATCGTTGGTGTTATATTAATTAGTTAAGGTAAGATATTCAGCTGGTAGATGAAACCATAAGTGCCACATTAGCACAATAACTAGGATTACATTGTTTTCACAGAAAACTTGGCAAAAAGCAGACCTGAAAAATGTTTTAAATGTTGAAAAATGTCTCGAGTCACGTTTAAATTACCTTTCCTCCAACTAAGAAAAATGTCCGATGTGGAAACATCATTAGCAGGATGTATTACTTTAAGCAAACCTTTCATCAACCATGTGAAACATATTCCATTGCCATTTCCAAATTCCAACAGTTGCCATGTCAATTCGACGAGAGGAACAAGAGCTGGAAAAAAGATTGAACTGATTAAAGAAGACCATATTGTAAAAGTTAGACTACCCTATTTCGCAAAATAACTGTTTCCTTGAAAACTCTCAAATCCCAACTATACCAACGGAGTGCTTTTACCGCGCTACATGTTTTTCTTCCAACACTTTCAAATGCTGCCCCTCACCCACAGTCCCTTTAGCCATCCCCTCTAGTCCAAACAGTACGAACCTACTTGAGATGCGAGCCACCTGCAGGATTCACGGGGTTGCAGAAGTGGTCCTCAACAAACTGAGGATTAGCTGTGTAGAGAAGGGCTGCTCAAGCACCGATGCTGCCTGATGGTGAGGCCTAAGCTCTGGGGAACTCACACTACTCTGCAAGAGACCCTTTGGTCCCGTAGACTAATCTACCGCACTAATCCAACCCAACTCAAAGCCTCCACTCCTCAATTCCCACCAACATCAACTAAAACAAGTGGTAATGACTCTGTGAATCAGGCTTAGCTTTTTATAAGTGACAGCATTGGACCAGCAGAACAAAACAATAAATAAAGAGGTATGTAAGGAATATATATGAGGAATATTATCATGAATTTTTATTTTTATTTCCCTTCTTTTAGGTTCAACAAAATAAAATAAACTCCACAAGTGTTTTAACTTAACCATAACCCTAATCTCAAAGAAGTTTGGGTTATAGGCTAACAATAAAACAATTTCAAAAGCATTGCTTTTCTTATAAATACATATTTCTTAAATAATACATATTTTGTTTTGTTTCTCCCCATTTGTCTCTTTTGTCAACCCCTTGGTTACTATTGCAGAGTACAAATAATAATGAGGTATTTCAACTTGGGAATTGCTTAAACAGAAACAAGCCCGTGCAGCAGAAGAATCCAGAATGTTTCAACACAATGGATGTTTCACAACACTTGGGGCACCAGTCATGCACAGTATGCCTCAGGAACCATGGTCGAGTAATATGTGGGTCCTTCCCTTCTGGGCAGATGACCCGTCCCACAGCTCAACTTTCTCTTCTGCAGCTTTGTGAAATTCTCCAGTGCATGCACTCAAAACTGTTACGCCCCAAACTGAGTGCAATGTCTGATAGTTTGGATTGATAATCCATCAGTGAAGAACATTTTTCAAATGTTTAGCACAACTTTAAATCTAAGATGCCTCTTTTACAACGACGGAGATTCCAATAGTTATGTTAAGTATGCTCTGGCCTGTCAAAGCCAGACGTTTCTAGCTTCACAAGGACTCGGCTGAGACATAACACCAAACGCCGGTTTCGGGTGGTTTCAAAAATAAATAAAGCCTTAAAGCTAAGGAATTATAAACACGCTGCCATGGAGAAAGAGGGAAAGCCCTCCAAACAATTTGTGGCATGTAGTATTTTCAATTCTTTCTCTGCTTGACACAAAGACGAGTGTCAAACAACTGAGGAGACGAACAAGGGGATGACAGAGAGGAATGGAAAAAAGAGAGAGCATTGAGGTGAGAGTGAGGAAGACTCTGGGGGAAATGTTCCATTCACAGAGAAGGTTTGAGACAACACACACACACACACACACACACACACACACACACACACACACACACACACACACACACACACACACACACACACACACACACACACACACACACACACACACACACACACACACACACACACACACACACACACACACACACACACACACACACACACACACACACACACACACACACACACACACACACACACACACACACACACACACACACGAACATCCTGCAAATTCATATTAGTATATGTCGGTGCACACCAAGTAAGCACAATGCACATACATGCAATGCATATAATCATGCAGATGAACACAGGCGCATACACACATATACACACACGCCATGAATATTCTTCAGCCTGGAACTGAGGACAGGGAGGGGGGAGTTAGGGTGGTAAAAGAACAAGTTAAACAAAAAGGAAGACAGAAAGAAAGAGTCCTGATTCTAACACAATACAAGCTCTGGGATCTACAAACAAACTCACGCTCGGGCACCATGGGGACACGACCAACAGAACGAGGCATTGGGGGGGGGCTGACCTTCCTGCTGCCTGCTCTGCTTCTGTCTGTGACCGCCAGGTCTCCTAGCACAACAATGCAGCCTTTTCCATAGCGATGCTGTCTGGCGTTTCCCTGGGCAAACTGAGCCAGGGTGAAGCTCTCACATTCCACAGATTGGCCTGAGCCAGCTAACACACCTCTCATGGCAGCTGTTTTCTTCTGAAATGTATTACACACTGAGTCTTTTCAAAAATGGTAAAACAAAAGTTAAACTCACTGAAGCAGATCTGTGGTAATAGAGAAGAAGAGTCACAAGGCCTCTCAGAGTACAGTCGAGACAACACATTGAAATCTGAAGCAACTAATACCTAATGCCATGCCTACACTGGAGGAGTAGCTTTAGCGACATGCTAGCAGCTTTACATAGGATGCATTCAGGAATAGTATAGATGTGTAGGATAGCTCCCATACATAGCCAAAGTGCCTCCTGTGGCTGATTTGCAACACAAATTACTCATTTGGGGATTCCTCAACGGTCTAATATGGGAGACCCCCTTTTTAAGGCCAGGACACTTAGTTAGCAGGCGTGACAGACAGAGCCAGTCCACCCACCATTCACCACCCAGACCCCTGTGCCAAGAGGGCTTGTTCCCAGCAGCATCATATTTTCTGCACCATTAAGCACCATTATTTCCAGAAAAAAAGAAGGCCAATGAAAGAGTAGTACCAACATGGCTCATATCCTGAATACTAAATAATAATGTTGCATTGCTAGAAATGTGCTGAACCCAACATGATATGTCACAATACACATTGTTTGTCTCACACAAGCCAGAGTTACTTCCTCTACAAAAACTATAGTCTGTTGGATATCTGCTCTGTGGACTGCAGGAATGGAAGAAAAAAAAAAACTGTATAAAAGTGATAATCATTCATATAAATAGGTTGTGATTTGCTTTCAAGGACACAGATCAGATATCAGACCTCCTTGATACGAGACCAAGATGCACCTCGGTAATGAAAAACAAGGCATGCTCACCGCAGGAGGCTGACTTTGTCTCCACCAGCTTCACCCGTCGTGTCTCGTTACGAATCCTGTCGTCCGTCTTGTCCACAAGATGTGTAAGGTCGTCAATGATTTCTGAGAGGCAAAGATAGAACAAGGAAAGAGAGAGAGGGAAGAATGTCAATACAATTGAATTCATCTTGCTGTTGTTGTGACTTCAGTGTTTTTGTTTTATTTCCTTTTAGACCTCCCAATACGTTTAGTGTAGTAAAGGAAATTACTCAAATGATAAAATGACAGGTTAAAGGACTTGACATTAGAGCAGTCAACAACTTCAAAAAGAGGCAGCAACCGCACAGACATGAGTGGTGGTGATGAAGGGAGTGGGCTGTGTGAAAGCACTCTTTCAAATGGTTTCACTACTTCCTGCATCCACTCTGGATTTAATCAGGTCCTTATTGTTCATGAGTTTTAAAGAGGTAAGCCCAGGCTTCAGGGACCGTGCCTGGGCGTCTAACGAAAGAGAGTGTGTGTTTTGTGTGTATGTGTGTGTATTTAGCTGTGTGGATACGGGTCCTTCAGTAGGAGTTCCTGACTTGAAGGTCGTCCAGATGGAAGCCTGTGTGATTTGTTAGAGGCAGCCACAGTGTTGACATGGCCTCTCCAGAGGGTCTGGCTCAAAAACAAAAACAGATAACTGCTGAAAGATTTCCAAATTCTTGATTTGTTAAGGTTAGACATCAAAATGTGATATTTGTCAGAGTTAATATTTACTTGGAGTTGTGGTTTTCAGTCAGAACTCAGTTACAAATGGCACATGGGAGGCATAACTCATAAATTGTCTCAAACGTATATAAACTAATTCAAATATTATCTGTGAGGTATATCTGTATATCTATCTCTTTCTGTTTTTTGAAATCAACCTGTCTTTCAATATTCATACTGCCATAACAACACAACCTTATGAATCATAAATTATCTTTGTTTAGGAGTTTTATTACGTTTCAGATTTAGATTTGTGAGCCGTTTGTATTTCTAATCCAAAAGTGACTACTCCAGAAGCCTTCTGAATTGTAAAGATAAAAAAAGAAGTGGCTGAACAACAAAGGAATCGGTTGAACAGAAACCAAGGTCAAGTCAAAGAAAAGGAAGTTCCTCACACACTTGTATCATCCTCTGATAAATGGACACTTTACGGACATGGGAAGCTTGACTCATCCACAAACCTCAGTTCAGTGCCAAGTGAAACACACTGCTCCTTCAGGGAGATAATTACATTTTATTGCTGCTTTTATGGTAGAATAGTACACAGTCAGTATGATCTAAGCTTACAAATTCCCACAGGTTAGAGCTAAGGGTCATCAGATCATTTGTCTTTGTGAGCACACTCATCTTAAGCTCTAGCTGCCTCTAAATTGTATCGACAAGAGAACATGGTTCCTCAACTACAAACCATCACAGCTCAACAAGACAGTCGGAGATTTGGCTGACATCAGATGATTAAGTTGCACCAATAATTAGAGGAAGGAAAGCATGTCAGTTTGGAGGGACAGAGTGTACAAGGGCAAGGACGAGGAGATGGAGACGTGAGAGCGCAGTATGTACAGTGTCCCTGGAGACCCCCACATCATCATCCACGCATCAGGCAACAATTTAGAAGGAAGAAACTCTTCCTTTCCTGGCAGGGCGAGGGGTGTAGACGCTGAACCATTTGTGCCGCGTGCCACTCCAACTATTCATAAAGGATGTTTTTAGTTTGCACTGCCAAGATTCTTGATCCATTTCTGGTCTTGCAATAACATCTCAATGTATTGATGAATTCTCATCTGTGCTGAGACATAGAAGTGGATGTGACCTTTGACTATAGCTGCAATAAAACACTGTTATACATTTTCTGAGTGGGAGCCCTACGAGGTATTGGCTTTTCTTTTGCGTAGTCATTCAATTCACCCTTTTATCAAGTCATGTTTTTAACAACATCATTCTCAATTTCCTTTTCTGACTTCTGCTTCCATGTATGACAGCTGCTGGCCCTGGTTTGGATCTGCCAGACCACAAAGAAAGCCCTGTTTCAGGCAAGGGTTACTTGTTTAAAATGTTATTACTCTGGATAAACCTCCAAAGCCACAGTGTTGGAGAGCATGGCACGTCCACAAACATAGATTCATTTGTTCTGTTGCTAGTTGCTTTAAGATGCATTAAAGGGGACCTATCATGCAAAATGCACTTTTTGATGTCTTTTATGCATAAACATGTGTCCCCGGTGTGTTAGGGAACTCACGCAGCGTCAGAAAATAAAACCCTCTCTCTTTTCCTCCGTACCCAAACCTCTAAAAACGGGGGTACAACGGAGCTGATCCAGATTTGCGTCCGATATGACGTAATATCGGATAATATAGAATGGGTGATCTGTTTGGTATTTTGAGCAAAACAATTCATAGACATGTTTTTTATATATTTGTATATATCTGAGACCTATGCTATTGCCTAAAAATAGCATGATAGGTGCACTTTAATGTAGTCTTATTTGGCCTTTAAACCACAAGGGACAATGTTTGTACTCTTTCTAAATGTTTATTAATAAGTATTGTACTTCAAATTGTTTGGAAATTATCAAGTATGATTATTATTTAGTCTGTTTTTTTTTGTCATTGTCACATCTGCAGTTTATAATAGTGAAACATCATATCAATTAACCTTAAATGTCATAAAGAAACCCCCTTAATTGATGTTATAAAATGACTGCTTAAAAAACAGTGAACATATATTTTTATCTTGGTCTGCCTTAACTGTGAAAAGCACCTGAATATATATCAGCATTTTAATTATTTTTGAAAGAGCTTGACTATGCCTTTTCCTAAATATAGGAAATGCCTGTACAAAAATCATTTTCTGCAGACAAAAGCTTTCAATATAAAGACTGAATACAATTTTGCAACTGTAGAAAATACTAGGCAATCTGAGTTCAGTTAAACCACAGAAAGGAAATATAATATTAGCATAAATGTGTCTTTATGTCCATAAATATTACTGGTATCTCTTTTTATGTAGGTTCCAGAAGATACTTTCTCCCTACTGAAATCAGTGACACTTACAGCTACATTTTCAGAGAGCTGGGGTAAGCCTGTCTGTTTGACAGTAAAACCAATTCCGTATGCCCATATGCAACAATTTTCATTTATAAAAGACACATATTGCATTTAACCATCATCCTAAAACCCTTTTTTCAAAAAAACTCTACAAGTATGTAAGCTTGTGGTAAATTAGAAATACTGAGAGTAAAAGCAGGATTGCCAGCTCTCTGTCGTGTTTCTCTGCTACCAACAGTGCCTTTTATTCACACAAAAAACTATGTAAGTCAAATCTGGCCCTTCTGTGTAGAGGAACGAGGGCCCTGGAGCACACTCACCAATGGGAGACAGATGTTGCTCTCACATGACGTCACCCTCTCCCTCATGACTCACACTCCCTGCGCAATCTCAACGCCATTTCATCTCTGTTCCAATACTTTGCAGGTTTTATATAAACAAACTCTCGCTGCGACCATCCCGCTCTCGGAGGGCTAACTAGTTAACAGGACTGTTTCTATCCCTGCTGTCAGCGTCATCTGGAACCACGTACAGACACCTATCCTTGAGATTAGCTGACACTGGTCTGGGCTAAATTATTACGTGGCCAAGGCACAAGTTCAGTATACCAATATTCCAGAGTGTACAAAGGCAGATGAAGCATCGCCACTCAATGTATGGGTGTTTACAGCATACCCACCCATCAGCCTCATAGCTGGACTAAAGGTGTCACACAGACGCAATAACCCTCCAGTCACTGTCTCCACTTAGTTCCACTCTTGAAAAGCAGTGTAATCTCTTTAAGAAGTTTTAACCAAGAATCAAATAGTCAAGACTATAATACAGAGCTGTTTTATATAATAATTGTATATCATTCAGGTATTGTTTCTTTCTTAAACCCATTGCTTATAATTCCCCCGGAATTTGGCTCAAGTCTAATTTAATGAACTTTGGATTCTGTAAGCCAATTGCTCTCTGAAATTCTCTAAGTAATGTTCCTTAAGTAAAACACCAAAAGAATAAGCCATATCCAAGGTCATTAAAGAACCACAGAGCTGTGATACATTATCCAGACGTAGAAAGGCAAGTGGGGGGCAAGGAAAAAATAACGGGATAACAGGGAAAAGTTGTCAGTTAGACTGATACAGAGAATACAAGACGTACAAAGAAGCGGAGATAAGGGGATTTGGAAATGTATCATCCTGTGTGTAATTTCCTTTGTTTTCATCTTTTAGGATGTGATTCTGCCAAACCAAAGCCAGAGTATTTTGACGCATGTGAAGATGAAATTAAGACAATAAAGGATCCCCACTCATTCCTTCACAGATAGTCATTAAATACCACATTGGGTACACACAACTCTGGCACAAGGTCTCAACATCCATTTTAAAGCCAATCATCAAATGGTATTATAAAGCCTAATTCAAGTCAGGCAGCAGATATGAAACTCACACGCAGGAGCATGGTGAGAAGTTTGTGAGACGTTCTCTATTTTAATGATCAAATTCCTGCATCCCAGATCTATATCCGCAACATGCCTCGGAAAATTGCTGACTCATCTTCTCGGGTCGAAAGCAGAGTTGGTTTAGGTTTGTGTGTGTGTGCATGTGGTGGAGGCAGTGCCATAAACAGTGACACCCCAGCGTGGCTCCAGGATGTGCTGTATTAACTCTGTGTGTTATTGTAGGACTTGTTCCCAGAGAGGGCACAGTGCACAGAGAAATCGCTTGTTTTCTCTCACCGATTTAAACGCAATCTGCCTCAGTGGGGCTAATTCTGTTGTGCTTGTTCAGGAGATGATTTCTCCTGGGGCAATGGAGAAAGAGGGAAGTAAAGACGGACAGTTTTTTCACTCAACCCTCCTCCTCTATCCCTTGTTGTAATGCAAGGGGGTCTGACCACAACTGTTACCAATTGGCCCTGGTGTGACTGACTGTGTATAGAGGGGTAGAGCTTTGTTGCCAACGAAAACACACACATTTCTGGATGTAACTGGAACTTCACTTGGCACACACAGGGCACTCAGCATGATGATACAACTCAAGGAAATTATGGTATTTACAAGAAGTTACATGGTCTTGGAAGAGTTTCTTTCAACCTCTTTCTTTTTTCTATCCACTCTTGGTTGCTTATTGTAAACAAACTCACCCTGAGGATCTTTGGGGAGTGAGAATTGGGAAGAATTTCAATCAAAATCTAAGAGTTAAACCAGTTTTTAAACTGAGTGCAAAACCCAATAAAAAAGGGCATGCCTGCCAAAAGAAATATCTCAAATAAAGACAAAACGTGCAATGTCTATCTATGGAAGACAAGCTTTGGTATAGAAATAATCCCCAAAAATGTGTTTGGCCAGTCTGACATGTTAGAAGTGAGGATAGATAAACACAGCCACTTTCTAGTCCTAACAATCCCCTAGCACAACAATAAAAATGGCAGTTATTTATAAATGTTGGACAGTAACTGAATTGCTTTCTTCTGTGGTGTCCAACACCAAAAGGGCCACATACAGAAAAATATACGAAGAGCTGGGCCGCTCACTAGAGGTGAGGTATATTGCCTCATATGCTAAGATATAAGTTAGCAAAATCAATCAAATGTAGGTAAATTATGCTTAATCAGCCTACATCACAGCTCTCCATAGGGTTTCAATTATTTTGTTAGCAGCAGTGGCGTCGCCTGGCCTGGGCATCCGGGGCTTTAGCCCCGAATGTTTTTTCTGTAGCCCCGGACAATTCTCCCTCAATAATATAATACATTAACCGTGCTTTACGTGAACCTCATCATGACACAAGAGAGGACAGCAGCACTGTAATTTCCCGTGTTCAGTGAATGCAACAGAGGCATGACACCAGACCAATCAGAGAGTTGTATGGAAATAAACGTGTGCTTGTGTCATTCAAGCTCGGCTCTGTGTGTGTGTGTGTGTGTGGCAATAGCGCATTTAGTGTGATAGAGAGAGAGAGAGAGAGAGAGAGAGAGAGAGGGAGGGACCGGTGCCAGCATGGACCGTATTGTTAGCATCTGGTTAGCTAGCTGCACTATAAGGAGCTGTTTGTTCCACAAGAAGCTGGAGGAGAGTCCTCTCCTCTCAGACTGAGAGACTCAGGTGAGCTAAAGCAGGGGTTCCCAACCTTTATTGTGCCAAGGACCGGTAGATACATTAAAAAAAAATCGCGGACCGGTTGTCAATTTTAACTGATTTTAATATTTACTCACCACCAGCAGGTAGCAACAGAGGCTAATTGTATGTAACAGCCTGAACAAATACTAGAACAATATGCATCCAAAACATATTAACAACGTTTAAAAAAGAACCGGTGTTGTTTTTTGGTTTTAAAACCGACGTTATTCAGTTTTTAAACCAAAACGGGAAAACAGATAAATCAACGTTTTGGTTTTGTTTGTATGATTTACGGATAATCCAGTGAATGCTGGGAAAACGAGGAGAAGGCGCATTATGAAGGAGATGTCCGGGCGCCAGTGTGTGTGTGTGTGTGTGTGTGTGTGTGTGTGTGTGTGTGTGTGTGTGTGTGTGTGTGTGTGTGTGTGTGTGTGTGTGTGTGTGTGTGTGTGTGTGTGTGGTGTGTGTGTGTGTGTGTGTGTGTGTGTGTGTGTGTGTGTGTGTGTGTGTGTGTGTGTGTGTGTGTGTGTGTGTGTGTGTGTGCGCGCGCGCGCGTGCGACACTGGCATTTGTTTTCAGAAGATATTATGATAGTGTCGTTCGTTCCGGTGCACTCCCGACAGCATTTAGCACTACATCGAGATTAAGATTAAACTAATTTATTTTGGGAACAGCCGCATATATGCCGGTGTCAGACAGACACAAACACACCGAACACACAGAGCTGAGCTGAGCAGAGCACATACACACACACACATCATGCGCCTTGGTGACTGACTGGACATCTCCTTCATAAAACTAATAAAAGGGGGAGTAATCGGGCAGTTCGATGTGTGTGTGGTTAACACGTAGCAGCCTGCAGTCACTCTTAAACTGTTCTGATTAAGTTAAACACAGCGAAGGCGGTGCGTAAAAAGGCACAGCTCTTTACCGAGTCCAATCCGGTGCTTAAACAAATAGCTCTACACCCCTGGCCGACATGTCCTTAAAATGAAGTCCGAGTTTGAAATATATCTCAAATAATGTATGCACCACCATTTCCCCACATAAACATAACAGTCTGCAATCAAACGGTTGTCTCCTGTTCGCTCCTCTTCCTACTTGGCGCACCGGTAACATGCTCGTGCGCACAAGAGGCTGAGACCTTAGGCTGAGCCGCCGAATCCCTCGGAACATCATAAAAGCCATTTTCAACGGTTTTCTGGTGAAAGATTAACTAGCTACTGGATGAAATAATGACTGGTGGCATAGGTGCGAAAATTAAACACTGTTTGAAAAAAATATTATGATAAAATATTTTTATATATTTATAATTTATAAATAATAATTTATTTATAATAAAAAACGATAAACTCACAGCTATTTCGCGGCCCGGCAGTAACACCTCCGCGGCCCGGTACCGGTCCGCGGACCGGGGGTTGGGAACCCCTGAGCTAAAGGACTCTCTGAGTGTTTAGATACATAACTTTAGTCTAAGTTATCTCAGTGGGTCTCAAACGGTTTGGTCACAAATTATTCAAAAGATTATTTCCGCGGCACACCTTCATATGATCATTATAGTTAGAAAAAAAAAAAGAGAATAAAGGAAAAACAGTTATGAAATACTATATGGCAGTAAAACAAGAATAGAGTTTAAAAGGGGAGTGATTAGTAAAATATCCATAAAGAAAAAGTACATCTGTTTACAGTTCTGCTTCATATGGGTGTTGAGAGAGGTATCCATAGATCTCTTCTCTCCAGATTGATGCATATAACTTCAATATTTAAAAAAAAATCTTCCCGGGGGAGCATCCCCCCGGACCCCCCTAGAGGAGGTGAGCCCCCCACTCATAAAAAATACCACTTTACCCCTGCCTATATGCCGTGAGCTGATTATCGAGCCTTCATTGTAACAGTCACGGGTGTACTGTGTGTGTGCGTGTGGGGAGTGTTGCAGTGAAAAATGCCACTGTAGTGCCGCCGCCACTGTGGGCTAAGCCCCGAATGTTTTCAGGTCCAGGCGACGCCCCTGGTTAGCAGCTCATTCCTTACAAAAGAAGCTTCAGATTGCTTATCATAAGAGGAAATAGGAAGGGTTTATTTCAATCTTGTTATGAAAATAAGTTATGGGCTTTTTTCTTATCAACTTAGATGTGTAATATCTGTTTTTATCTATATGTAAGAAGTACAATACAAGACAAGCACAAGTTTAATTTGAGGGCCATACAGTACTCCATTATACTTTTTGAATTTGTTGAGGGCCGATTCAAAATGGCCCGCGGGGCGCATTTGGCCCCCGGGCCGTAGTTTGGACACCCCTGATCTAACCTCTTTTTGTGTCTTCTGAAAGAATGTGTATGAATATGTTGGTGGGGTTTGTGAGGGCATCACCATGCACACAACTCACCCTTCCAACATCTGGCCTTCTGAAGTACCGGGCCATATGTGAGATTAGTCTCACTGCTGGATATTATCGCGCCCCCCTGGCCTCAATGAATCTCTGAGTCCCTCCAAACGGACTGACAGGCTCCCCCAGTCAACACTTTGGGGGGTAAGAGAACCTTATTGCATCATTATACATTTTCTCTGTTATAGGTAGTGGATAGCTGAGTGATGATAAACGTCTTGCTTTATGCAGTTTATGCAACTTCCACACTTGCCAATGTCCAGCACATTGTTTATTCATTTTGTGGGACAGCAGGCTCTATCAAAAATAACTTTGTATCGGAACTATTTCCGTCAACCTTGGAATAAATGTAACAAATCCAGTAGGAAAACCTTTAGCCTACTGGAATCACCTCTAAATGTTTAATTCAAACAGTGTTGGCGATGTTGCACCAGAGCTTTATCGCTCTCAATAAAAAAATCAGGTATTCTCAATGACAATGGTATGAATGTAAATATATAATATGATGAACTTGAAAACAGAGCAACATTGGGAAAACAGAATCAACTTTCTTCCAAACAGTCCTGATATGAGGACTTAAACTTGGCTTCCAAATGAAAAAAGTATATATAAAAATAACAGCAGTGACCACCAATGTGACCACCATTACATATGTGGTCTCCACATTTCTAGCCTTAATCTTAACCATTTGTGTGCCAATTTGAAACTGAAACCGGCTGTGTGTCGACGTTCAGCTTCACCTCGCTAACCCTGCTACGCTTACCCCAAGAACCATCACCTAACATGATGGACAGCAACAAGGATGACCAACTGATGAATGAATTCCTCAAAGTTGAACTTCCATTTGAAGAACACACTTCAAAGAAAAAGCACATAAATTGAGAAAGGAAACCTTAGCTTTAGCACGTACAGACCATTTGGTTTGTTTGCAGATACATATGTTATTGTACGGCATACATCCCAATCTGTCTATACCTTGACAGATTTGGATTTAAAATGTCCCGGAACCTTCGTCTTGCTATTGCTATTTTAAGCATGTTTCAGCATGTTGGTATGGCATGTTGTGTGGATAGCCTGACATGATGCTATCACTATCACTTTGCACTTCTAATAGTCAGCATTGTTGAGTAGCAACAAAGGCATCATTGGAAAATATTTATGTTTTTTGTTCATTCATTTATTAAATATGTTTCTAAATGTCTTCCTTGCTACAGTTGCCCTTCCTATGATACTACATTGCATCACTGGGATTACACAGAATGCTTTAATTTAGCCTTGAACAGAGGAAATCTGGGCCTATTCTGGGGAGCTTTGCATGATTACAATACGAGTCAAGCTTTTTAAAACTTGGATAGTAAATCTGCAAACACCGAAAATGCTCAGCACTGTGCATATAAACTAAAAACAAGTGAGTCATGCTTTCTTCTTGAAAAACAACGACTTTGTCAGCAAAATAAGAGGTGTCATTAGGACCTTCCGCCATGTGTTGGATCTATTAGGTTTTCAGCAATTATGAACAATTGCTGTTCAAGACAGCTGGAAACCATCAATAGAATCTCGCAAACAATTAAGATCAAACCCATAGTCATCCACAGATGACTGAATACAAAAGAATGGAAATAAGACAGGAAATAAGTAAGAGCAATGAGGACCATTTTAACCACTTTACAAGCTTTTCAGAATGAATGCAACTATTTCTGTGTATGGCTGCCAAATGTACCAGTATCCCTCATCATATACGGTCAGGCATCATATGATCGTGAATACAATGGACATGAATTTATAAATACACGCATTATTAACTCTGTCATTTTAGTATTAAGGAAAACAAAGATTTACATACGCAGAAAACAGTGCAAAGGCCAGCATCACTGAGGAAAAGTCTGATAATTACCAGGCTTTCCCCCCCCATCACCCTCCTTATGGCCAGGTTCCACCGAACAATGTGTGCATGATGAGCATGAGGGTGCCAGCAGCAGCAGCGTGAGGCAGGGACCACCCTGTCACTGGCAGAGGACCCCAAAACCAGCCGCTGTTGCACTTCATCACTACTATCACACTTCATTAGCAGGGACACCCAGGAGGGGGGGGACATACTGAGAGGCTAGGGATTGATAGAAAAAAATAAATGAAATACATTTGATTGGATTAGATTCATATGGTTGGACACAATATCAGTGAACTATCTCCTGGAATCTGGCAAAGTGTCCAGTTTATCTTCTGTACCATCTGGTTGCTGTGTTGCATTCTAGACAAAAACACCAAAACGCTGTACATTCATCTGAGTGACTTTAGTGAATTCTAGTAGAAAAAACTACATATTTTACCAGGAACTTTCTTAAGTTAACCAGTAGATTCCACATCTATTACACATTCAGACAACTAACATATAAGACAATTGAGGGTTATTTAGGGGTTGCATGATTTTGATTAAGTACAAGGTAACGTATATAATTGTGTAAAATAAATTAGAATGGAAAACATTTCAATTTCAACATTTTTTTCTCCCACTGTCTACAAAGCAGTGTTGGAAGTAGTATGGCCTTAAGCCAAAATAATACATATGACTTTCTTTGGTGATAATTATTTGCACATTGTAACCTATACCTGCTATATCCATTTCTATAGCATCCGAGTGTGTTTTCCAATAACACTAAATACAAGTTATCTATTAATTATCTATCTATTACTAGGGAAGGAAGAGACAGAGAGAAACAGACCGGGAAATTCCCATTAACTAAACAACTGTGTTTTAATTGAAATAATCTGACTCTAATAACTCGATAAACCCGGCGGTGAGTGGAGCTTCCTGGCAATTCATCGGCTGGCCGACCGACTGACTGACTGAGGAGTTATGGAGAAGACTTTGATCTTCATGCCAGACGTTTCGCTCATAATGCACTCACACGCATGGAGACACATATGCTCCCATGCTCAGACGCTGACACAAACACACGTGTATCCACACTGATCTATGAACATCATACAGACAAGCACACCACAACAGGCATGCAAAAAGAGGAAGGGGGCACACACTTGCACACCCACACACTTCCCGGATGTGACAGGCTTCCGACAAACATTTGCCGCCCAGACTGAAGAGGAGTCATCTTCACTGTGTTAACCCACAGCGCTATTTGGAGGGAGAACAGGAGCAGGAAGAAACACAGAGCCATATCACCTCTGACAGAGGTGTTTTATTGTGGAAAAGAGTGTTCAGAGCCAGCTGTTATTTATCTGCTGAAGATTAGAGGAGGTGCGGAACATAAAACAGAGTCGTTGTTCAGCCTGGAAAAGTCTCAGATAAGGCAGGATCAAGTTTTGGTTTGTGGCTGTCAGTGGACTTTACTTAGTATCATGCACGGTGCATTAGCGTAATATAAAAAGATCTTTAAATATGGATCTGAGGTTCAAGGTCCCAATAAGTGATTCTACTTCTGAGAAGGAAGTATATCAGTAGCTAGAAGAAAGTGATAAAAACAGCATGTTAAGTGAAATTAAAGTGTCATTGTAGTTTCAAATAGGTGTAAAGAGATTGTAACATTTGCAGTTGACAGAAGCCTGTGATACAAGTTTAAAATGCCTCTTTCGAGGGGGTAAAGAAGAAGAAATGTGTAAAAAGAAAAATAGAGTGGTGGGAAATTGCAGGAAGTGCACATTTTGGTGATGATGTAAACGGGGTGCAAAGTCAGGTGCACCATACACAGATTCTGTGGCGGGACCTTTTTCACATCCTGGCCAGATGTTAGCAATCCACTGGCCAGTGACCTTCTCTCACAGCTGTGTAAGGTGAGTCCTTAGAGTACAACAGGTGCAGGACAGGGGTTAACCAATCCTGCTTCCCCTGTTAAAACAACATGCCCACATGATGACAGAATGACAAAGAGACAAAACATTGTAAATATAAATGCAGGATATAACTGCTAAGGGCTTTAAATTACAGATACAACCAGATCTAGACCTACTGATGCCAATTAAACACTTTTGAATCTGGAACTGACAGAGGTGGTAACACTTGGCATAGAAGGGGGCACATCGTTGCTGAAAGTGTTGGTGAGTACTGCGATGGATTTAAGGTAATTGCGCTCTATACTCATAGAGGCCAGAATAAATGTTTGGCCAACAGTGCGGCTGAAACAACTTCCCATCCTGAGAGGAAACAGCCTCCCACATAGCTTTTGGACAGGAGCGATGCAGGGGCATATAGCTAACAGCTAAAACATGAAGCAACAAGACCACATGCTCCCCTGTGAGCTACACTGACTGTTGAAAAAAACATGGATGCACAGACAGTCAGCTACGGAGTAAAACCACAAGCATGCGCACGTGTAAGTGTAGTCCTCGTAGCTCTCTCACACACAAGACCTATGAATTACCACCAACACCAGAGTACATGTCTCATTGCCGCACTGTCGTTGCTATAAAGTCTGACAGCGCACCACAAGCTTCAGCCATTTAAACAGCTGCACCTACAGCTGTCTTGTAATTACAAAGCTCCTCCAGGAGGTGAAAAGGAGGAGGTGCTGATTACTGGAGAAGAAAAAAACTCCTCGGAGGAATTAAACTAATTAACAAATCCTGTGTGAGATCCTGTGAATCCCTCCTCATCTGCCCTAAAATTGGATCATTCCACCAACCATAACACATCCATCCCATGGAGGAGAAAGCACACAGCCGTGAATCACTCCAGTAGGGAGGTGTAAACACAGAAAGTGAGCTCCATAGCTGGTGTGCCCCCACTGTTGCCTCTACTGCCCACTAGTGGGTTCATGTGTGGGCTGCATGAGGGGCAGGTGACCCTTGATATTCGTTTACTATATAATCAATAGTTAAAGGAAGAGAATGTTTAAAATGCTTAAGCAACAGTAACCACTTTTGTTGAGATGTTTCTTATCATGATAAACTAACTCTATAAGGTATAATCAATTATCAATTGCAGAGCTTTTTTATGTATTTGCACTGTATTTTATTTATTTCTTACACAACTGACCTCAGACACATTTTTTGCATTTTACTATTTAAGATTTAAGAAAAATTGTTACCTTAACCATAAACAATATGATTTAATATTGAGAGACAACCTAAATATGTATAAAGAAAAACAAGAATGGTCGGTAAGAATTCTGAACAATGTTGGATATTGTGTAAACGTGTATGTGTATCCTCTTTAGTCTGGAAAGTGCAGCTCTATGCCCACATGTTCAGCCTGTATCAAATGTTTAACAATAGCAGCTTGGAAACCAAATGGGAGGCTGGTTTTAAGCCAAAAGTAAAACAGATGAGAATGATTAGATAACAGATCAAAAGCCTTTTTTTTTTAGGGCAGCACAGATATGTGCATTCACATTACACATAAAATGGACGTCAACCGTTTACACACAAATACCAATAATAAAAATATATAAAGGGCCTCTTATTTAAATTGTGAGTCAAACATAGGTTTTGAAACTGTTTTTTTTTTATATGGGGGGGTTATCACCCTTAGTCTAGCCTGCAGATTGTGTCTGATAACACACATGCTGGGTTTTCGGATAACAGATCAAATGGATGGGGCATGAAACATTCCCCACTTCAAGGTTTTGGTCTATAAACGGAAACATATCAGTGACACATTTGTTCAAAGACTTGTAACAGTTTCTGATGGGACGGATATACACAGTATCACTTTGAAGGTGAGGTGATAGTGATCACACACATTTCCTCCAGTAAAACACCTGTCAAATGAACAATACACATGTTATTTCTACAGTAAACTTGTGGAAATATGTTAGTACAAAAGGGCAGAAGAAGAATAAATACAAACAACTGCAGTCTTCGCAGAAATAAAAAAAAAAATCTCTTAAAAACTGTATAGGTTTATTGTGGGGAAAAAAACATAAGCAAAAGAATGTATGTTGGTAAACCCAAAAAGCACAAGCTGTTGAGTGGAGAATTTCTCCTCCCACTTTTTAAAAGTGTTACTGGGGGTTTTGAAAGGGGCTCTATGGAAAATGTTATTATAATTCCACCTTCTTTAAAAATCCTCCTCCTAAAAATGTCTAAATGGTATTGCTTTCTTCCATTATTTTCTTTGCAATATCGATAAAACTTTATGTTCCTTGAGAATGACATAATCTCTTTATATCCTAGCTCACCCTTTTTCAAAATGCTTTTAATAATGCCTCGAGCCAAGTCTCTATATTTTTTGTTTTTCTCCATCACCCTCCTTCCTATTCGCCCCCTCACTCTCTGTCTCCCGGGATTCACCGTCTTTGCACAGGGCATCCGTAAGATTAGCCCACCCTGCCTCTGTGTGTGTGTGTGTGTGTGTGTGTGTGTGTGTGTGTGTGTGTGTGTGTGTGTGTGTGTGTGTGTGTGTGTGTGTGTGTGTGTGTGTGTGTGTGTGTGTGTGGTCCTGCACTGACTTCTACCTGGAACTCCATCCCATTTGAGGCTGGCCAGTGGCCTCTGAGCCCCTCATGCAGATATAAATATGGCTTGTGTGCCAGTCACAACCTGACAACATGTGCTGGACATGTGGTGTAGACTCAAACACAATGATGTCACACTCAGACAAGGCACTTACACTCTCAAACACACACATACACTATTAGTGCTCAAGAACAGATGTATATATGTGCACTGGGACACACACATAAACACATAAAAATGCCCAGCAAATGAAGGTGCAATCTTCCCCCTTGTGCTTAAATGGGAACCACGTGCTGGTTTTCGGTTGAGGCAGACTGGGTAAAGTAAGTCCTTCCACTCATTATGTGGGATGACCCATGCTACCCCGGGGCTGCGGGAACGCGAGGCAGCCCTCCGCTCGGCGGCCCTTTGAACGTGGCCTCCAAACCGGAGCGGTTAGCAATTAAATAAACAGAGGAGGAGATTTGTTCCCTCTGTCACTCGCCTTAGCCAACAGGAACCTGCCGGGCCAAGCCTGAGTCAGTCTGAGGTACCATTTAATGGCAGGGAATCCTTTGCCCAGAGCCAAAGGAACTGGCAGCTGAAATTGCAGAGGTTCCCAACCACCAATACCACCAACACATACGGCTAATGTGCTTCCACTGGACAATCTGCCCACGAAAGCTCTCCTGGGAAAAATTACAGCAAAGTATCAACATCAGTTTGCCGTTAAATTGTACACATACCACACGCACTAGGCAATTCTCCTTGGCTGTGCAAACACAATTCTGTCAAATCATAACATCCTCCTTTTGAGCAGGTAATCCAGTGAGGTAATGCTGACTATTGTAATATCCAATGGCTGATACTTCATATCATTGATGTATTTACCACTGATTGGCTGGAGCCACACGGGAACGGTAACGAACCGAAATCGTTATCAAAAAAGTATTCCATCCACACGCAATAGGCACCTGGCTCGAAACACTCGGAAAACTGTTGTTGTTGTTGGCGAAAACACATCAGCAATGACGCGGGTGACACGGGGGTGAGCAGGAGAGGTGGGGAGAGGCGGGGCTATTGCGTCATCGTTATCAGAAAATGATCGTATAGGGCGTAGACACGGAGCCGTTTGGCCCCCCAGAGTGTTTCGTCCGCAGATCTACCCACCTTGGGACCCGTTATCGTTATCGTTATCTGCGTTTCCCTGTCGGCCTCGTGTGGCCGAACCGTCTATATGATAGAGAACTGTAGCGGATACGACCGTTACCGTTCTCGTGTGGCTCCAGCCTAAGTGTCCCACAGTGATGATCAATTGCAGAGGTCTTATCCTATATCTCTTTTGCAGTTATACTGTAGGATTTTCAAAGCGATTCCGAAAAGGACATTACTAACAATTACATAATGATATACAATTCATCAAAGAGTTTAACATTCCTTAAGTCAAATACAAACTTGTGTTTTGTTGTATGTTTCATGACTCCAAAACCAGTTTATGTTAATGCCGGTTCATAAATATATTGCTGGTCTGCGTTACATGACAGAACTGGCTTTTTTATGTCTTTAAATGCCTAAAATAAATAAACAACCAATTAACAACAATAACTGGTTGCGTGTCTCCAATAAAAGTATGATTTACATATTGCAAGTTGAAAAGAGAATGAAAGTGTAAGTAAAAGTAGCTTATTAAAATAAAATGTAGCATCTTTGTGTGGTTGGAAGTGATGGAAGCTGATGGAAGCCAAGTAAAAGTCAAGTCAAACCTGGTATTGGCAAGACAAGTCAGACTTTAAACATAACAAAAAGAGCAGGCACTCAGAAATAAATATAAACAGCTGTTGGTAATTGTAAGTTAAGTATTCAAAAAGGACATCCAATAGTTGATGTGTGGATGGTTAAAACATTAATAGTAATAGAATAGATTGCAGAATATATTGTCACAGCATTAGCATTACAGTAAAACTCATTATGCCAGCTAAACCCCACTAATGTCCACTAAGATGGTATTAAAAAGACGGATTACCATTAACAAATGGTAGTGAAACCAAACCCTTTAAAGAACACACAAAGCCCAATAAGTGTTTGTCTCCAAGTGGTGTGTCATCCCCTGCTCAAAAGATTATGGTGGGAAAGAACTGGTTAACTCATACCTCCCTAAATATACTTTCTCTTGTGTTTTTTTCAGGGCTAATGCACAATTGATAGTTTGTGAAAAAGCTTGGGCCTGCCAGCTTGGTGGCTATGCGTGTTGTGAAGGATGGATGGAGTAGGGAATGGAGGGGGAAAACGGCCTCGCCCAGTCTCTACACGGGCCTGTTGGTGGACATCTGGATGTGATCCGGCTCTGTAGATGAGCTGAGCAGGACCGACCACACCTCATTCCTGCATCATACCGTGTATTGGGCTGCTCTAAGTGCCTGTCTTCATTACAAATATGGTATAACTGTGGTGTGTATATGTGTGTGGTGTGTATATGTGTGTGCTCAGGTCAGAAAGAAAGAAGGTATGACCGTAAGTGAATCTCCTATTCCGCCTTGCCCTTTTCTGCCACACCACACATTCTCCAAGCTGAAGCTTTATTCAATCTCACAGCTATCATTTGCTAAACAGACGATACTTGAGTTTAATAGACTCAAATGAGAGAATTCTCAATTACCATTTCAAGTTAAAATCCCCCAAAAGAAACATCAGGTTCCACAAAGGTGCAGAGTAAGAATCATTTGATCCATAGAGCTGTGAGGTGGATAGGTTTTAATGTGCTAGGATATCCCTTACACAACAGAACAGAGAAACGTCCAGATATAAGTCACAGAAATTGTGATAAACCTTGTTGCATTAGTGTCAAATGTGATGCAATCAACCATATTTTAAAACCTTCTGTATGTGTTCAATGCACCTTAATTGAATCCCTTATATGTTGGGCATTACACAACACATATTAAAAGTGTTCTGTTGTAATACACAGCTAAAAAAGTCTATACTTTAGCTTAAGGTTAAAATATGAGGACGCTCTGCATCAAAAGTGTTAATACAGAAGTTGGGCACAAAACTAACAATGAAGACGGTTAAACGGCCCCATTCTCAAACTGATGCCAAATCAGCGCTGAACGTTTTTACCGGTATTTAAACCATCGCTCTTTTTTTACTACTGCCACACATAAGTTGTGTCTTTCTGAAGTCTGAGAATTTCTGCCACCAGCTTTTAATGTGGGGTCTTTCCTGCTAATGACTGTCACCACCAGCACACATTTGTTCCAGATGGATCGAGAGAAATCAAAGCCAGGATTTGACGACAAAGCTTGCAGCTTGTAGAGCGTGAAGGAGGGAAACCTCTTAAAGCAAAAGCCTCGTACATACTGCCATCTATTATTAATAACAACAATACAAATAAGAAAATTCAGGTTGAGGGCACGGTCACTGTAGATACAGACATGTCCACACTCTTCTAGTTGGTCATCCGTGATGATTAAGAGGGATATTTTTTGTATGTTTAAATATTGTTTTTAACAAAAATCCTACTTATTCTGCCTTTCATAATCAAGAAGGTATGATTGATTTCTCTGCATGGTCAGTAAATAACAAAAGTGAGTGTGTATTTGAAAACAAGCTACTGTTGGAAAACCCACATAAGAAAACATTCAGACACATTTTTACGTGTGGATCTTTTTCATTTCAACAAAGACTTTCAATTCAATACAATTAAAGCCAATAAAATAACATAAGAATCAAACTTTTCGGACAGAAAAGACACGTAAGAACAACCAGGGGCCAAAAAACACTATTAAAAAGCCAAATCCCATGCTTTCTGACTGTTAAAATGGGGCATGAATCCAGTGAGGGAAACAAAAGAAGGTGTGATTGATGAAATGTCTCAAGTTGTGTTTCTTTAGCTACCAGAAATGTTAATTTCCCTGCTGTGCCTAAACTGGAATATTCATCACAGGCTTGTGGTTGATGCGACCCAAGTCCCTCATGTCATTGGGCCCCTCTTCTTCACAACTCTATCAGTGTGACACCAACAGGCCTCAGACAGAGATGGATGCTGGGATGGATAGATAGAGAAACAAGGGCAAAAGGGCTCGTGATTGATCGTATCCTGGTTAGGAAGCTGGGCACAGGAGGCTTGGCCTGGGGACTTGAGGTGCCAGGACAATCTTCATTTGGCCTTTTAGTTGTCATTCCATCACTCATTCACTGTCATCAATGTCTTTTCAGAATCTTAAACTCTCTAAAACAGAATAATCTCTTTAAAAGTTTAAATAAAGAACAGTTTAATCTATAGAACCATTGTTCTGGAGTAAGGTTGAGTAAATATTGAATAATCTGGTTAAAACACAACTTTATATCATTGTCTAAAATCGAAATGCTTTTCTATTTGGAAACATCCCAAGGTTCTAAAAATACAATTCATTTATATATTTATATGTATTTGAAAGATGAGATCTTTCATTCCTCCTATTTGGATTCTTTTTGTTTTTTGACACACAAAATAGGTTATTGAAATGTGGGACTTTTGTCACTTTTATTTGGTATTTTAAGAATAAATGACTGAATTAATGAAAAAGAAATTGCATTGAGAAAGAAAACACAATAATGGATGTAATCATTAGTTGCAGCCCTGCATACAGGTTATTCTCAGTTCACAGAGGTATCTTGAGAGCAGTGTAGTTGGCATGAAAAATGTGAACAAATAATATCACAGCGTGGGTGTGTAATCCCTCCATCATGTACGGACAGTTCTGGATTATTTCCAAAGTCAAACACCAGTCAGCCAATCTGGTGGTCACACAAAACGATGCCCTCTTTCGCGGCTCATTGCAAACTTGCCATTCCTCTGGTGACAACACTCTTTTGAATATCACATCATGACTCTGCATTTCCATGCCGTCTGGAAAACACTACTCACTACTACTTGCCTCATTTTCAAACGGAGCAAATCAAACAAACAATAAATCAATCTACAAGTCTAACCACACTGACTTTTTGCCCAGTGCCATCATTAGTATGGTTTATTTGCTCACCGAGCAGTTTCTAAAAGCAGAAGCAAGCACAGGGCTGTGTTCTGTGGGGTAGATGCTGATGTCACTGAGCTGCAGCAGTAAGTGCCCCTCTCCTCTCACTCTACTGTTTATTTGGAAGTCATTAGTGCTGTCCAGCTTGGGCCTATACATGCTCTGCTTACGCAAAATCAAATCAGTGATCTAATTATTAGCAAGAAGTCCATCATTGGAGCGAGGCCTATTCTGTTTCTTACGGTAAGTGGTTGGCACACACTTTTACCAAAAGAAAAAGTTAGACTCCTGTTGAACTTCAGACATGTTAGGAGTTGGTTGAAAATAGATAAACGCATCATTCATGCATTCATTTGATTAGTCCACACCTGAAAGAGGATTTAGTTTGCGTGTATTATTGAGTCTCTATTACATCATATGGTTTTTAATCATTTCTACTGTAGACAAGAGTTTTAACAGTACATGGCATATGTCATAGCTGCAGTATCTCACCACCAGTCAAAACAAATTTAAACGAAGCCCCTTAAAATCTGAGACAGCCTCAAACTCGTACCGCCATTTTCCCAAGCTAGCCACTGTCTGTAGAGACAGAAGTACAAGACATTGACACGGAGTGAGTCATTGTCCAGGCCACAATATGAGAAATATCAACACCAATAAAGTGAAATTAATGTTGATCTTCCTCGGCGGGAAGGCAGACTACTGCTGATGCAAGCCATTCCCGTTGGTATGTGCCGGACTATTTTCTGCAACATTTAATTTGGAAATGAAAATATACCATTACTATTCAGTAACATCATGTTAGAAAATGAAAAAACGTGATGACAGCTCATCGTTTAACTAACTTTACCACACTAACAATCATGATTTAATTTCTCTTTTTGTTATGACTGGCTAGTAAGATGGGAAAATGTTCAGTATGCAATGGATTAATGTTATGAGCTATAAAGCAGACTGACATTGAGGTAATCGGTCTGCTCACTCTTTTTTATATTCAGTGCATTTTGATCCAGTTGAGAGTGAGAGGGGAGTAACTGGGGGCTTTGGGTTCATCTCTAAACCTCTGAAAAGGGTCATCTTCCTTGCTGACCTCAGCCGGATTTGTTTCCCGAAAAAGGAAATGACTGCAACCTTCACTGCACTTGGGTCGTGAGCTAGACTTGAGGAGCCAAACTACAAAGAGCTTAATCTATTTATAGGAAAACACTGCCACAGTACAGTGATCAGGGGGAAAAGGAACCCTACAAGACAGAAAGACAGTCGGACGCCAAGGTTACGCGCCAACTGTCAAGATCAACGAGGAGCCTTGCCATTCGCCTGCTTTATAACTTATATCCATTTTCCTTGCCTCTCTGAAAACATTACTTACTTTTTACATTGTCGATTTTGACATAATATTATTATTATAGTAAGAAACGCAGCACCAACAAAGCTGTCTCATGCAATAATAATAAAAACTAATTTGAGTACAAGAATAACTGTCTTTTCAGTTTTTTATTTGCAGTCCACATTAATTTGCTGAGACTTAATGTCTCATATTTGGAAAAACAGTACTAGGAGAAGCCACACTTTAACCATAGTTTGAATCAGAGCATAGTTAATGCTTTAATAACAGGGATATAAAACTAAAGAATACAAAAGCTACATTCCTCACATACTGGATTAACTACCGAAGAGAGCTGAAGTGAGGGCATAGCCTACAACGGAAAAGTAACAACAGCCTCTTCATAAACATACTTTGGTTATATCATACCATATATTATTTTGTAATAAATACAACTGTCATAGCAACAGTACTTACACAATAACTTGCTATGCCAAGCAGGAATGCAATTTTCTTATATTGAGTGATTTGCAAATTGCCATAGTGACTCAAATATCTAGAGCTCAAAAAACACACACAAGACTGAAGGTGAAAAAGTTCAACACTAACTAAAAAGAAAAACTCACCCCTAAGTCTTTACAACTGTACATATGGGCAGCATTCAGAAATAAATACATGAACATATTGTAGACTGTGTTACTATGCTTTATCAAAACTCAAAAGAGCCCACAATCACAAACCCTCAATCAGGCTAAGAGAACACAAGCAGTCCCATTATACACTAGTTCTTCAACTAGATATTTGATATATTCCATTTTCTCCATCCTGTGGAACACTAAGGAACAAGGACATCTCCCATAATTTAGGATGAGAGGATACAGAAGAGACGGAAAAATATCTGGACTGTTAAAAGACACAAAGGAAAACAGGGAATGAGATGAGAGATGGAGGGTCAGCAAAGGTCCCACGAAAGGAAAGAAACACAGGGAGGTAAAGAAAAGCTGTGGAAGGACACAGCTCTGTGAAGTATTGCCTGTTGTCAGGAGGCCTTATGAACCCGGAGCTAAGGTCGTAAATTGTGGAGAGACCGGGAGTGGCTTGGATTGGTTTGAGAAGAAATTCTACATCCACACTTTATCATCTGTCTTTATGTACACAGGGACAAGTTACACAGCATGCGCCATGAATATATCGAGTAATAAAAAAGGGAAGTCTATATCCAAGTGTTATATCATAATACCAAGATATGCTTTCCTAAATGTTAACCAAATATGATGAAAATGTGTTATGTTAAGATTGTACACATTCCTATAGTTTTGATTTACCCCCATAGAGCTTATTACAATACCAACAAATGGTGTGGGGTCATTACCGAAACACATAATTGAGTTTCAAAATGAATTGTCATGTAGAATCTAAAGATGAGCGTATGGACAGGCCATTGTTTCCACGGCAAAATGAATTTGCTTTCTCTTTCTTGCGGTGGAACTGGTGGAATTCTCAGTTACAACTCTCCCATCACCCGTTCACATTCATATTATTGGAAACACTGACTTCAAGCTGAAAGAACGAGAAGAAAAACACGCCAGTCGGAGCATTAGAGCAATGATCCATCTCCAGTTCAACATGGTCACAGGAAAGAGGGCTAAAACAATCAGCTTTCCTTTCTTTCTCTTCCATTCTCCCATTGGTGTCAAGCAAACATCTGCCATTCCTTCTCAGCAGAAGGCAAGGTCGTTTGTTTCCATGTCGAGATCACTTTGTTATACAACCTGTTTGGGAACAACTGCTCAGACAGGATATTGCAGGGTAGTACAACGCCTTCTTTTCCCAACTACAAGACCGTCAATGTTGTAGAAACAGACAATAACTGTCTGTACTTAATGTGTGGGAGACAAATGCACATGAACAGCCCATCAGGGATCTTCTCTGAGATTGCCACAAATTAATACCTTAAAATTCATTAATTGAACTTGACGTTAGGCTCCAACAATGTCCTAAAAGCCCCATGTCGAGATTGAGGCGTTATCCCCTTGTTTTTCCGCTAATTGTACATCTCAGAAAAGCAGCATAGCTCGCCAACAACTAAAACCCTGAGACAGTATATTAGGTCTAGGTTGGGTAGCCATTGAGAAATAAATATTAAGTCTAGAGTGCCTTCCTAACTGTCTGTGACAAAGACACCAGTCCCCTTTCTACAGTGACACTCACTAACTCTCCCTTTAATTGACCTGCAGTGTCTGAATTGTACATTGTCTTTTCCTGATTGTGAGAAAAACAAACTGACAGACTAATGCACTTGTTTGGTTTGCTGTGAGTGTAGACGTTAGAGATAGCGCTCGAAATTCAATATAAAACTATGGCAATTAATAGTCTTGTGAGAGCGATGCATTAAAGGATCTAATTGTTGTCCGGTTGACAGATGATCGTCCCAAAGTCTTATGTCTCAAGTACCGCCTGTCTGAGAATAAAGCAGTCTGGGGCAATGCCCTCTGTTCTTTATGGCAATATATACTTGTGAGGGAAGCTATTTAGGGACTGATGAAATAACTGAAATAACTCCAAAGCACCATTATCTCTGAGCAGATCTGATTCCACAAAACTCTTGCATGTTTTTCAATGCATTTAAGCAGAATAAAGATTATTTATGTATGCAAGACAAAGGATAATCTGGTGAAGAAGCCCTTGACCTGAATTTGAGGTCAGTCTTCCCGACAATGGTAGTGTGAGGGTGTGGGTGTGCTATGTCCGTGTTGCGGTGGCGTGAGGGAGTATCACTGTCCAACAGTTTACATGAGGCAAGACGTTCCATTGCAGAACAACTATGTCTGGTTGCTTTCGCACAGCAGTGTGTAATGTGTCTGGAATGTTTCTTTTGACGAATATGTACAGAAACACATGCAAATTCAACTTTACCATTCTGTTCTTCCAGCTCATTGCCGATCTCCTGGCCCATTATCTTCTGCCGGCTGATGACAGCTGCGAGTGCATCCAAGCCTGCATCCTGGACTGTGTAGAGAGAGGAAAGTTTAATTTTATACCAGATAAAATAGGAAAACTTACAGTTAAAGCACTGAGATTAAGCAATGCCAGACAACCATACAGAGAAAACGTTTATTGTAAACAATACAATTAATGTGATTTGCACCAGAATGGTACTACAAACAATAAAGTAACACTGCAGTCGCCATTTGAAAAGCAAATTGTAAGACGGGAGCAATTAGAGTATACTGTACTTGTAATATAATGAGCCAACTATTTGTGAAATTGGAATGACAGGCTGCTGGGGTCCAGCTCCGCTCACAGTGCCACATGTGAGTCATTCAGTACTTTACCCCACTCAACCATACTCATGTTATTATAACTGCGGCAGACCAAGGTGCAGAGAAAAAACACTAAAGCCGAAAGAAAATATAAGAAAAGAAGAAAAGAAAGAAAGGAACAAAGAAAAGAAAAGAAAAAGGAAAAGAAAAGAAAAGAAAAGTTTTGGTCTTTGTAGGTTTCCAAGTTTGACACACTCTGTACCACAGGATTTTTTTTATTACCACAGGTTCAGGCGCTCACCATTACCCAACCGCACCAGAAATCCCACAGGGAAGCCACATGGAAACCTCCATGTGGTTTGGTTTCACTGTCTAAAGGGGAATCTGTGATCCCAAAATTGACAATAACCAGAGCCGTAATGGAGACTTAGCAATGAAGTCTCACTTGGAGTAAGGTGAACGATTGTCTAAGTCATCAAATCATGTCAGAGACTTTGAGGAATGTTTTCTAGATGTAAACTTTCGTCATCATCTTTATATGTTAGCACACACCAGTATAGCCTACAGAGGGTCCCTACAGATTAGGGTTAGTTAGATTTCAGACTTGATATTAAGTGTTTTTGGTTCCGCTATCCTGATCTGCTTGTTGTTAATGGAAAAGGAATTTGGTAAATTATTAACTTTATATTACGCTAAGGTAGAAAAGCGCTTAGAAACTCATTACACTAATTCAAAAACTCAATTATGTGTAATTACCTTCAATGACTTGTTGTTGCTGCTGTTTGATTTCGCCAAAGGTCAGCCCTCTGGTGTCCTCTGACTCGTTGATCAGCCAGGGGTTGGCCGCACCACCTCCACTCGTTCCTGACCCCATGCCCATCAACGTCGACCTGTAAAAACATTATTATAACAATGCTTTGTTTCCAAAATGTTTCACAGCAGTTCTTCGAGTTAAAGAAAACTTTGTTTTGGAGACACTTTTCCCACCAAAAAGCAGAGCAGCAGCTGTGAAAGTAACAAAGACCAATCCCCCAATAGTTCACTAGAACTGAGTGTAGATGGCAAAAGTCCTTTTTGGCTGACAATCATCATTCCATGCATCAGTGACTTTTGGCTATATAAGTAAACAGTTATATGCTTGTTTGGGATAGGAGTACAATGCAGATATGTACAACTCTTACAGCAAACACATCTGTACAAGGCATGTTCCCTTTTCAATACTGTACTTAACATTTTTAAGACAACATCAAAACCATTTAGTTCTCAGAAAAAAGTGTTGAGTTATTTGGTATTTAAGTCTTTTCATTGAAGAATACCAGGTTAGCTTGTGCATTTCGTAAACAGCATGTGTTTATCTGTCACAGGACTGTGGACTGCTGAGGAGGTTTACACTCTGACGATGTGACAGACCAGACAGCTCTCTGTATTGTACTATGATGTGCTAAACAACGCTCTGTGGTTAAAAAGCGATTCCTCTGCTGATAGCTTAAAGCTGTGTTTCAGTTTGCGGTGATGGGTTCAGAATCTCTGTGTGAGTCTGGATTTAACCATGTCTGCTGTGAGCAAGTCATATGCTGGTCAGGACAAGTAAAAGTGACCTGAGTCACATGTAGCCATATCGATGACTAATGCAAAAAACTGTGCTTACTATTTATTTTGATGTAGTTATGATGTCCGGCTTACACAATTTAGTTTTTCCCAGGTATAGTTAAACCCAAGAACTTTCAAATTCCAAAGTTATTTTGGTTGAACTCTCCTTTGCCTGAGCAATACACAAAGCTACACACCGTAACTCATTCATCTCTCAGCTTGATGACTAATTCAAGTTACTTTTTGAAGTGGTCGGTAAAGCATCTTTAGACCATTCGCAAGGCTAGCTAACTGAAGCTGATACCATTAGAAGAGAAGGGAAGACAAGGCATTTGGTCCAATCTCTCTGACATGTCTGATTACTATTAAACTGTTTGCCAGCCCTTCACTTCCTCCACAAAATTGCCCGGTGTGTGAAAATCCAATTAAACAGTCAGTGGGGAGCGCCAAAATCAGTCGGGCACATCTCTTGGCAGCAACAAAGTACTAGCCTGCCGCCATCAGGGCCTGAGCGCCCAGGTCCTGACTGAATGACTTGGACAGGGGAGATTTAACTAATTACAACTATTTCCCGTGCAATCAAATACAAAAGAAAGGTTAGTGAATGAAGGTGGAGAGGTGGGTCTGAGGGGTGACAAGGTGAACTGAGCCTTCAAAGGTAGGCGCCATGTCCTTCTTCTCTGAAATGGAGATGCTTAGAAAGTATTGTCTTATGGATAAATTAAAGTCTCCTCTGTAACCTTTATCCCTTTTTCTTTTACCCAAAGTTCTCACAAAAAAAGAGCGGCTTAGATTATCCAAGCATGGCCAATCCACCCCCACCGTCATTCTGTCCTCAGAGACCACACAGTGGGAACGGTTCCTACCCACAAATCCAAACTACCCACCACAAATCACTATTAAAGTTTGGTCCCACTGAGCAAACTTAAAACTATAAGACCACATGATTACAGTGTGCCAAGCTAATTTATTAGCACATTTCATTTGAGAATTTATTTTTCAGAGCCTTTTATGTAATTGGGTGTGTGGTCTGTAAAAGATAAAAGCGTGTGCAAAGCACCACTAAGTAGATCAATCTTAAAACCAAAGCTTGTGAAAGTTATCAGAGAGAAGCATCAATAAAAGTGGTTTTCTAATCTGGTTCTACTGATCTGATGAAGCAGTGATGCTTGGTTTCATTATACGACATTTATGACTCCTAAAAACTCCCCGCACAAAGTAAGTAGGCATACTGTACCGCACAGGAACTTTAATATAAATGCTGAGACTATACAATGTAAATAATTAATGAAACACTGGAGGTAGTTGACAACATGACACCATTTCCTCTTCCTGTCCAAACAAATATCACCTGGACCAGACTAGGTCAAACATCACACAAAGAAATCAGTGCCTATGGTTTGCAAAGCTGTCACATTGACATGACATCACATGATGAAGAAGATATAAGCTGTGTATCTATCTGTTTGAAAAGCTCCATTGAGCAGGTCTCCCTTGAAAAAGAGATCAATGATCTCAATGGGATACAACCTGGATAAATAAAGGTTAGATTAATACTGGAATGAATGCTCACTGGAGAGTTTGTGTAAACTCGCTACTTCTATTCTCGTTCATCAAGACAACCACACACCACACATTCATATGATTTTGTGTGTGTATGCGTGTGTGTCCATTTCAGGAGGTGCCAAATGTGTGATCAGCAGTGCAAAGCGAGCAAGTCTCTTAATGAAAAAGAATTAGCCAGGAAGTTGATCGCCTTGTCAAAATGGCAGACAGACAGACTTCCTTCCGTGTGATAGCACAGGGAGAGGTCAGAGCACATGGGTCATACCGGATGTAAAAAGGCTTTCACAGAAAGTTAGTGACCAGTGACGTATCATCAAAGCAGAGAACAGAGCCTATGACCTCTCTGGTCAAGGACATAGACAAGAGAATGAGGATTCATTATTTTTAATTGGACAACCAGCCCCAGATATTACTTCTTTTTTTTTTATCTCAGAGAGGAAAATCACAAAACGAAAGACGGCATGTTCTGAGTAAAATACCCCCTGAGACATCATGGGATGATGCTTGGTTTCGCTCTTCTGACAATGACTGACAGTGACAGTCAAAGAGGGAGGGAGGAAAAATCTTCAACACTTTTCTTTAAGTACTTAAAGGAGCAGGAACTAAATACTCCTCAACTCAACCCTCCCCTTCGTCAGAGAGCTACAATGGCTCTCACGTAACATTAAAAGCTAGTGTTTAGTGTGTACGATCTATAATTCTGCTTAAACACAGCAGTAGAGCATGTCAGTCTCCCTGGAATAGGACCCTCTTTATATATATATAGATATGAAGGGCTCATTCTAAGCTTACAAAAACCATCTAAGAAAATCGCCACTGAAGACAAGCAGAGGATGGACTATTGAGGCAGCAGCATGGCTTAGTATTGAGAAAACACCCTTCATGCACAGCTGCAGGTCCCATAAGAACAGGGACAAACAAACTACTACTAATTTAAGTGATTTACTTCATTTATTATACATATCAAGAAGATTCACCCAAATCCTTGACATTTGGATCTAGTGGTTTAATTGTCAAAATTAAGTTTTTGTGTCACCCCCATTCTAGCAGAGAATGCATAATGACATTTGCAAACTTTATGAACTTTATGAACTTTTCCTGTCATTAGAAATGAAAAGATATTGCTTGGATGTTAAATACCTTGAAGATTCAGGCTCTGTGACGTCTCCTCTGAAAGTGGCATTGAGCTGCTTCTCTCTGGTTAGCAGGTCATCAATAAGGTTCTGCCTCCTATCAGCTTCTGGCTGCATTCTGTTGAAGCCATGTTAAGGTCATGCATAAGGTCAATATCACTCTGAGGGTAAGGATGCACTTTTATTTGAGTCTGTTTGTAATTAAAGGATAAACAAATATAACCTTTCGACTGCTTTTGTAGTAAGGGCATTCCTTTTCAAAGCACTCTAATTCCCTCTACAGGAGGATAAATGCTACTGCAAGCAAAGAAAACCCTCCAGCCCAAAATGTAATCTCAATCTCATGACTTCCTCTGCTTGGAACGTTATCCGAAGAAAGGATACAAACGACGAGCTGATGATGCTCGCAACAAACCCTCTTTGAGCTGGGAAATATTCTGTTTGAGCTTCTGCAGAGACGCCCGTAGTGTCATGTTGATCTGAAAAGGCAAACAACATTAACAGCAACTGACTACTAGAGACACTTGACGATGTTAGGAGAAATGTAACCTGCCACTTTCTTTTGTGAAGGTAACACCTTACCTTTGCAGGGTTCCCCCCTGTTCTCTGTTGCCTGTTTCGTTCATGAAGGTTTTCTGCTACTTCCTGTGCCAGGCGACACGTGGCATCATAATTCTGTAACCTATAGATCAATTAATGGAATATAGATTTCATGTTAATTGATCTTTAATTACTGACACATGACAGTGGCTGGCCACAAATAAACTAAGGAACAACATAGCAAGACCCCCTAAGTGGTTATTATGATAGTGAACAGAACAAAGTCAATCACTGGTATGTGAAGTGTATGTTGTTCTGTTTTGTATTTTGTTTGTAATGTATCCCAATGTTGTGCAACCTACAAGTATTTAAAGAATATATTCAAATGCAGTAAAGACTTGCTAGTCTGGCTATGTAGTTCATACTTTTAGTGTTCAGGTAAGGTTGCCAGAAGCTTAGTGTAACTATTTGGTCGTGTTTGATGCTGGACTTAAATGTTATTTAGCAAAATTACCTGACTGACAGTCTTAACAGTTTGATCTGCACAATAATAATTGTATACAGCACTAATGTGTTGTACTGTTACGTGTTTGTGTGATTCAAGTTCAGTACAGTTGGGAAAACTCGAGAGAATAAGACAAAGCTTCAGTTACATTCAATCATGTGACATTTTTAGCATTTCCTTTTCCTCTTTCGATTCTGCCATCGTTACTCAATCTGAATGGTAAATATAAGTATGTTACACACAAAAGCATGCAAATCCATTACCTGATCCAGTACCGCCATTCAAAAATGTTCAATCCATAAAGTGATCATTTTTGTATGGCTTGCAAGTCATAATATTTACAAGAGCTAGCTAATGCTGCTACTTTAGCTAGCAGGATGAAGAAAGAGTAGCTAACTTCTGAGCGTCAGTCACGTAATGTTGGGAAGTTAGGTTGATTTGAGACTGTGAACACATTACTTACCACGGATCCTGAGACATTATGATCGGGGTAAGGTAAAAAGATTAAAGTCCAGTTAGTTTGAAGCATCAGACAGTAATCACCAGCGAAATGTCTCTTGTTTGGGTGTGACGTCACAACGGCACCTTGCGAGGGACATTTGAGTCGGGGGAAAAACAACATAAAGGATATTGACATTTAGATTTGAACACATAAATATTAAGTTACCAATCTTAAGTATTATTTACTTGAATATGAATTACTTTTGCTCATGTTGGTTGATGTTTACTTTACATGGACTAAACTTAAGTATCCTACATTTCACATTAAACCTTTTTCTTGCAGTTTAAAAGAGAACAAATAATAGCTTTACTTTCAGCAAAGTTTGAAAACAGTATCACCTGTAAAGCTATGAGTAGTGAACATGTAATGTGGACCATCTCTACAGTATGTACATGTAGACATACTCAACAGAGGTAATGTGATGATTGTTTACTGTGATCATTTTAAACTTGAATGCAAAGTGTGTGTTCCTCTCAATGGGGGAGATGCATTTACTGCGTTTGGCAGTAAAGAATTTGATGAATGGAAATTAAAAATCATGTAAATATATATTTTCATTTTTTTCATATTTTTTAAATGTTTCACTTTGTTAAAATACTTGGAAAGGCATGACAGGAAGCAACAAAACAGTAAGAATATCAAGGTGAATTTCTCACAGACTGTGGACTGTATAGTACTGAATGGTATGTGTTTTAACCTCTTGTTTTTTACATTATGCCCAAAGTCCCAGTACAAGTTATGCCAGCCTTCATGGAAATTGAAGTAACAACATCATGCATGCCTTCTCTGTGGCTAGAGAGTTTGTTATTCAATTCCAGGACATGTGGAGCCCCCATATGAGATAAGTACTAGTCTTGGTTTTATGTTTCTTGACCAAACAGAAGTTGTGTTTGGATCAAAACACATATCTGTTGTGTAGAATAATAACCTTTAGAGTACTTCTTGGAAAGGCTCATTTGGCATTTTGTTTCTACGTCTGAAGCCTTTTCAGAGAAAGACACATGATTACATTGCTATTTCTGATGACCTTTTTATGAATAAAAAATATTTAGTTTGGTTTCCAAACTTTCCATATCAAACTCAAGCTATGCAATATCAATGAAAATATATTGTGGCAAGTGAGTGGCTCTAACATTTACTGATCAACTCATTATGTTAATTGCAGTGAGTAGTGTTATTTGAAGGATGCTTGGTCAAGTCATCATTTTATAAAGTGCCTGTATTGTCACCTGAACATTTTGATTCTTTGTATCAGTGCTGATTATGTAGATGCAGATGATTTAATCATCTTTTCCCCGTGCAGTGCTGGCTTACAACAGCTTCTGAGGATTTGTTCCCAGTATGGCATTGATTTTAATATTAAGTATAACGCCAAGAAGAGTAGCATCATGATTGTGAGAAGTAAAGAGGATAAAAAGGCTGTATTTCCTAATTGTATTCTCAGTAGCAACATTCTTCTTGTGTGCAGTGAGATTAAGTACCTTGGTCATTATATTTCTGATGATCTTACAGACGACAAAGACATCCATAGACAACGCTGCAAACTGTATGCCCAGGCAAACATATTAATGCGGAAATTTCACAAGTGCTCTGTAGATGTCAAGGTATCACTTTTTAAAGCGTTCTGTACATGGCTCAATTGTGGAGTAACAAGGCTAGAAGCATGCAAAAACTAAAAGTTGAATACAATGATGCTTTACGGTTGCTGGTGAGGGTACCAAGATGGCACAGTGCTAGCCAGCTGTTTGTTAACTTGGGGGTACCTACCTGTCAAGCCCTTTTAAGAAAGTTAATGTACAAAATCATGTGTCGCCTAGAAGACTCTGACAATCATGTTATCTCGACTCTAATTAACCCTGTGAAGAGTTCTACTCGGTTCTCTTCCATGATTTGGAGACATTGGCGCAATAGCCTATACAGACAGTGAGCATGTGTGGCTAGCTGTAATTGGACTGATTTTATGTTTTTTATCTGTTTGCTTTTATTTATTTTGTGTTTAGCTTTTTAATCTTATTTATTGATGTGTATCTTGTCATTTTGTATGTGATATGGACCTTGAGTCTAAAATAAAGATTGATTAATGATTATGGTGGTATTGTGGATGCTTTCAAGTACGATAATTAACTTCTCAGAATGAGACACTGCATGTTGCCAGTAGTAAAACTGTTAATCACAAGATGTTTTCTGTTTCAACGACTGGAGTCACCACAAACAAACCATACCACTCACGTGACCACAGCCCACAGGTTTATATAATCCTCAGAACGTGCAGCTAGTAACAGGAGGCAGTTAACCTTCCAGTTTGTATTTGGTGGAACAACACGACTTGAGATGATTGATTGTGGAAACAGGAATTCTATCCCAATTCATACATCCTCTGACCAAGACCTGGGCTCTATGGCGGGAGGCAGAAGCAGGCAAAGGTCTCACTCCTGTGACAGTCCAGAGGAAAGTAAAAACGATGGTGATCGGAAAAAGACAGAGGACACCTTTCTTAGACCTCGCTCCAGGTATGTTTTACTTTCAACTTGCAAATCGAAAAAAACGTTTTAATCCATATTAAGTGACTGATCAAACAACAGTCAGCAAAATACATATTGACTGATAACAATGTGGATTTGTGTTTAACAGTGTAGCAACATTGGATAACAGACCATGCCCAGCACAAACAAAAGTTAAAAATAGGTATATTCTCACTGAATGCATATTTAATATTGTATCAACTGCTCCACAGGTCTTTTTATGAAACACCAGAGCCCAAGAAGTCCGATTATGATGTGGTAAACCTTTCAAGGTCCTGTCCACTGCGGCAAAGGGCACTCTCCCTAATTCACTATGAAGTGAGCAAAAAGGAAAAGAAGGCAAAGACTAAACCAAACAAGCGCTCACCAACAAGAGAACTTAATGGTACAACTTGTAATAGCATGTTTAATATTTCAAAACTCTATTTACATTGTTTATTTAAATACAAATCTTATCAATGTATGCATGCTTTGTTTAGGCAGTAAAGGCAATCTCAAGTCTGTGTCCATGATGACCATCTCTGAGTCGGACAAATGGGAAATTTGCTCCAGCTCGAGGATGAAGTACGGACAGTTTGTGGACTGGGAGAAGATTGACCCTGAAGCCGCAATAAGATACCAACTTATCCTGCAGAGTGATCACCATCAGCTCAAAACTATGGCCCGAGAAGGATTTTGGGCCATGCCCCATACACTGAGGGCCAAGGCTTACTATCACATCATCCAAAGCATCAATTCAAGGTTAACATTATAAAATGTAATATTGAAAACATATATTTTTTTGTAATAATGTTAAGCATATTTGAGGGAATTGAAAGTACTTTTGAAAAAAAAAGTGTGATTTTCTTTTATTTGAATATACTGTGCTAAATGATCTGAATATGCATTGATGTTATATCTGCAGTAGGACAGTCACTCCAGACAGAGAGGTCCACCATGTACTGACCAAGGAGCTCTTTGGAGAACAGAAAATCAGCACACATCCAGTCCCAGATTACATGGAGGCGGGAGATATACCCAGGTACTTTTGTGGGATAATATTGGTTTACATATCATAGACATGTTGCTTAAAACAAATGTGTTCCGACAACACATTTTCCGTATTTGTGACACAGAACATATTCCATTTTAATTATTCTAATTGACCAGCTGAACCTCGAAAGAACAGACCTGAATGATTGCTTTCATCTTATTTAAGCACATCAGATGATATTTGTTGTATTCATTCTGACTTACTTTATATTGGCCTTTGGTGGATTTCTACCTTTTTGAAAAATGTCTTGCCCATTGAGAATGCAAAGTATGCAATGATTTGTTGATTGTTCTTCTCTTATCCAGATACTGTCTCAACGAAGCAGGACTGAACTCAGTTAAAAGGATCCTCCTTAGCCTTGGTAAATGTTTCCCGGACATGAATTTCTGCCCCATCCTGCCTGAAATGGTCTCCCTCCTCCTCCACTTCAGTGAGGATGAAGCCGAGTGTTTCCACAGTGTGTCCCGACTCATCTGCTACAACGACCCAAACAAACGTTATATCGACCAGACCTTCCTCACATATCGTGCTTCCTGCATGACCTTTGGAGACCTTGCTAACAGATGTTGCAGAGGCATCCGTAAGCTGATCGCCAGCTCTTACCAGAACCTCTTTGACTTTTACTCTGACTGGATCATGTGGATATTCGCTGACCTACCATTCACTTATGCCATTAGAGTGCTTGATGTCTATCTATTGGAGGGCTACAAAGTCCTCTACAGGTTAGTTGCTGCTACATCTTAACATTAAATCCTTCAATCAAAGTCACTTTTCATGGCATAACCTTTACATTTGAAACAATGCAGTACAAGTTTTTTTCAAACATTCTTTGTATAGGGTGGCATTGGCTTTGCTCAGCCTCTACAAAGTGTCCGTGTCATCTCGAGTGGCAGACGTGGAGGACTTCAGAACAGATATGAAAGGGTTTGTGGAGAGTGTAGCTCGCCACTGCACAGCCGAGAGGCTTCTGGAGATGGCCTTCATGATTCCGATGGCCACGCGGAGAGAGCTAAACCTCCTGTTCAATGCCAATGTGGACGCCCTCATGCTAAAAGGTGTCAGCATACACCAGAAGAGGTGGGTTAGTGCAATTGATATAGCACACCTGTTAAAGGCATATAAGAAAAGGTGTATAAGTTAAAAATGCTGCTCATGTTTTTTCTTTTTCAACTTAAGATTCTTATAATAACTTTTTGTTGTGCTCCTAAAGGCATTCTGTTGAGATGGTGGACTTTAACAACTTCACCTCCAGTGTTGTGACAGTGGCTTCGATGAGAGTGGTGTGGGCCTGGATACCTGAGCGCTTTGCCCTCTTCAGCCCCATCAGGCTGTTTAGTACCGCTGAACATGGAAGAAGCCTTGCTTCGTAAGTCATCTTTGTTCATTACTTTCACAAAAAAAACCATCTGGAAGACAAAGAACTAAGTAAATAGCTAGCAGTGTTTTTCGTATAAGAAAACATTCATTTCCCTGAGGAAGTTATCAGGGATTAAAAACTGCTACATATGTCAGAGCAGTGAACAGTTACATAACAGAAAGGGACGTTGTGTTTTCACTATCAACATGTTTGCTTTGAGTGTAAAAGTCAAGTGACTCACGGTTCAGTGGTGTCAAACGCGTTGAAACTACTTTATGTTTAAATGTTTAAATTTGGTAACACATGGTAAAACATAAAGAATGATACTACGAAAAGAAGACATTGAAACATATTTAACTGTGAAAGTTATGATTTTGTCTTGCAGTTGACCATTCAGCTGTCTGTCATAATAATTACAAAGACAATAATTACACAACACTTCTGATCCAGTGCAGGCTTTTGTTGTATATTGTCACACAAGCAATGTTTAGTCATCAGAGACAATGTCTGGTTTCATATGTAGCAGTTTATAGGATATTTAAAAAAACACATGTTGTTTCTCTCATATAGATTATATTCACATGTGGAAGGTCACGAGCCAGCACTCTTGATCATCAAAACTGTGGATGAAGAGGTAACATTAGATAACATATTGAATATTGGTGTTCATTGGATAATGTTTGCTGATATGCTTTGTTTGACCTTAGATTTTTAACCTTAAGAAATTCTCAAATTATAAACATTATTTTATACATTCTGTATGTTTTTGAATTATTAGTATTTGTCATTTCCCAGGTCTTTGGTGCCTTCCTGTCAACAGATTTGATAGAAAGAAAAAAGCATGACTCTGAGGGACTGACATATTTTGGGACTGGGGAGTGTTTCGTTTGTACGGTGAGTCATTTAAAAAAAAAACGAGACCTTGGTATCTCATCTAGGTTTGCTGTTAAATGCTTGAGGTCATTCAACTTTATTTAGAGAATGTTATCGTTCATCAAATATAACATTTGATCACTCCATTTTAGATTCGTACCAGCAAGGAGCGCTACCAGCAGGCCATGGTCAACATAATGACCAGAGGATCTTCCCATCAGCAGGTTCGAGACAGCAGCTGTGCCTCCTCTCAGATAGACAATAGTGGCTGCTCCCCAATCACCACAGGCACCATAACTCTGACCTGTCCTGCTGGAACCCCCCAGAACCCCAGCTACCTGACCATCCCCTTGACCTCCGCATCAGAGGAACCCATAACTGCCAAAGAGCCAAAGAGACCCAAAGAACAAGAAGCTTCTATGTTCATCGCAGGCACTGACAGTCAGCTCATAATCGGTATGCCAATGAAACATATTGTTCAGTCTTCAAAAGAAACGTCCAATAACAGTGTGTATGCAGTGCTCATGTGTTTGTTTTTCTTTTAGGTGGTGATGGAGGCCATGCACTCTGCCTGCAGGAAGACCTCGAGGGTGGATATTCAGAGGCCTGTGACACATTCAAGAGCATCGCACTCTACAAGGGTCATTTCAAGATCCAGGCTCTCGAAGTGTGGGGCATCCAGAACTCTATTTCCTTTTCTCACAGTTTTCCTTCTGAGTAGAAAAAGGGAGGTGGTAAACAGCAAACCAGTTTTTCATGATGATTGTTCATTGGACTTATTCAATCTCACATATTTATTTTGTGAATATACACATATTCACATATTGAGTGAGATTTTAATTGAGTTCTTGTCTACATGTCATGTTAATTTGTATATCATTATACTTTTTTACTGGACTTTACAAGCCCATAGGCCTATAAACTTAAGTTTCTATCTCAGTATGTCTCCAAAAACAATAGGGAGGTTGACATGCCAGCCAATAGAGTAAGCATGTGACACAATTTGCAATAAAGAATCATAGATTCATTATAAATGATATACAGTAAGTAACTAATTAATTCTGGTTTTCCCTCAGTTTAACTATTTTTTTGAAAAACCCTACACTTGGGTTTAGGCCTACATGGTCTGCATTTTTTTTATTTTGCAGTTGATCTGCAAATTAAATGCACTTTTGAATATGTGATGATCAGTTCAGCTGTTTTTGTTTTATCAATGTCTTATAACATATTAAGATATGACCTGTTGTGAACATTATCGTTTTTACTGTGTAATGGGGTTAAATTAGTTTAAAACTGAAAACAAACATTTGTATTATCTGTTTGACTCTACTATTTGCTGAGACAATTGCTGCGTTTAAGTGCTGATGAAAATGTTGAAAGTGATAAGCGGTACAGTTGGCCAAACTAAACTGGGAAAACGTGATTATGTATTTCTTTCTTTGTTGTGATAACAGACAGAAAACAGATTATGTGCAGATAATAGAATCGATGCCCACAACGAAATACCAGTTCGTCTGGATTCCTCTGTAAATCAGTGTGGGATTTGGATGTTTCTACTGTAACTTGCTTATTTTTTTCGACACATTGTTCTTTATTAAAAAAAAAATTCAAAAGCTTTTATTCTATTTATTTTACAATAAAGAAATACAATGTACATGATGCGTACCGTCCTCTCAACACAATAATACCACAGCAGGTACGCTACGTGGCGCATGAAGAAATGAAATACTAATCAACTCCGAATTTACGTGATGCAAGTGAAGGTACCGTGCAAGGGAATGGTGGGTGGCCACGGTTATCCACAATGCTACAGCTGGTTTAGCAAGCTGCAGTGACTAGCTATCTTCAGATGTGAAGTAGGTTACATTTAAACCTTTACGGACTTAACATAAAACAACCTTCGGTTTTAAGGAGTATAAGAGAGGTGGGACACAGTTTAATATGGCCTGAATCATCTTATACACCTTTGTTATGCTAGCTAACAGCGTTAGCTCTAGCTAAGTTAGCCAACGTTACCTTTTTGTATGCATGCGCGTCTCATAAAATCAATCACCTGACCTCAATCTTTAAAGTCACTTCAGCAATAAAATGGTTTAGCCATTAACCATACAGCAGTCGGGGTTTCTCTGTTGTGACACGGGGTCATGCTAAGCTCAGAAACATTTTAGCGAGGTCGCCCTGTCTGTTTGCAGATGTTGTTTTCACAAGGTGCATTCTGTGATTATAGCTCTTGTACCAAGCTTCTATATTTGTACCCTTTTGTATTGTGTTTAGCATTGTCTCCTATTCCCTTCTCAAATAAGTTACACGTTGCTGATGTGCAGTATTATAAACATCTAAGCTGCTGCATGTTAGATCATATAAATAGTATATATCTCAACGGGCGAGAATCCTTTAAAAATACCAATGAGCCTTTGGTATTGTTAAACCGTACTTAAGAGATGCTGTGTATAACGTTAAGTATGCCGTCATCATTCATCATTAACACACCATACTGTAGATCAAATATGTAATACAGAAAATAAGGCTGGCTGAGAGAAAAGTTGGATTGTTCTGCTTCATGCTTTTCTGTGGTGTCCTTACTATCAGACACTCCACATGTCTGGTTGTCAGCTAGAAGCAGGCATATGGTAGAGTATACTCTTGATAACAAAGCTATGTATTATTGGTAAAACTCAAACTTTGACCCAAATAACTGAACCCATATTTGCAAAACATGCTGTAGTGTAACAGTCCCTTGCTGAAATAGTCTTAAACATTATAATTCACATACTTTCATCATATCAGCATGCATTATACACATCTACAGTATATCATGACACCAGCTCCTTGCATCTTGAACATAAATGTGTTTAACTGTCAGTTTTGATCTCTCAGGTGAAAAATACAATTGCAAATAGCTATTAAACACATACAATTGGATTTCACAGTAGCACATATCTGTAACCTAGTGGGCAACTTAAACTATTTCAATTCATAATCCATTAGAGCTTGCTAATAACATGCTCATTGTGCATCATGTCACAATAAAACAACGCACAAATCTGAGAGATCCTTATCAAGATTGTTTGTTAGATTGTTTGTGTGTTTATGTAAAAATGGCTATTGGCTAGTTTCAATATCCAAAATCTCGAATAATATCTCCACTTTACTGATGTCATTTTTGAATTCTCTGTGTCTGTTTTTGTGTTCAATGTGAATAGGCTGCAGTCATGGGTCCAGACACGGCGTCTGTCTCTAAAACAGAATCTCCAGAGAAAAGTTAGTATTGAAGCTTCTTTGTATTGTATTAATTTTCTCATCAGTCAAGTTTATAAAAGTGTTTCATTGCAGCGGACTGAATTTTAATTCAGTCAAGTTTTCAAAGGTGTTTATAAAACGCGACTCAGTGGAATTTCTATTAAATTAAATTACTCTTAGAATACTGATATTCTTTGATATCATTTTTCCTCAGGTCCGGGACAAGTCGTTGTGGAGGTCACCACAGACTCAGATTCCAATGAATCTTCCTCCGCCTCTGAGCCCGAGGACTCTAACCATCCAGAGAAGTCTTACACTTGCTCCATCTGCAGCAAGGCGTTTGACAGACCATCAAAGCTAGAGAGGCATAAACCTGTACACACGAGGAAGCCTAAGACTCTCCATCAGTGTGAGCATTGTGAAAAGAGCTTCACACAAGAAGAGAAGCTTATCCGACACCAGAGTTGCCACAGTCGGACTAACAAGCACCCCTGTCCCGACTGTGGGAAAGTGTTCAACAGGCCTTCAAAGTTAGAGAGACACAAGCGCACACACTCAAAGAAACCAAAGGTGCCTCATCAGTGTTCTTACTGTATGAAGACGTTCAGTAAACTTAACAAACTTGTCCGTCACAAGCGAATGCACACCGGTGAGAGGCCTTACACCTGCTCGGTCTGCGGAAAAGGATTTGCTGAGTCTGGTCACTGCAAAGCACATGAAAAAACGCACGAGGAGCAGCCAGAAAAACCTCACTGCTGTGCAGACTGTGGGATGTGTTTCTTCAAGGCCTCAGAGCTCCGTCGACACTTCCGCTCACACACAGGAGAGAAACCTTTTAGATGCACCTTGTGTGAGAGCTGCTTCTCACGCTCAGAAGGACTCAAAAGACACATGAGGAGCCACACAGGAGAAAGACCATACAAATGCATTATCTGCGCGAAGGGATTTTATTCTCGTCAGGATTTAAATATTCACGGCTTGACCCACTCTGGAGAGAAACCACATCTTTGCCCCGTGTGTGGTAAAGGCTTCTCGCAGCTGGGCAACATGAAAGAACATGAACAAAATGTTCATATTAAGTCAGAGAAATATATTTGCAATGAATGTGGGGCAACCTTTACACGGTACAAGTCACTGACGAAACATCAGCGGACACACACAGGAGAAAGACCCTATCTGTGCCTCACCTGTGGTCGCAGGTTTTCGTGGAGCCATTCTCTCAGCAGGCACCGGAGGACGCACACACACATACAGATGTCTATGGAGACGACCAAAGACACATTAAGTTTTGAAGGACCCTCTGAGAATCCTAGCAGTTGAAAATTGAAGTGAAATCTGAATAAAAGGACATTTCATTTTCAAGTTATCATAAACTCAAATGTACTAAGTTGTAGGGATTACCCCTGCCAAGGAGGTTATGCTTGTTGAAGTTGTTCTCTTCTTGCTGCTTGTGTGTTTGACCGCAGGATTACAGAAAATGTATTGGCCGGTAGTCCATGAGACTTGGTGGAAGGATGTAGCAAGGGCCAAGGAAGTAACCCTTAAAGGAGTAGATCTGAAACTATCAGAGGGATACATTTATGATGTTCCACTTTTGCAACATTGTGACATAGCAAATATTTGGGTAAAAAGGGGAAACACAAGAGCCCAGCTACAGTATTCATGTGAATAGCTAGTAGTAAGAACAACAAATGCAAAACAGCTTTTGTGTTGTCTAAACACACTAAGCAATACAATACAACACATCTTTGTATCTTCCATGTTGTTTCCACATTTCCACTAGTAAACATTTGTAGTTATAAAGATCTAATTTTGAAACTATGGTACGATTCACCTCACAACTTGCTTTGCTATTACAACATATCAGTCAGAAATTCTCAGTACAAGGCTCCAAAGGAGATTTTTTCCCCCAATATTGTTCGAATCTAAGCTGTGTTCAGTTATTTTTATGAATATAGAGGACGTTGCTAATTAAGTACAATGCTCTATGTAGCGATTCTCTGCTTACATCTTTACTTACAGTATGACACATTTAGACCTGCCTTTAGATAGTGTGTAAAAATATCTCATCGTATAATGAATTAATGTTTCTTACTAACCAACAGATAAGTCACAACCAAAGTAGAGATGCCCTCAATAAGACCTGAAACTCTTTTTGACTTACGACCAAACTAATACATGTTACAGAATGTACCAATTATCTGCAACTCTTTGATTAATGGAAAAGTGAAAAAATAGTAAAATGTTTGCTTTCCAATATAGGTCAACATAAACTAATGTGATCCGCTACCGTACTGAGGGCACACGTGAACATTAACCAGCACCAAGATGTGTGCATGGGTTCAGTATTACCATTAACTCTGTTGTTTTCTATTTGTACTTTCTTTCTAATAACAAAGAATGCCAAAAATAAACCATGTTTTGTACTCTTTTGTCAAATGATATATATGTATATATTTTCAATAGTTAAACCTTTGCAGTACTTTTAACGCTACACAGAAACATGCTATTACATGCTTGTCTACAAAAGGGTACAAACACCTATGTACCCTCAGGTTTGTATGTACGCCTTTTAAGTTCTGACATTTCCGAGAGGACGTGAAGGCAACGAGGAAGTTTCGTCGACCAATGAGAGTGTCCAACAGAATCCCAGCGGTTGCTAGGTAACGTTTGTTTGGTGTAACATTAGTTGACACACAATTTGTTCGATAAAAGTAGACATACGTTTACAATTTACAGTAAAAAGAGATGACAAATACTTCTGAAACACAGGGTGTGCCGCAGCTTGAACTGGAGTCTGTAATTGGGTTCAGCGGTAAGTTCTGCACACTTCGGTTTTAACTAATATAGCGTTAATACAAATCAAACGTTAAGGAATACAACAAGCTAGCACGCTAATGTGCGCACATTAAACACCTGGGGGTTTGCTTTTCAGTTAGTATGCATAATGTTAGAAGTTTAACTGTAAAATGTGTGATATTTTAAATGCAAATGATTACCATGTTCATAAAAGTAAAATATAAGAAAGTGTCAGGATACAGTTATTTTTTAGATTCTACGATGTATTTGGCCGGTTTAACTGGGAAGTATTGCACGTTGTCATGGCTGTCTGCTTAATTAACGTTACCTTTGAAAACAAGAGACAGCCATAATGATCACAAAAAGTTTGTCTTTGCCCTTTTTGATTTTAAAACACGTTATATCTTTATTATTATGTTATGCTACATTTTGTCCCATAAGGTCATGTGATTTCTGGCTTGAGAGTCCATCCCGACAGAGAGTACCTGATCTATCCTCTTGGCAGCGCTGTCATCCTGAAGAGAATCAAAGATGGCAAGCAGGAGTTCCTGCATGGACACACCAACAATGTGTCCTGTATTTCAGTGTCCAAAGGTGGAGTGTACATTGCCTCTGGACAGGTCAACTTCATGGGCTTTAAGGTAGGTGCAGTTGTTAGATCCTTGAAATGTTTAAAAGCAAATTAAAAACCTATCTTTTTAATATGGCTTTTAATTGTTGTTAACTTTCAATTCTCACTAGTATCATTGTCCATATTTGACATGTTTTGCTTTTATTTAGCATTTTTAATTTTCTTTTTAAAATTGTTTTATTTTAACCTATTTTAATGTATTGTCAGCTTTAATTCAAGGGAATGTTTTCTGTAAAGCACTTTGGGCTGCTTTGTGCATGAAAGGTGCTATACAAATAAAATGTATTATTATTATTATTATTATATTTCATAGTTTCTGATTTGGTTAACACAATGTTTTATGTGCATAAGTAAGCAGACTGTTTTTTTGCTTCAGAAATATATGGTCTTGAATCTATTTATAGTAAGCAAAATGGCAAAATAAACGTGTCATTTTCACATGTAGCATTTTAATAAATATCCTAGGCTACGGTTATCATCTGGGACTATGCCAAACGAACAATATATGCCCAGGTGTTGCTCCACCAGGCTAAAGTAGAGGCACTGGCATTCTCTCCCAACGACAAGTACCTGGTGTCCCTCGGAGGTCAGGACGATGGCAGGTAAATATTAAGTGTGGGTGGTACAGGTCCGAATACATTATGCTTTCCCCAAATAACCAGATAAAGAAAAGAGACACATGATCAGCTGAAAAGCAGATACGTAGTTTCAAAATCTCCTGATATAATCGGCCACTTACTAGATTGAAATGTTATTACAGAACCTAAACACAATGTCATTGTCATGCAAAAACATTTTATTTATTGACCTTTCTCAATCATACAACATTTTGCCGTATGAAATTCAAAACAGACCTTACTGCAGAGACCATCTTAATGTAAATTGAGACACTGTTCTGGGCGCAATATCACATTTTTTTATTTTACACTTCATAAGTCATCAGTACTTTCCTGCAAATCAAGTTCTGCAGTTAAAGAAGAAAATGTAATAGAATATAATTTCCTTCAGTAGTATATGTAAATTCACTCAATAGTACATATCCTCTTTTTGTTTATTGTGTCAATAAACTAAAATGTTGGTGTATTTTCAGTATAATAGTATGGAATATTGAGACCAAGAAGGCTGTCTGTGGGAGTCCAGCCTCAGCGCAGAGCGCCGGGCACTGCCTCACTGTGCAGTACTCTAACACCAATGACAATATTTTTGTTTCTGCTGGGAGGTGAGTGATGCTGGCTACTAACATTCTGTAAACCAGGTATCAGCATGTACTCCTACTGTTCTCGTAAAGTATTTTATTTTCATTGTTCTTTTTTTGAGCAGTGGTACATTGCGAGTCTGGGAGCTGGACCTCCCCAACAGGAAGATCAGACCCACAGAGTGTCAGACAGGCAAGCTGAAGAGGATTGTGAAATGTATAGAGGTATGAGGCCTCGGGAGTCTTTCATTCACATCAGTTTGTCCAGCTTATTTATGCCATTTTGAAGTCAATCTAAATTTGCTTTTGCCACAAGTAACTAAATGAGTAGGGGCACATTTGCAGTAGATGTTTTAGGTAATATACACAGCTAACAATCTTTTACCATGTCTGGCAATTTAATGTGATATTACCATTCATATTCAGATACACTGATATTGGATCATGTTAATGTTGAGTTGTTTATGTCTTGACACAGATCTCCGAGGATGATAAATACATTTTCTGTGGCACCACCAGTGGAGACATAATGAAAGTCAGCCTGAAGACAGGACTTCTGAGTGGATGTGGTCCAGCTAAAACGAAATACAGCGGGGTAGGTTCGCGTAAATAGAGTCATTATGTGAAGGTGATATCAGTTGTTGCTAACACACGCTTTGCCTAACAGTGAGGGCTTCTGCTGCGTATACAGAGCTGATTGAACTGTAATCCTGATGGCCTTCTATTTTGGAAATCTAAGCTCATTTCATGTGTTTCATTTAATCTATGACCAATTTATTTTCTGTCTTTAACCCTTGTGTTGTGTTCAAAAGCTGTTACCGTTCATGGTGTTCGCGGGTCAATCTTGACCCATGATTTATCTCAGTCCAAAACACATTAAAAAAATGACTATCATCCAATATTGTTTTAACTACATCATAACTAACTTATTATGCATTCATAACCGTACAATCCTGTTGTAACTTTATTTTATGGCCCCAAAACACATTACATTGTAACAAAACACATTACATTGTAACAAAACACATTACACCACATATTGCACACGTGCATGTGTGTGTTCAGGTTCAAGTGTTAGTGTACATATTCTTTGAGAAAGGTCGAGTTCCTGTGGGGGGAGGGGGGCAGAGGGCGGGGAGACCATGTGCATGTTGCGAAAAATTATTGTTACAGTGTATGAAGAGGGTGGGGGTGGGGTGTCTAAAGTCAAAGATTAATCTTGATTGGGCCAAATTTGACCTCGAGTCACCCACAACAATGCTGCTGGGTCTCCCCAGACCCGAACACCAAATTATACACTTTTATTTTTAGAGACCTTCAGACTTGGCTGAAATGGTCAAAATCTGTTTTGTAGTGTTTATATAGCTGCTGTGGAGGATATCATGAAGCCTTGTTCCGATAAAAAAAACTTGAGCGTAGTTATTATATCATTTTAACTTGAAACGGGTCACGGGAGACCCGAACACAACATAAGGCTTAATGGATTGTTATGTACTTCCCTCTCATTCTTGAACTTAGTCTTGATTGCGGGTATCCAAAAGTGTTTTAGCTTTTAGCTTTTATTACTTGGAACTCATTTGGGCAGCGCTTTAATATGTAATAAAAACTCCCCAGGTCTTTCTATCTCAGTGCTCTGTATTCTCTGCGCAGGGTGTCAATGTCCTCAGGGTGCTGAAGTCTGCGGACCTTCTTGTAGGCTCTGGAACCGGCACATTCACTCTCTGTTCCAGCACTAACTTCAAAACTCTCAAGTGAGTCCAACAACTGTATCTCTTAATCATCCACATGTAATACATCGTGTCGTGTGAGGTTCACAGCTGTATCTTATATTTAAGCAATAGCTCACGACAGGCCGTGGTATATGCTCATTATATCACAGGCAGTTTGCTTTTCAGCCCAACTGTATACAGTTTTTCTCAGACGCGGAGGGATACTGACTTGTTGTGAAAAGTAACTTACAATTCTACCCGTGGTATACGCTCAGTATATCACGGCTAAGAACTAATCAGATTGCTTGATTTGACTTGTCCGTTTTATAAATTAGATTAATTACCAGGGCTACTTCTTTAATGCAAACAGTGTTCATTTTTTTCCCACATCAGGAAAGTAGAGCTGGATAAGGCGGTGACCTCCATCGCTATGAGAGGAGAGGGCCAGCAGTTCTTTGTTGGAACCAGCGCTGCTCAAATGTTCCGCTTCAGTTATGATGAATTCAAAGCTGAGCTCATTTCCACAGGCCACAACAGTGCTGTCAAGGACGTAGCCATATGTTTGTAAGTGGCCCAGACACCATTCACGGAGAGAAGCATTCAAAGTTCAACAAGAGAGAATGGCAAAAGGCCTTTTACAGATGTTAAATTTGGCATGAAATATTAATTGAGGAACACCATTATGCTATACCATTATCCCCTTCCCTCGAGGGTGCAGTATAAACTTTTTTTCACCAAAGTATTCATGATGCGCTGTTTAAAATCACTCAAGTTTATGACATTTGGGAGAATAATATTCCGTTTTTTTCCGATAAACCTGAAAGAAACGTCTTCGGCCAGCTGTCTGTTCAGTTCTTCATTCAATGCTTTAGCTTCCTTCCCAAACCGTTATAGTTAATGGCAGTATGTCTTTTTTTGGGCAAACCCAATGAATCATTCACAATGCATGACTTCAGTACCCCATTGTGCTCACTAGAGGGTGACATATGCTTGCCTTATCCATGTCCAGTTTGAACAGTTTTCGTTTTGGTCATATTGTATAAAGACTTGGGTAATGTATTGAATTTATACATGAATTAATTTATCAATGGATGCATGGTTAATCCTATCATAAATGCCTTTAATTCAATAAGCACTATGTTACAACAGACAGGTCATGCCCATGTTCACTTAACTATAAATCCAAATCTCTTCCTCTCTCTCTTTTGTATATGTTAGTGGAACATCTGAACTGTTTGGAACCTGCTCTGAGGAGGACATCAGGCTGTGGCACATAAACAAGCCCAAAGAGCTGCTGCGCATCACTGTGCCCAACATGACCTGCAACTCTCTGGACTTCATGGCTGACGGACACAGCATCATCAGTGGTTGGTATCATGCAGAAAGATCTGCTAACAAGACATTAGATGTCAAGACATCGTATATCTTTTTCCATTTTTTGAGGTGTAGTGTAGTCATAAGATGTGGATCAGTCATGATGACTCGTTCCCCAACACCTGTAACACTTGTTCCCAAGTTAGATAGTTTACACATCGAATCAAGTGATTGTTCTTGTTAAATTAAACATGGTTTTCTCTCTCTTTAAGCATGGAACGATGGCAAGATTCGTGTGTTTGCGCCAGAAAGTGGCCGGGTCATGCTCACCATTGACAACGCACACAGAATGGGGGTGACAGCAATTGCTGGCACCAAGGACTGCAAGAGGATCGTCAGTGGGGGGGGATCGGGGCAGGTCAGTAGACAGGACGGGGACAAACCTACACATGATAAATGTGCAACCTTTTGTGTTTTCACCAAATGACAACACAAAGCACCCCATTGACATTCTCCAAAAGCCCGATTGCATGATAAGAATGATTATATAACGTTTTACAATTGCAGTGCCAACTAATTCCCTTGAGGTGAATCTTCTGTCGCAGACACCATGTGTAGTAAATGCAGAAACAGTTGGTTGCACAACACACTGATTCTGGACAAGCGTTTTTTTATTTAGAAGCCATTTGCTTAAATAAGTCATGATTATACAGCTTAGTTTTTGGTAGTAGAGGAAGACATGTTCCTGCCAGAGTTATGTCTAGATTTATGTAGAGGAGCTGTTTGTGCATTTCTGTTATTTATGGTGGGTGAAAAATGAATCATGGAAGAAGCCATAACATTTAATTAAGTAACTTCTATGAAAATGTGAAGCTGTGAATTATTAAGGATCATTTCAGTTAAGATGCTTGCATGCAAATAATAATCCAAATAATCCATTATACATCTATGACTAAGATCCAAAACTATGCTAAACATACCCTGCAAATACATACTCAATATGTTATGTGTTTGGCCGCTCCGGCGTACGTACTGTACAAATATAAAAAACATAGAGCAAAAAAAAACATAATCCGTCAAACTGCAATCGTACTGATTGCAGTTTGACGGATTATGTTTTTTTTTGCTCTATGTTTTTTATATTTGTTCTACAATTGCATTAGAAATCATTTAAACAGAGAGGATATTTTCACTTAGGTGTAACATCTGATGTATTAGAGATTTCCTGAGAGATTTGACGAGTTTTGGTTCACCTGTTGTAGGTCCGTGTCTGGGAGCTGCAGCCATCCGGCCATCGGCTGCTGGAGACCATGAAAGAGCACAAAGCCACCGTCACTTGTATCAAAATCAAAAGTGACGACAAAGAGTGTGTGACTGCCAGCTCTGATGGGGCCTGCATCATCTGGGACTTAGTGTGAGTAGCCCATCTGCATACCCACACACTTGTTTCTGAACCAAAGGCAACAACAACACGCCTTACATATACAGGATGTTTCATCTTTAAACCTTTGTTTGTGCATAGTGCATAACATACTCACATTTGCCTTTAGTAGTAGTATGAAATGCAGTACACAGCAGCAAAACAGCCCCACTGAGTCAACATTCTATTCAATTCATTCTTAATTTTACCCTAAAACCTTAAAGTGAATTAATCCTAGTTTAGTTTTCTCCTAAAATGGAGGACCTGTGAACCTGTAAACTCACACTTGTTATTTCTTGTCATTGTAAAAGTTATTTCTTTTTTGGTTGTTTTGTACAAACATTTGTATTTGTTTACAACATGACGAACATGACACTGATGACGATGACCTAATCTATTATTTTCAAGAAAAATGTACGCTAGAGGGGGTAGGACCAGAAAAGTATTTTTAAGCTTCTTCTTGCCCCTGTTGAACTTGACAGAGACTATTTGAGAATGTATTTTGTTTTATTTTTTTGTACCTTGAACGTTTTGCTTTTTTGTTTTGTTTTGCATCTCTTTGTTATAATTATAATTATTATAATATATATATAAAAAAAAAAAAATGTTTCTGACATGTTCAATAAATGGACTAATAAAAGGTGTATTTTGCAGAGAACAACAAAAAACAAGTATAAAGGTGCCTTATTTAAACAACGAATCAAAGTATCTAGTATAAAAGAAAATGGTTATGATCTACAGTACATAGCCACCACAAGAGAAAGCAAATGACAGAAAATAGAGAGTGCTGCTTTTTATATTTGTGTTGTAATGAGAGTGAACGGCTGAAGCTGGTCGTCTGTGTCTGGCTGGAACGTTAGGAATAAAAAGAAACCCAGGGCATTCTTTATTAAGACATCTTCAAATCCTTTAATCTGCGGGGCTTCTCTGTGTGGAGAATAAAAGCTTTAACTTAAACTCTGATGGTGGTCATGTTTTATTCACTGTCTATCCTCTTCAATGAACAAGTCTGTGGAGTAAAGGCTTCGAAAAAGTATGCCTTTCCCATGATTACTAACAAACTAAATTAATATTAGTCAGACAAGATTGGACAAGAGAAGAGTGTGGGCAAGTTGTGTGGGTGGTACACGCTTCATTTGCATGGTTTGTGCTCGGAAGAATTTATTTTAAATGTGAATTTATACTGTTATATATACTGTTTATTTGATTTATTTCATTGTATTTTATTTATGATCTTGTACTTGTGTTTACTATCATTGTTATAAGCCAAGAAAAGCCATAAGTACAATGTGATTTTTCTGTTTTGTCTCTCCATTATGTATAAACTTAACTCAATAAAAACTCAAGTTTGAACAAAAAAATACATTAAAATGTGTTTAGTAGTTGATGACGTGAGGGACATTTTTAACCACATTTTCTAGACCGTTTCAACACACTGACTTCTCTCTCCTCTTTTTATTTTCATCTTCTGCATATCCTGCTGTAGGCGGTTCGCGAGTCTTCAGAGGGTTATTGCCAGCACAATGTTCCGGACAATGTGTTACCACCCAGAGGAATACCAGCTCATTACCAGTGGCACTGACAGAAAGGTATGTTTTAGCACAGTACTCAGACCATACTGAAAATATTCCTCTTCAAGTAACATGTCTGCACTCAGAACTGTTATTCGAGAACCACGTATCTTTAAAAAGACACATTTACCTGGCCTCAGAAAAACAGCCCTTTATTCAGTTGTTGTGACAATTTTCTATATTCTATTTTCAGTCTTAAAAGGGTTTATTTGCCTAAAAGCCAGAAGAAACTTCTCAACCCATAAAGTTTTTCTACAGTTCATTAAAAAAAGTCGAAAACAGCAAATATGGAGATACATGGACCTTCACCTGACTAGAAGGTTATGACAAATTATTATCTGTTAAGTAACTTTAGCCGTCAACGAAATGTTGGGGAGGAAAACGTGGAATGTAGTATACTAAATCTATAAAGTAGCAAGTACGTCTTGTTTTTACTTAAGTAAATAAAGATAGCTAGTACAAATGACATTTTTATTATTAAATGTATTATATCCCCACTATTTTATCTATTCCCATATTCTCAGAAATCTGTCCATGCTTCTTTACAATGGGATTTGCCTTGTTGGTTTTATGCACTGCCATGCAAGAGTTGGTTAGCAGAGAATTCCCAGGGACACAAGCCCCATGACTCTCAGGGAAAACTAAATAATAGAAAATCCCTGCAAAGAGCCTGGCACTCACAGTCATAATCTAGATGTCTCATTATGCTGTTATTGTTATTATAATCTCCACTCAGTGTGCATGAGAGAAAAGCCTGTGAGAGCCGCTGTGGTAAGATCAGCAAAGAGAAGCACAGTGAAGACTGGAACAATCACACACACTCACACGTCCGTAGATTAGTTTGAAGGCTTTGTCATTTGTTTCTCAGCTGAGAATAATTAAGCCGCTGTTAGTCAGTGTGACAAAAACACTCAGGCCCCTAAGTCTGTTATTTTGTCAGTCATTTTGATTAACTCTTATTTACATAAGGTCAGGATTTCACAGTGGCAGAATGGGATGCTTGTTTCCTTGATTGTGCACTTCATCCACACCCCTTGAACCCCCGCCCCTCACTAGACCCATATTGTTGCTTCCCCTGCATGCTGGGAGCTGAGGACAAGTTGTGCTGATTAACACTGTCGATGTGCTGAGTGAGCAGAGGGAGAGAGAGTGAGAGGGAGGAATTCAGAGAGAAAGAAGGGAGAGATGAGACAGGGGGGGGGTTGGGGTGTTCGTGCCTTCCTGCGGATGTGCCCGTACCACCCGAGTGCCAGCCAGATCCACCATCTGCTCATCCCAGGACACAGGCGCTCTGTCTGGGGGAACAAATACCAACACTCTGCTCTCTCTCCTCTCCTTACTCCAACCCTTCAGCATATCCCAGCATGCCTCTGTGAGTCAATTCCCAGACCAGTAGGACAGAGAGAAGGTGTGAACAGAAAGGAAGGGGTCGAGAGAGAAATAAACAAAAGGAGTGAAGGGTAGGGAGGGTTGTGTTGATGATGGTGATGCATATTTTGATGCCACATTACGTGAAGATAAATGTGCTTCCTTAATATAAAGGGGATAAGAGGTACTTTATTGATCCCAAATTGGGACATTATAGATTTTGGGATAGTCGAAAGCAGGTATATATGTTCCAGTTATGCCGTGTTTTAAGAGGATGAAGCCTTGATGGCTAACTTTATTAAAATGTTGGAATTTCGCAGTTACATGGTATGTAGTTTCAAG